>NW_006399781.1:17936199-17954882 GCF_000299155.1 Elephantulus edwardii
AAAAATTTTTTAAAAAGACATTTCTAAATTAACTAAGTACTTGGTTGTCTAAAGGCTGATGATGCCAACCTTCCCTCAGAAGAAAGGGTTTGCAAACAGCTTCTACGAGATCACGGTCAAAAAAACCTATGGCTTGTAACTCTGAAACACATGGGGTCACTACGAGTCAGCATTACCCTCACGGCAATTGGTTTAGGGCTATTCTCTAGTATTGTTTTTCTCCATCTCTTAATTTGTACTGGTTAGTATACCATTCATTAGAAATCTGAAATTTTATCTGCATTGTCATCTTATTGCTCAAAATGAAAGCTTTTCTAAGCTCATAATCAGCACTGCTAACACACTTTAGTTTCTATATCAAAACAAAATTCCTTGTCTCTGGTCTTAAATCTTCATAATTATATGTTGCGCCTCTTTTGTAGCATTACTTTCTGGGGCTCTTAACACCATAACTTGCTTTTGCTCATTCCTGACTGAAGGCCTTGTAGAGAAAAACAAACAAACAAACAAACAAACAAACAAACAAAAAAACACCAACCCCAAAGCCCCACATACACAACACTTTCTGCAAAAGTCACTCTTCTCTTTCCTATTACATGTTCAAATCATAACTAGCCACACAAGCCCAAATAAAGTCTCCTCCTTCCTCTTGGAAGCATCACTTTACTCCTTTCTCTACTTATTTCCAAGTGTACTGTTTTACCACAACCATGTCTTACTCTTTTCTGTAACTGCTTCCCAGACTTAAGTCCTTTCCAGTTAAACGCAGAAAGCACCTTAATCAGGTCTATCATCAAAACTTCAGCTACTGTTGTGGTTGCAGGTGTCACCTTGTCACCTCCTGACTCATAGCTACCCTTTGAAAAATGGACCTATTCTATTCTAAGCCATCTTCATTATCTCCACCATGCTCAAAATCATGCCGTGTCTAGTTACCTCCTTGAAGGACCTCCTTTCTTTCACTAACTCTTTACTAAGCATGACATCCTTCCCACTGGCTCCCACTGACAAGCTGCCCAACTACGTGAAAGGAAGTTTCACCATCTTTGTCTTGGTTGTACTTCCTTCCTCCAAGATAGATTTGTTTGTTATTTTGGCAGTCCAAGTATATTCAATACTCTTCACCAACATTACATTTCAGAAGCATCGATACATCTTCAGCCTTTCTTATTCACTGCCAAACTTACAGATGTATAGGAAGCAAAACAAAATACCGTGGCCTGAGTCAGGTACACCTTAGTCTTTAAAGTGACACCCTTGATAGATTTGCCTAATGCAACATGTCTTTTGAGTTCTTGGCTGCAGCTACCATGTGTGTTGATTGTGGATCCATGTAAAATAAAATCACTAACAATTGAATCTTTTCTCCATCTCTTTCTATCATGATTGCTGTCTCCTGGTCCATTTGTGAGCATTTCTTTTCCTTTATATTGAGATATAATCCACATTGAAGGGTGTTGTTTAATGTTCTTCAGTAAGTACTTAAGTTTTCTTTATTTCTTCCCCCCTACTAGTTTATTTACATAACTTAAGTACAAATTTGAACAAATTCTTTCAATTTCCCTCACCCCCACCCATCAAATTGTACAACCCAATGATTAATCCCCCCTTCCCCTGTACATCCACATCCCCCTGCTTAGCCTCTCCCATCCCTCCTGGATCCTTATACTCATTCTACAATAATGGTTTTATACAGTATCTATCCTTGTGGGACTGCGTTAGTTCATTCAGCATAATGCTCTCCAGTCCCTCCGAAGTTAGGTAATAATTTACAAAATTATTGCTCCTGTGTGCTGCATAGTATTCCATTGTGTGAATGTACCATAATTTCTCAATCCATTCATTTGTGGTTGGACATTTGGGCTGTTTCCATGTTCTTGCGATGGTGAATAATGCTGCTATGAACATTGGTGTACAAATCTCAGTTTGTACCTCAGTTTGCATATTCTCAGGATATATTCCAAGTAGTGGAATAGCTGAGTTATAGGAATTTCTATGTTCTGCTTTTTGAGGAAGCGCCAAACTGTCTAACAGAATGGTTGCACCATTTTACAATTCCACCAATAATGTATAAGAGTTCCTTTCTCATCACATCCTCTCCAACATCTAATACTTGCTGCTCTGTTAAACTTTGCCACTGTTACGTATGTAGTGAAATGGTACCTCACTGGGTTTTGCTTTGCATCTCTGTTATTACCAGTTATTTGGAGCATTTCTTCATGTGTCTGTTTGCCATTCAAATATCTTCCTCTGTAAAAATTCTTTCCATGTCTTTTGTCCATTTTGTAATTGGGTTATCAGTCTTTTTTTTTGTGGAGGCCCAGGAGTATTTTGTAAACTTTTGTTATAAGACTCTTCTCTGAGATGGTATTACCAAATGTTTGTTCCCATATAAAAGCAATATCCAAAAATCAATAGGATTCCTCTACAGTAACAAAAAGAACTCAGAGAAGGAAATAAAGAAAGCAATACCATTTACAATAGCCAACCATAAATTGAGATACTTGGAAGTGAACCTAACTAGAGATAAAAAAGACCTGTACAAGGAAAACTACAGAGCATTTCTGAAAGACACAATAAAAGACCTAAAGAAATGGAAAAATGTTCCGTGTTCATGGATAGGAAGACTAAATATGGTGAACCAAAAGTAATCTATCTAGACGTTCAATGCAATCCCAAACCAGATACCAAATTCATTTTTCAAGGAGACTGAAAGAGAAATTATCAAATTTATTTGAAGAGACAAGAAACCCTCAATAAGCAAAACACTTCTGAGAACAAAAATAAGACTGGAGGCATAGCACTCCCTGACCTCAAAGCCTAATACACAGCAGTGGTAACCAATACAGTATGATACTGGTACAATGACAGGCACATAGACCAATGGAACAGAATTGAGAATCCAGAAATAGACCCAGCAATCTATGGTCAACTGATATTTGACAAGGAAATCAAAGCTCTCAAATGGGAAAATGACAACCTTTTCAACAAATGGTGCTGGCAAAACTGGACTGCTACCTGCAGAAAGCCGAAACAGGATCCACAGAAACTAACTCAAGGTGGATCAGAGACCTGGGAGTGCAGCCTAAAACCATAACATTCATAATAGAAAAACTGGGATCAAGCTTAGAAGTGATAGTCCACGGTATAGAGACTGCCAAATACAATCAGAAATGCACAATCTAAAGAGGATAAAATTTATGCATGGGACCTTTTAAAGATTAAATCCCTGTGCACATCAAAAACTTTTCCCAACAGGCTGAAAAGTCTTCTTTATTCCTACAAGCAAAGTTGTAGCATCTGTACACACACAGGATGTTGATGAGTTTTCCTCCAATCCTGATGCCACTTTCTTCTCCATATAGTCCAGCTATTCAAATTATTTGCTCAGCAAACAGAATGAAGAGGTTTAGAAAAGTATTTAATCCTGGCACAAACCTTCCCTAATTTTCAACATGAGGTCTCCCTCTGTTCTGTGGATTCCAATGGACTGCTTCTTGATCTATGTATAGATTTCATGTATGGCTGTATAAATGAGCATAATTAAAGAGTTCTAGAAGGCCCATTTTTCTCAACGTGATCCAAAATTTATTAGGATCCACATAGTCAAATGCCTTTGTGTAGTCAAAAAGACACTCCCCCCATCTACTTTCCCTTTTAAATAAATAAAATTCTTTTTCCTTTTCTTATTGGCAGGCAAAGACAAAGAAGCTCTCAATTATTTTTTTTATTTTTCTTTCATCTCAATTATTTTTATTCTATCTCAATTATTTTTATTCTATCTCAATTATTTTTTTATTTTATCTCAATAAAAGTATTTCTAACATTCAAGAATCTGAGATCCCAAATTACACATAAATAATACTTTAGTTTTTTCTTTTTTTAGTTTTTTCTAAGACAAGGCCCCAAACACTTGATAAAACATCTTATCTTAATGCACCTGACACAAAGATTATAATCTTACAGTGGAGAGCAGTACAATTTTTTAGTTTCACAAAATAAACTTTCTTCTGCAACATTCTAAAAGAATGGCCCACCACTTATTTATCTAAGTAAAAAGCATAATTCATTTCTCTAAATAACACTAGTAATAATAAACTTATCTTTAAGGAGAAATCCACTCAAAAACTAAATCTAAAGGAGAGGAGTTACGATTGAAGAGTTAGAAAGTCACTTATTTAACTCCCCCACCTGATCATCTCTTATCCACCTGTTATCTGCATGCCATTTTCAAAGGAAAATAAAAAGTACAAAAAAATGTACGAATCAAGTACTTTTTAAGTCCTTCACAGACAATATCATGAAGTACCTAGTTTTCCACCTTTCTAATACTAACTAGAAACCTGTCACCACCTCTTTCTACTGCTCTTGGAATGACACACGTTCAGGAAAGAGGAGGTGACCTTATGAGCTCCAAAATATAGTCAGGACAGTAATCTGCTATGGGAAAGACCACATAATTCAACAATGTCTCTCAAACATGCTTGATCGTAAGACTCTCCAGGGTATCTGATATAAAAGCTTGTTCATTGAAAGTTCTAATTCCCAAATGCCACAGCCAGGGCCTGTTGGGAAGACTCTGCTTGATCTTAGAGCAGAGGCCTATTAGTCCAGCCTGATGTGAACCTCACACCGACAGAGGGGAATTAGACCTTGCATATGAGAACCAGACTTGCAGTTATCTTCTATGAGGTATTTCTGCATTGGTTTGGTAGGAAAATACTGAGTGACAATGAAAAATTATACTTTCACCAGCAATAATGTAACAAGAGAACAACTGTTTACCAGAAACAATGTAACAAGAGAACAAGTCTTCAGAGACACTCCAAAGCTAAATTTTGGTAACAGTTTTATTTGGTCTAAAAAAATAGATTATCTGTGAAGACAATCAATGAACCAACAAGCAATAATTTATTGAGAGATTACTAGCAAGAAATTTTAAAACAATATTTTAAATTTGAGAGTATATATTATATTACACAGGATCTTATTTAAATATCTAGAGCAAAGTTTGAGATTCTGCATTTTTAATTAGGTGTCAGGTTCATAGGTTACACTATTACAATGTTAAATAACAGTTCTGATACATTAATGTGGGCCTCAAAGGACATAAACAGTTACTTAAGGTGAAGATTCTTGGTCTCCATTCCTAGATATTCTAATCAAGTAAGGCCTTAATCCTGGATTTACATGTTTGACAAGGACCCTAGTTGGCACTGGTATAGACAGCCCAAAGAACAATGTTGTAGAGACCACAGGGATTATTAATAAAGTCTGGGATCTCATTCTGAGCATTACAGGGTAAGGAAGAGAAGACATCTGTGCAAAATGGCCATACTTCAAAACAGTATGCAAAATACATATTCAGAACAGTCCTTGCTATTTGCTGTAAAAGTTAGAAGACAGTGACATTTTAGGAAGGAAAACGCCAAGGAAAAGATTTTCCATTCTGACTAACAAGTAATAGTTACAAAGATGGATTAACAAGCTGACTGCAGCAATGAGCTCGAGTGATGGCGAGGACAGGACAGGATTCAGATCTGTTGTTCACAGGGTCATTATGAGTCATACTAGACTCGACAAGGAAAAACACAAGGTAAAATAGGACAGCTGCCACACAAACATTGTGTATACATCAAATGACATAAATATACATACAAAACAAGCAAAAAAAAGTTGAGAGAACTCTGGTGGCAGTCTTTTGGGTGTTACACTGCCAACTAAAAGGCTGTGCTTACAACAGTTCAAATCCACCCCCGTCTCCTAGAGAAAATAATGAGTATTCTCCTCTTGCTGCAATTTATAGCCTCGGACACCTCTATGGGAGGTGCTATGAGCTGTCTGTCAGGGAGGTGGGTTTTTTTTTTAAATATATTTTCTAAAATAACAGATGGTTTGATCAGAAACCTAGCTGTCTTGGTATTTGCTTGACAGCAGGGACATTATAAACATCTGACTGGCTATAATTTGAGGCATAAGAACAATTTGGTACTTCTTCCCACAAAAACATCATCATAGAGGTCAAAGAAGAACAAAGACTTCCCGTGCAACTTACAGGCTAGGGGGAAAGCTGCTGTCAGGTAGCTCCAGGTCGGCTCCAACTCAACAGCAATGAGTGTGAGTGGGAATAACAAAAGCAGTGAGCTCTGGTGACATATCCTGCAGGTAGTTGTGCTGCTAACCAAAGGTGGCACCTCTCTGAAGAGAGATGGCCAATAGCCTCTTATGGGAAAACCCGCTAGAGGGTCAGCTACGAGCTGGTTTCAACCTGAGAGCAATGACTGAGTGATATTAAAAGGAAAGGAAAACCAACCACCAACCCTAAGCATTCATACAGAAGGAAAAGAATGGGGTGTGTGTGTGTGTGTGTGTGTGTGTGCAACAGACAGGAGGGAATGCAAAAGCTAACAAATTCAATGATGATGTCGCCTAGTGTTTGGATGAAATGCCAGTGAAAATATGCGACATCAGCCCAGTGATTCTTCACTTCTCCCCTTGAGGCAATCAGCATATTGTTTATTGCAGTTTGGATGTTTTCCCTGCAGGTGGTAATAACTGGTACAATCACCTCTGCACATCAAATAGGAATTACTCATTCCTTCCTGTTCCCCATTGGCTGACCTTGACAAACTCTGGTTTCTGGTCAGCTGTGAGCAGAGATTACAAGTCCACAGAGATGCCAGTATTTTTCGTGGTAACTAAACACTGATGACTGTAAAGTACATTTCTATTCATTGTTTTCCTCTTCATATTCAAGTTCGACTTGCACTGAGTTTTTCGATCTGGTGACCATGAATCATGAATTCAGCCTTTTTAAAGACCATTTCATGATGGAAGAGGGCCTAATGGTGTATGAAAGGAAAACATTTGACAGAGAATTAGGAATTCTGGTGGTACAGTGATTAAAACACTTGACCACTAAACTTAAAACAGTTGAATGCTTCACTGAAGAAAGATGTAGGAATCTGCTTCCAAAAGACTTACTATACTACCTTGGAAATCATCTAGGGCAATTCTACTCCCTATGTTGCTAAGAACTAGAATCAGCTAAAAGGCTGTGTGTGGGTCTTCTAAGTACTAATAGCCTTTAATCATTGGATTCCCCATAAAAATTGTCAGTTATGGATGTGACATATATCCCTGAGAATACTTGAAAATAATTACTATAATAACAATAGAAAAGAAACGGAGTCACTCACTGTACAATATTTCCCACTAATTCTTGAATGAATAATGCATGTAGCTATTCTAAGTAGTCCTTAGCTCCTGGTAGACTTTTGTTCAACAAGCAAAACCCAAATAACTCATCATGTCTATAAATAAAATTAGCCCTTAAAGCCTGTGCAAATTTCTCTAGTTTCTCACTTGCTCTCTGTTCTTAGCAGTATATCCATCAATAGACTGTTTCCTGCTGGTAAACATCAGAGGAAGGGCAGTTTTCCCTGAGAAAGACACTGGCACCATTCACACTTTTAGGGACTCTGAAATAAAGTGAGCTGTTTCCAAGGAGAAAATAGTTTGGAGAGAGGAGAGATAATAATCCTTACCTATCAAAGTCTCTATCAACGTCTCAACTCAGTTTCTCTAGAAAGCATTCCTGTTTCACTTGACATGACTTGTATCAAAACACCCAGATGGCACTCATCTCAGTCTATCCTGGTCAACCAAGCCCCAAAAGGGTACAGAGCCTGTGTCAAGAGTCGAAGTAATACCTGATATACACCATTTTATGTGTGAAGTTTATGACATGCAAAGTCAATGAGAGGATTATGACTCAGATTTGTTTGGAGGTATGAAAAAGAAATCTAATTCTTAACACACTGGGATAGTAGGTGCGAATCTAAAGACTTCAGGCGTTCAGGCCAATGAAACGTGTTGCAGTCTATTTCTGCTGTAGTGCTCCAGTTATTGGGCCAGGGAGAAGGGGGGAGAAGAACAAAACACTGCTATATTGTAGGACTCAGGGCCTGTACAAAATTCTCAACCTAGGAACATTTATCTGTTATTTATATACACACAAACATATATAAGTAAAATGAGATTATTTTTTTTTTACCAAAGACATACACCTGCTTTTCATTAGCTAATTCTAGAAAAGGATAAGAAGTCATTTTACTCCAAAGTGTCATTTTTTAAAGAAAAAGGTTTCCTTTAGTTTAAAAAGAAGTCTATTTTTAAAAAATCTAGGCAATGGGAAATAAACATAAAAGTGACAAATAATTAATTGCTGTATTTATCTATGATGTTAAAGAACTCTCGTTGTTTATTTAAAGTTATGCCATTTGGAAAATTATATTCAGCATTTTGTATGCTACCTCTGCCCATTCAAATACCATTGATTCCAAAGCACAAATTAGGACTGAAGACCTGAACTGAGTGGAATGTTACTAAAAAGTATCAGTTGCTCACAAGTTGCTATTGCCAGCCAGCAAATACGCTGCTCACACTGTGCCCTCCTATGGCATCTGTCCGACCTTCCTCTCAAGTTCAATTCTGAGTAAGAGAAGCAAAATCAAACAGAGAAATCAGGCTGGCACCACCCAGTTTCCACCAAACTGAAATGAAGTCTACCTAAGAAAGAATATCAAACTCAAAGCAGCCCACATGTAAGTTTATTTCATGCTGAACTGTATAATTATTAATTTTTAGTTAACTAACATACAAGTGTTAGTTTATCTGCAAGGCTTTTAAAGCCCTTTACTTATAAACAAATATTAAAATGCCAGCTAGTCACCACGTTTCTTGACTTGAACATGAACACACGTGACAATCTAAGCTTTTGCAATCACTTCCCAGCCTCTCATTCTCGGAGGAAAGTTATTTAGGAGATGATAACCATGCATTAACTTATTTTGATGTGACAACCTGCCTTCCATCTGTGTTCTCTATATTACCTCCTTTTGTTTAAAAGAAAGATAAACTTTTCTTTACAGAGGCTTGGACTCCTGCTTCTAAACAGGACATCCTAGCTGACTGGAGTTTAACTAAAAATAAACAGTAATTTTTCATGATTTTCTGTTGAAATAAAAGTTGACTCAAAACTCCAGAACCTGGATCTAAAGGAATTCTTTCCCTAAAACAATGGAAAAGTACTCTGAAAGACAAAATGCCCAAGAGACCATCAGAGAAGCAGAAAACTCTAGAATTTCACTTCAAGTCCCATATAAGCAGTGGAGCTCTGCCAGTGTGTCACCCCTGCCCTGTATCTCTGCATGTGAGGGACAGGCGATGGTACTTGCTTGTTTCTACCTGAAGAGAGATGGTGTGAGGATGAAGAACCTCCCAACAAACTAAACACTGGGGAAGAAAAAGTGCATTATTCAATGTACTTTGGGACATCAGCAAATAGCACTAAACCAGAAAGTTAAGTCACGGTTTCTGAGTATTTTAACTAAAAATTCAAGTTTAAATTCTCTACATAAAGTTTGTCATTCCTAAATTTTTCTTACTTCATTTCTTTCACTTTCAATTAAAATGTAAAGAATTACACACCAGTATGGTGACTGAGAACTAAAGAATATTCAAACCAAAAATCTCCACTATCATTAAGTGGATTCCAACTCACGGTGACCCTCCTCCTCTAATTGGGTTTCCGAGACTATAAATCATTATAAGAGGAGACTGTCCATTTTTCTCCACAAAGCAGCTGGTGGATTCGAACTGCCAACCTTTCCCTATGGTAAGCAGCCTGATAAATTATATACTACATCACGAGGGCTCCTTACGGATTTTAG
Source organism: Elephantulus edwardii (assembly GCF_000299155.1). Taxonomy (NCBI): domain Eukaryota; kingdom Metazoa; phylum Chordata; class Mammalia; order Macroscelidea; family Macroscelididae; genus Elephantulus; species Elephantulus edwardii. The sequence goes on from NW_006399781.1 coordinate 17,945,934, forward strand.
TGGCTGTTTCTATTAAACTCAGGTGGCACTGCACTGAAATCCCAAAGGCACTGTTTCAATCCACCAGCTGCTCCACAAGAGAAGGATGGGCAATCTCATCCCATAAGATTAACTGCCTCTGAAAACTCACCAGAGTGTCAGCTATGAATCAGTTCTGACTTGACGATTCAAAACAACACCACTATAGCTGTTTTCCCTTGCAGAAATTACTCATCTTTCCTCTTGAGAATTCCTAGTTGAGTTAACAAATAATATAAACTGTAATATGACAAACCTTCAAATTTCTAAGCTTGACTTCAACTCCAGGGGCTGCATATGCAGGCTAACCAAGATGATGAATAAAACAAAAGATAGAAGAACTCCCCACATGGGGATGGTCTCACAAAGTTTTGATAATTTGTATTTGTAGCATATTGCAAGACATCTTATCCCATGCATTATGTATGTGATCCCAATTCCAACTACAGGAACCAGGTCTTATTTGTCCTCATTTTATAGGTGAGGAAACTCCAAAAGCTCAAGTAACTTATTTAAGAAACACAACCCTATTTAGGACTCCAGAATCTTAATGCTCTTAAACATTACATCATTTGTAGTTACCACTTTTCTATGCTTTTTCAAATTCTTTCCAATTTCTATCTCTTTTTTTGGTACAATGCCGCTTTCATCTAAAAAATGTTTGAATTAGATAGAAAAGGTGTCTTGACCTAAATTTGAGAGGCAATCACATGAAAAATGCTCAGTATCACTGGCAATAAGAGAGATGCAAATCAAACCCACAATGAGATACCATCTCACCCCAGAAACAGTGGCCAAGTTTAAAAGGACACAGCAAATAATAAATGTTGCAGAGGATGTGGAACTCTTATACATTATTGGTGGAATTATAAAATGGTATAGCCACTCTGGAAGGCAGTTTGGCATTTCCTCAAAAATTTGAACATAGAAATTCCACATGACCCAGCTATTCCACAGCTTGGAATATACCCAGAGAAAATTAGGACTGAGGCACAAATGGAGATATGTACACCAGTGTTCCTTATAACATTATTCAGTGCTCCAAGAACATGGAAACAAGTCAAATATCCAACCATAATCAAATGACTTGAGAAATTATGGTACATTCACATGATGAAATACTACACAGCATGCAGGGACAAAGATTTTTAAAATCATTACCTAACTTGGGAGGGACTGGACAGCATTAGGCTAAGTGAACTAACTCAGGCCCATAAGAACAAATACTATATAAGGCAATTATTGTAGAAATAGTAAAACAGGTATGAGAATCCAAGGCGGGTAAGGTAGGGGCAGAGAGATGAAGATGAGGGGTTATTTGTAGGGCTGCACAATTTGATGGGTAGAGGAAGGGGTGGGTAAAGGAAATGGGAATGATCCATTGTAAAAAACAATGTACATAAACTTTGTTAAGTAAACCAGTATAAAAGAAAACTTTCATTTTAAAGGGAAAAAAAAAGAAAGGAGAGAGGTAGCATAGTAAAGACGGAAGGGGTAAAAAAGGGAAATGGATTTAAGGTCAGTATTTAAAAGTATGTGACCAGATCTTTCAAGGTAAAGGCATGACTGACACAACAGCCAGATAACCCCTGGGAATGCATCACCTTGCAAGCACTGTGCCATTTTCCACCTTAGTGAGACTGAAATGAGTTTCACCAGCATATGAAAACTACCAAATACACACTGAACTCTTCTACTGCTTTAGTGATGTTGTTATATGTTTAATTCTGATGTGAGAAACTCTATCTAGAATTAACAAATATCTACAACTAGAAACTCAACTAGAAACTCTTTGTAGAGTTAGTTTTGAACTTAACATTGGGCACTGTGATTGCAGATCACGTTGTTCCGGTATTTTTCATGGCAGTATAGTTACTTCTGATAGTATGAATATTCTCATACATGAAAGATTGCTGAAGTAATAGGACAATGGATTAGGAACTTCAGAAATCTCCTGTTTATATCAGTGAACTCTCTATTCTCCATCATGTAGCAAGCAATGTAATCAAAAGTGAAGTATGAGACAGTCATAATTAACAGAGTTTAGAAATTTCTGAAATAAATACTCTATGGCATTTTAAAAAAATGAGATAGCTAGACATTCCTAATATGGAAAGATGGTCTAAGATACACTGCAAAGTTAAAAAAGCAGTAGATACAATTATGTGCATGGGCAAATAAGAGTTCTTTCCTGCTGTGTTTCACCTTTATAATACTAAATCCATCCAGAGGTCTTTCTAAATTGAGCATTAGGAGAGATCTTTCTTGATGGATAACTGTGGACTAGAACAGGATGGTACTCTTTCAAGGGTGTTAAAGACTGGTGATTTGTAGATTCTAAGAATCTTTTTACTTTTTGGCCCATGTTAATTATGATGAGTATTCACAGTTAATACAAGTAACTATTTCCTCCAATATGTATGCTTCCTTTTCACAAAGTAATCAACATTAGCTGGGCAGTTTCCTAAATTCCCTCACTAGTTACGACTATCCAACTAAGCTCTGACCTTACAATGCAGGCTGAAGTGATGTCTGCAATTTTGAAGTTGAACATTTAAAGGAAGGGTATCATCCTCCTTTCTTCTTTTGTACTGCCTAGGAGTAGACTGATTATGAGAACAGGAACTGCCACATTAGACAAGATAAAGTCTACCTACTGAAGATAGCAGGGAGCTCTAGTGGCCTAGTGGGTAAGGAGTTGTGGTGCCAAGCCAAAGGCACCAGGTACTCTGCAGGAGAAAGATGAGCAATCTCACCTGCGATATAGTCTCTGAAAATCCGTTGCTCAGCTAGGAGTCCATTCCAACTAGAGAGCAATGAGAGGGATTTACAATAGCAAAGCTACAAAATAGGCAAGTATCTGATGAATGCTAAACCACTGTTCCAACTGCGTGTGTATCACTTTTTAAGCTTCCATGGAAGAGTATGTAGAGGCCACATTATTTTGGGTTCCAGTTATTGCAGCCCAATTAGCACTGGGACACACCTAGACATACCATTCATTACACACACACACACACACACACACACAGAGAGAGAGAGAGAGAGAGAGAGAGAAGCTATTCTAATGCTTTCATTAAAAAGGGTTTTATTTTAAGTTTATTATAACTGAAGAATGGAAATTAACTGGCTAAATCTTAAGAGAGAACACAGAAAGGAATCAAAGAAACCTTAAGAAACAAAGGAAATCTTGGTCTTTTTAGTGTTTTAGCTTTTTGCTCATTTTATAGGTGTTTTTTTTAAAAAAAAAAAAATAGAGGTAATCTTAAGGAGCTCCGGTGGCCTACTGGCAAGAAGCTGCACTGCAATCTCAGAGGTCCTTGGTTCGAATCCATCAGATGCTCTGCTGGAGAAGGAGGGGCAATCTCCTCCTGTACCAGTCAGATCTGATTTGACGGTACATGCACACATGCACACACACAAATAATAATTAAATAAATAAAGGTAATCTCCTTGGATTCTATTACACCAGAAAAATCCCAGCCTTAGTGCTGGCCTTTGACTTGTTAAAGGTGTAAAATGTAAAACACTGGAAAATGGTGAACAACAAATTAATCACAAAAAGGAAAAACATGAAATAGGGGGGAAACTCCACTAACCACAATAAGCCACACAATTCATTTATAAAAAGAAAATTCTCCTTCACTATAACCAGTAACAGAAACCTTGCAGAGGGGCAGGCAGTCTGTCCTATAACAGGATCATCATGAGTCAAAATCAACCTGATGCCAGTGGGTTTGATTTGACTTTTGATTTTTTTTTTCTACAGAAAATTAATTCTTTCTAGGAAATAATGACCACTGCCATATGAGTGAAAGTAGAATTTACTTATTCAGAGAACAGATGGGGGGGAAATGATGTAAAAAGTTTATTCTTCTGAAGTGTCTAAACATCTCTTACTGTAGTTACTTTTGTCTATTGCTAACAGCAGTCAAGAACTGAAATATTTGTTGTTGTCAGATGCTGTCAAAGGGCACCTAACAACAACAACAACACACACAAAGCAGGAGAGGTATCCACTTCCTAAATAGCATGCCTCTGGAAACTCTATGAACTTTGATAAATGTCGATAGTTGTAGAGGGGCTTCGGGCCTTTTGTTCATAGGGTTGCTATGAGTCGTGTTCAACTTGAAGGCAATCAACAACAAGAACAACTATATATAAATACACACACACACACACACACACACACACACACACACACACTGCATCCCACATAAAAACTGCTTTTCCATAGCATATTCCAAAGTATTTCACAAAAAGTTCATTATTTTGCTTCTTTCTGAAAACCCAACAAGATGGCAGAAGCGAAGCAGAAAAAGATGTTAACCTTCTGGAGGAGTCGTCCTCCACATCGCTGAACCAAGGCCTTTGTAGGCAGCAGCTCTCCCGGCTAAAGGGAATGCACTGCCCCTCATGGAGAAGCTGGAGGTGGTGAAGACACATCTGTGGGACAGGATCATCCTGCCCGAGATGGTGGGCAGATTGGTGGGTGTATACAACAGCAAGGTCTTCAATCTCGTGGAGATCAAGCCCAACATGATTGGCCACTACCTGGGAAGTTCTCCATCACCTACAAGTCAGTCAAGCACAGCTAGCCCGATATCAGCACTACTCACTCCTCCTGCTGCTGTGGCTACAATCAGGACTTCATAAAGTTCCACTTACAATGGTCCCTACACTCCATTAAGTTACCTTAAAATAGTCAGCACGCACAGCTGAAGACCTCAACATATAGAACACATCAAGCAATTAAACTTTTTCTTTAATGTCACAATGACTATTTGCTTCTTGAGAGCACTGCTTGTGGCACATTGTATGTACCTCATGGTGTTATTCAAGGTTTACAGTCTTGCTATAAACAATGAAAAACACCAGATATTATGAGATCATTGTTTACTGCAATAACAAAGAAATGGTGAGACTCACATGGTGTTGTTTGTTTTTTAATGTGCATATATGTTCAAACCAGTATTGTTCAAGGGTCAATCTATATTTTTAAAAACAAAACTTAAGCTTCAGGAAAAGAAAAAATATGCATTTGAGGTAGGGGGGAAGATAGGACTTTGAAAATGCATTCCAATATTTTATAAATAAGCATCCATACTGCACACTTCAGATTAGGCTATATAGAGCTCAAGGCGCCATGTTTGCAAAACTGTCAAAACTGAGAAGCCACTGAGAACAGTTTATGTTCGTTCACTTTGCAGCCTGCATGTGGACAAGGGTGCCTAAGCAAACCCACTGCTGTAAAGTCTATTCCAAATGAGAGCAAGCCTCCAGCAGTTTCTGAGACTGCAAATCTTAACAAAGGTGACTGTTCTCTTCCCATGAAAGCAGCGGGGGGGATTCCTACTGCCCATTTCTGAGTTAGCAAGCAATAGCTAACACACTGTGCCACCAATACAATTCAGAGTGTCTAAGCCTTCAATATGGGCTGAAGCTCAACATTAAGAAAACAAAGATTCTCACCATTGGGCCAATTGGCAGCATCAGTATGAATGGTGAAGAGATTGAGATTGTTAACAGTTTTGGTTTTCTTGGCTCCATAATAACACTCTTGGTAGAAGCAGCCAGGAAATCAAGAGACAAATTGCATTGTGAAAGTCAGCTGTCAGGGACCTCTCCAGAGTACTGAAGAGCAACAACATCAGTCTGGAGACTAAGGTGCACCTGATCCAGGTCATAGTCTTCACAACTGCTTGCTATGCGTCAGAGAGTTGGACAATGTCTAGGGATGACAGAAAGAGAACTGATGCCTTTGAGCTGTGGTGCTGGAAAAGAGTGTTGAATATACCATGGATTGTCAGGAGAACACAGGTTTGTCCTGAAGAAGGTGAAACCAGGCTGCTCCTTAGAGGCAAGGATTCCGAAGTTTCATCTGACATACTCTGGACATATTGCAAGGTGAGACCCTTCCTTGGAGGGGGACATCATGCTTGGGAGGATGAAGGGACAGCGCAGGAGAGAAGACCCTCGATGAGATGAATTGATTCAGTCACTGGGGCACTGGGAGTAGGTGTGTCACAGACAATAAGGTTGGCAAGGATAGAGCAGGGTTTAGGGTTCTTGTACACAGGGTCGTGATGCGTTGCAAGCAACTCAACAACACATAACAACAACAAGAAGAAGCATAAGCTGATTTTCTATTGCTCCTACTGACACAAGCGGATGCTTCAGAAAACACTAATATTATATTGTTGTTGTCATGTACCACTTAATTGAAACCAAGACATAGTTGACCCTCCAGCAAGTTTTCAGAGGATGCAAATCACAAAGGCAAAGACTGCCCATCTTTTTCCCGAGGAGCAACTGATGGATTGAACAGCCTTCTTTGGGACTGGCAACACAACTCCTTACCAACTAGGCCACCAAAGCTTCCTTATTAACTATAGTTAAAAACAATAAATAAAAAGTCTACAGGAGTCAAGGCAACAAGAGAGATAACACATCTTTCAAGAAATAATTTTCTATTGGAAACCCAAATTCCGTCACTTGTTATTTGCCAGAGGTTGGAACCAACCAATGCTGACCCTCCAGGAGGTTCTCAGAGGCAGTAAATCACAAAGAATGAGAACTGTCATCCTTCTCCTGTACAGCATTGGATGAATTAGAACTTTGTGGCTTTGGGATATATCAGCACAGTTTCTTAACACTAGGCCACCAGAGAGAGCTCCCCAGTTGAGTCACTACGGCACCTGAAATCCCATGTTCTGAATTGTTCCTTCTCCACAGGAGGCTTTAACGCTAACAGAGTCCTTTCTGAGTTTCTGTTCTCTGCACACGTTAGCTCCGGACAGCCAGCTGTGGCCAGCAGCTGCCCTGGGACAATCTAAAGCTCTGGAGACTGACAAAGGCTGAGAGACCGGAAGTGTGGCTGTGCACTTGACCCTGCTTCCGCCCAAGCCAATGGCTAGGCACCCAAATGCACATCTGGTTAGACAAAGACCAAGATGAAGACTTGAGGAAAACTGATGGCCCGCTTAGCAAAACAGGAAGCATTCCTGGAAGACTGCGGGTGGGAGAATGTAATTAAAATGCAAAGGTCTGTGACAGGCTTACAGAAACTGCAGATAAAACATCACAAACCCCTCACTGTAGGACTGGCAATATGACAGGAAGAGGGATGAGAGAGGAGTCGGAATTAGTTGAGGAAAACCAGCAGCACTGCAAAATGAAGGGTCAAGGTAAAAAATGACTAGGACCTGAAAAGGGGAAGAAGGAGAAAATGGACTATGTAGATGGATCTAAAATGTTTTAATTCATATTTTGCCTTAATTTTGCCTATATCATCAGAAGAATCATTTGTCATATATAGTGTCCAAGAAGACTGCTTAAAAATGTTACTTAGCTTCTAAGGAGAGCTCTGGTGGCCTAGTGGCAAGAAGCTGCACTGCAAATCCCAGAGGTACATGGTTCAAATTCACCAAATGCTCTGCCGGAGAAGGAGGGACAACCTCCTCCTGTACCAGTTAGATCTGATTTGACGGTACACACACAAAAAGTAATAAAATAAAATAAAATAAAATGTTACTTAGCTTCTAATAAATTGATTTTTTACTTTTTACCTTAAAAAAAAATGTTACTTAGCTACTATGAACTCTTAGGTCTGAACCTTCCCATGTTTTATCCAACTTTACCTCATTCTATAACTGATACATGTAGTCTACAGGAGGCACAGTATTATTCTTTCTGACGAAACATTACATCCACAAGATTTGAAAACCACTATTGACGTAAACATTAAATTACAAAATCTTATATTTTCTTTTTAAATTTTTCCAGCTTTTTAAATTTAACAGCAAGATAACAGATTTTGATACAATCTAGCCTCTGTTAGAGTGAAAACGGATGTTTGGCACGATGAGGGGAAAACTGAATCACTAGATAGAGCTGAAGATATTCATCACCTTTTTCATCGTTCTTCATTTACCATGTCTGGACAGTTCCATTAATGGACAAAGAAAGCATCACAGTGCCTTGATTACACACACCTGTTTTCCATAAGCTATTATGACATGAATAATGCTTTCCCCATAACCTGTTCTTCTGTAATTGGTTTTTTTCTTTCTTTCTTACAACATTTAAGTTCTGCAACTTTGAGACCTGCAATTCTAGCTACCATAATATTCTACTAAATTTTCTCCTAAGATTAAAAAATCCCGAGTAGAAAATCAAGAAACAATACCCCAGACCAACCACAAACAGTTTTCCAAACAGTGTTTAACACATTGCTGTACACTTTTTTTAAGCTGACGACCGTGCTTTAAAAACACATTTTGCCGTCATTTGCGGCAACGTGTTAAAACCAAGTGAGGGAGCTTGGGAGAAAAATTGCCAGTCTCCTGCCTCTGAAAACCTAGTGCAGGTCAGCTATGAGTTGATTTGTACTTGAAGGCACCTAACAACAATAACACAGCTAAAGTTTTAAAATTGTCCATATTAGCAAGATAGATGCTAATGGGTGACTAACTCTAAAGGGAGATTTTTTTTTTCAATTCAGACCACTAAACCTTTAAAATGTCAAAAGATTTTCTCACTATATTTCCTTTTGGAGATCACTGAGCTTATTTAAGGCTGTCTTAGATGCAGCATAGTAGCAAATCGAACTGCTAACCCAAAGGCTGGCAGCCTCAAGCAGTTACAATCAGGAGAGAAAGATGTGACCGCTTCAGTGTCCCCAATGGAGGGCCGCTATGGTCAGAAATCACTCACTGCGGTGAGTTCTGAGCGTGTAGGTCTTTAAGCACTCTCTGTAAATCACTAATTTTAAAATTTATAGGAAGCCCCCATATCATTATACTACTCTAAGAACACAAGCTCAAAAAATTTTGCTCATCTCAATGTTGTGAAAATGGCAATACTACCAAAAGCAATTTACACATTTAATGCAATCCCAATACAAATACCAACCCCATTCTTCAACGAGAT
>NW_006399781.1:17956842-17982326 GCF_000299155.1 Elephantulus edwardii
AGTGCAACAATGAATGAGTGGAAGCCCAAAATCTCTGTAAATGTTTATGAAAATTAATAAAATATAATTATAGAAAAAAAAATTTTGCTCATGAACAATCAAAATAATTTTTTTTCCTATTAAGTTTCCCACTAATGTTATGATTCTTCCAAATCCATTGCAAGATCTGCCAAGAAACATGGAGGGGGGAAAAGAGCACATCCTTATTCTTCTGGCTTTGATTACAGAAATTTGTTGTTAAATGATGCTATGAAATAAATGGAGAGCACATATAATAAGTGAATCTTCCAAACGTTATTTCTTCAGCAAAGTGACTACTTATGGTTCCCCATGAATTAACATGAAGGAAGAGCAATTTTAACACTTTCAGTTTAGACTTCTCCCTCTACAAACAATTCGCATTTAAAATAAGATCAAAACCTGAACCAAGCCCACCGCCGTTGAGTCAGTTCCAATTCTTAATGATCCTACAGGAAAGGGTTGCATTTCCCCATAGTGTTTACTAGGCTCTAAATCTATGGAAGCACTCTGGCACTTCTTTCTCCTGGCATAGCATCAGTTAACCTTTCATTTAACACCTGAGTCACTTAAATCACAGTGCCACCAGGAGTTACCTAAAATAAGATCACACCTACCTGTTTCTAGATCTGGATATAACAAAATTTGATGATAAAGGAAGAAAAACACTGAACATCAAATTGTGTAGCATATACACTGGAGATGCCTCCACCAACACTCAAAAAAAAAAGTGCTGGATAAAGGCGTACAGACAGACTAATTACACTATGACATTTTCTTCAAACACAGAAATAAGTAGGTTATTTTAATATATCCTTGTGCTTTCACTCAGGCACAATGTTTCTCCAACCAAGATTCGTAAGTTTCAGGCACTGCTTGGTTGCTATTATTTTCCTTACCCTGTTCCCTAAGGACGACCATATACTTCCTAGTTCCTAAAATGTGGAAATAAAAAGTAAAACACAAGAAGTCAGCTCAGTATGTTTAAAAAAAACAAAATAACACAACAAAAGCTCAAATGTATTGCTATCCAGGCCAACTCATAGCAGACCTGCCATCAGGTTTACAGAGACTGTAAATCACAGGGGAGGAGACTGCCCACCTTCTGCGGAGTAGCACGCTGCAGGACTCCAAGCACCACAGAGGTAGCCAATCACCCTTGGGTTTGCAGGGTGATTCCCGACAAACCATACCCCCAGAGCTCCTTTCTGCATAAATATATATTACATTTTTTAGAATACTTTGTTGAATAACTGTTGTTTATAAGAGCCACGAGGTTATCAGTGAAGTAAGAGGAAGATGGGAATAAATTACTAAACAATAAATATCTACAATTCTGATCTAAGACAAACATGCATAATAGAAATCTCCTAAGTGCCAAACAACCAGGCCAGAGCTGACCTCCATCCAGCACAAAAGAATTCGTCCCTCCAAAGTCAAATTAGCTTCAAAAAACCCCAGTTGGGCACTGGCTCCAACAAGAGGTTTCTTGCCCACTCTCCCACCAAACAACCAGGTCAGAGCGGACCTCCGTCCAGCACAAAAGAACTCACCCCTCCAAAGTCAAATGAATGTTAAAAGTTATGGACTAATACTAGTAAATTCTTGATTCTGTATCTTTAATTCCTTTGATGGTTTTTCTACCTGTTATGAACTTCGTAACCTTTAGTTCCCCCTCCTGTGATAGAAGAATATATCCTCTTTTGCAATCCTGCAGAGTAGTCCTTTTCATTCTGTGACAATGGATATTTTCCCCATTCTGACTATCTCTATCCCCTATAAACTTCATTTGCTTTTATGTAAGCTGAATCCACCATGTTCAAATTACTGCAAAGAAATGTTAGGGCCCATCAACAAATAAATGAACAGGAAAACTAAGGTATATGCACACAATAGACTATTAAACAGCACTGAAAAACAATGAACTCTAAAACATTACACAACACGAGGGACCCTGGAGGATATAATGCTGAGTCAAATACTTCAAACACAAAAGGACAAATGCTGCTTAACACTGTGTGAAAGAAATAAATGATTAATCATTACAAATATGACAACAATCTGGAGCAAGGGGTGCATTGCATGGTGCACAGAGGTAAGATGGGAGGAGGAGGAAAATGTTCAACAGTGAAAAGAAATGAAAATAAAACATTTTAAAAAAATCTCCTGAGTGAAAACAAGAGTGTTACTTTTCAAAGAAAGCTTTCAAAGAGTTCAATACAAACTCTTGGAATGTGAACTTTTTTTCCAAACAGCAAATCCTAAATAAAAGATCAATTTTAATGTTTTGACCTATAATTCTGACAACTCCAGGTCAAACTGCTACACATATCAAGAGAGTAAATATTAAAAGGTTCATAAATCGTTCAGAAAACATTTATCAAGTGTCCATGAGTAAGGGACTGTGCTACTACAAACCCCAAACCGTGAATTTCTCAAGAATCTTCTGAAGGGGTCCACAACTATACCACATAAGTAAGTCAAAACTGCACACAAAGACTCAAGCACATTAGTAAACAGTGACAGACCACATGCTCCCACAGTGGAGAAGCAGTGAAAGAGTGTGATGTATGTTAAGAAAAGTAAGGTGGTCCCTCAGCAACAACAGTATTCAGAAAGAGGAAAGAGCTTGTGTCAACCTACTCAGCACAGAAGGGCCATGTCTAAAGCACAAAAGCCGACTAGAGATTGGCAGGGAAGAGGTTTAAAGAAGTGCCGAAAAGGGATGGAGAACTATGACATAGAAAAATGATGGAAGGAAAAAAGTTATGTTTAGTGTAAAGGAGAAAAATGCCAAAAATATTTCAAGAGCTCCCATATCCTCTAGGTTGTATAGCCCTGGTGTGTCCACTTGCTGTACAGTGGTAACCTGTGGCTGTCGTGAAGCTGAACACTGTGACACTGAAGTGTCAAATGTGATAATGGTTACCCATGGTGGAGTCTGGTGGGGCTCCCCGATTAAAATAAGCTGGGAAGCAGGAGTGGCATTTACTTCATTTACCCTATGAACTTGGAGAGAGGATGAAAGACACACAAGCGCTGAGGACTTTCCTTTATAGGGTCACTATGAGTCACCTGAGACCCGACAGCACTTAACAACAACAAATAAACAAAGAATAGATTAATAATGTCATCATCCAAGGAAGCAGACAGAATACAAAGGATGGAAGTCATCGGAGTTTATGGAGTGAATTATCATCAGAAGGTTGCAGGATAGATGGAGATACTCTTAAAAAACTCATCGCCTTCAAGTTGAAGCTGGAGGACACTGTCCACCTTATTCCGAGAATCAACTGGTGGATTTGAACCAACTGCCTTTAGGTTGGTAGTGTAACTCCCTACCCACAAAGCGGCCAGAGCTGTCTGGAGAGATTTAGAGGTCAGGAAGAGGGGAAAGAAGGTCTGCTTTGAAATCTTGACCTGAGCAATAAGATAAGATAAAGAATAAGAGGTATCCAGAACAGAGAAGTAAAATAATTTTTATTTGAGGAAGCTATGATCTTATATACAGGAAGTTATATACAAATAGTCTATGGACAAGATCTAGAATGAATAGAAGAATTTAGCAAAGTTGCAAACTATAAGATCAATGACAGCAGAAAGGAACTGGGAAAAATTGAGAGACATTAATCAGACCATGAGAGACATAAATGACTTACAGAGTAAAAACTACAAAACATGGTCTATGTTCTTAAATTATTGTTATATTCTTTCAAGTTGGAACCAACCCATAGCTGACCCTTCAGCAGGTTTTCAGAGGTAGTAAATCACACAGGTGGAGACTGCCCATATTTCCTGTGGTGGATCTGAACTTAACACCTTCAAGTTGGCAATGCAGATCCTTACCACTAGGCCACCATAGCTCCCTATGTTCTTAGATTAGAAGGGTTAATATTGTTCAGATATCAATATTTTCCAAACCATCTACAGAATCAATACAATCTCAACAAAAATTTTAACCACTTTATTCGCAGAATTAGAAAAACAAATTTAATTATGTTATGAAATGTCAGAGGCCAAGAACAGTTAAAATAATGTTGATAAAGAATGATAAAGTAGGAGGACTCACATTTTTTATTTTAAAACAGACAATACAGTTACAATGATAATAATGGACACAGACCTCTGGAATAAAACTGCAAGTCGAGAAAACAAACTGATACATCTGTAAAAACTGGAAACTCATTGCCCACAAATAGGAACTGACTCACAGCCTACCTTCCATCACCTTTCCAGGTTGTAAATTGCGCAGGAGGAGAATGCTCATGTTTCTCCATCAGAGCTGCTGGTAGATTCAAACCCTCAGAGGCAGGGCCTTGGGTTAGTAGCAAATCTCTATGCAAACTACACCACCAGAGCTCCCTCCATACATTTATATCCAACTGATTTTTTTAAACAATGGTGCTAAGTCACTCAATGGAAAAGAAGAGACTTTTCCAAAAATTGTAGTGGAAAAACTGGATTCCCACTTGCATAGAATGAAAAAGGATCCTTGCCTCATATCATATACAAGAACATTCCTATGGATGTATTAAACACCTAACTGTGCAAGCTAAAACCATACAACTCTTAACACAAGCAGGAACAATACTGTTAGGCCTACATTTAAACAATGGATTATCCGATATAACAACAAAAGCAAAATAAGCAAAAGACAAATCAAATAACTAGGACCTCATAAATATGAACAACTTTAGTTCACTCAAAGACTTTACCAAAAAAGTGACAAGACAAGGTACTAACTGGGAAGAATATCTTTGGAAACAATATATCCAACAAAAACAAAATCAGAAGAGAGATAAAACTTCAAAAGCTCAAGCATTAAATGGGCAAAAGAAGTGTGTCTTTACTAGACATTTCACCAAAGAGAACATTCAAATCGCCACCTAACACATGGAAAGCTGCTCAATGTCATTAGCCTCATTGTTCTTTTCAGGTGTCATCCAGAAACCATATGAACAACATAACCTGTCTTAGTCAACGTCACTGTCACAATCTTTGCCGTGCCCACTGTTGTAGGTTCTATGGCAACCCATCACAATGAGGGTCTTTCTCTCTTTTGCTGGGGGGGGGTGGGGGACCTCTACTTTTATTAGACATGCCCACCGTATGTGAGACAAAGTTTCACATATTTTCACGGGATATTCAATACTTTTCTACGACACTATAATTCAAATACACTGATTATTCTTCTGTCATCCTTACCATCCAACTCTCAGATGCACAGCAATTAATTAAATAGACCATGACTTCTATCAGGCACATTTTAGTCTTTAAACGGAAATCCTTACTCTTTAGGACTTTGGTGAGGTCTTTGACAATAGATTTTTCCAAAGTAACACATTTTTTTTATTTCTTGATTGCTGTTACCATGGGTATTGATCGTAGATCCAAGTAATATGAAATTGTTGACAACCTCAATCTTTTCTCCCATCTATCATTACGTCACCTATGGGTACCATTAGCTATCGTTGTTGTTGTGTGCTGTCAAGTACAACTCATAGTCACCCTATGAACAACAGATCTGTGTCCTATCCCACACTGGCATCCTCATCATCTCTGACACATGTGAGCCCCCTGCTCCTATCACTGTGTTAATCCTTCTGGTTGAGGATCTTCCCTTTCACCAACCCTCCACCTCTCCAAGCATGATGTCCCTTTCCAGGAATATCTCCTCCTAGGCTAGTGGTAAGAAACTGTGCTGCAATCCCGAAGACAAATACACCAATTCCTCTGGTGTGAAGAAAATGGGTGGTCTCCTTCTGTGCAATTAGCTGCCAAGGAAAAACCACCTATGGGTTAGTTCCAGTCGACGGTACACAACAACAAAAAGCAACATGCTCCAAGTACGTGAGGCAAAGCTTTGCCATCCTTGCCTCTATTGTTGTTGTTATGTGTCATTGAGTTGTCTGCGACTCATAGAGACCCTATGTACATATCTCTCAACCTGCCCTATCCTGGACAAGTCTTACTGACTCAGACACATTTAATCTCATCGCCCCAGTTATGGTATCAATCCATCTCATTTGGGGTCTTCCTCTCCTGCGCTGTCCCTCTACCCTTCCAACCATGATGTCCTTCTCCAAGGTGTGGTACCTCCTGGCCACATGCCCAAAGTATATAAGACTGAGCTTCCCAGTCTTTGCCTCCAAGGAGAAACTTGGTTTCACCCTCTCCAATTAGAGAGATGAAATAAAAACCACAATATACCATTTATCCTCATTAGGATAGTCACAATTTAAAACAAAAGAAATGGAAAAAATGCTGGCAAGGATGTGGAGAAATGGGAACCCTTACCCAATGCTGACAGGAATGCAAAATGGTACATCCCCTCAGAGAAAACACCATGGTGGTTCCTCATAATAACCTCAAAATAGAACTACCAGATTACCTAGACATTCTATTCCTAGAAACTCAATTTTAAAACAACAACCCTGAAGAGCAGATACTAATAAAATGTACATTTATATTTATTGTAGCCCTATTCACAATAGCCAAAAGGTAGAAATAGGTAGAAATAACCAAAACACCCATCAACAGATGAATGGATATGCAAAGTATGGTATCCACACAAATGAATACTATTCATCAGTAGGAATACATACAAAGCCTGAAGATATAATGTTGAAGCTCAGAAATCAGGAAAGAAAAATTAACAGAAACTGGGAACTAGGGAGAAAGATTGGAGCTTTGGTAACCTAGTCAGTAGGAGTTGTGCCACCCCAAAGGCAGGTGATTCAAATCTATCAGCTGCTCTGTAGGAGAAAGATAGGCAATTTACAGTCTCTGAAAACCCACAGGAGGGTCAACTCTTAGTGGATCCTGACTGGATGGCAATGAGTAAGTGGGAGAGGAAGTGGGAATAGTGTTTTTACATTGAAGAGAATACAGCTAACGTCAGGAAGCAAAATGTGTATAAACTGTTGAATGGAAAACTAATTTGTTCTATAAACTTCCCCTCAAACCACAATTTAAAAAGAGACACAGAGAGAGACAATGTGAATAAAATCAATCAATCCCCAAAAGACAAATACTGCACGGCCAATTCAATGGCACCTAACAACATGGAAAATTAACAGGGCAAATTTTAATAGCTGAAATTTAATGGAGTTATATTCATACATTATTGCTTGTACAATTCACTGTAAAGAGAGCATAAGCTTCAGGTGGAATGTGAGAAATTATGTCAAACTCTAAGACTAGGAAGTAAAAAATCATAGCTGAAAAGAGATATTTTGCCTCCTTTCGTGGATGTTTATTTTGTTCCACAATTAAGTGGCCATTGGAAGAGTAAATTTTTTTCAGCGTTTTGGAAAGTGATCTTAAATTAGGTCCCGGAAAGAAATGGAATCTCTGTTAGTAATGACTCTTGTTTTCTTTGAAAGTTCATTTTTAGGTCAGCCAAGTTCTAAACAGTAAAATTATATTGCTGTGTTGTTCGTCAAGTTTAGGGGTGTGGGGGCGGGGAGCTGCTTGCTATTTGGATCACTAGATGACAGTTTATCTGGTTTCTATACTGAAAGAAAGGTCTATTCTTAGGAAAAAGACATCATTTTAGAGGAGAAGACGCACTAGATTTCTATTGCATGTCCCATATGGGAAAACTCAAGGAAAGTCTAGTTTTTCAAGTAAAAGCTGTTTTGGGGTGTTTGTGTGACTTATCCTGGGCCAATGGAATGTCTAAACTACAGAGCTTTTCTTTTGTTTTGATGTTGTAATTTAGGCAGGAAAAAAACCCCAATTATGCAATAATCTTATTTCATGTATTTATTTATTCCTTGCCCCAAAGAACACTGGTTGTATACTTGATTAAACACTAGGCTGCAACTGAAAGGTTGATGGTTCAAGTCCACCAGTTCCTCTAAGGAAAACAGATGAGGCAGCTTCCCAACCATGAAGATTTATAGCCCTGGAATCTCCTATGGGGCAATCTACCCCATCCTATTAAGACAAGAATAAAACTGGCAGATAATAAACTTTTGCTACATTAAGAATGTGCCAGAAGCAGTACTTGGGTTTCAATATCCCAACTATTCTTCTGGCATTAAATTATTGTTCATATAAACTTGCACACTACAATATAGTCTGGTCCCATGCAAGAGATAAACAAACGCACCTCACATACAGCCACCACTTACACTTGTCTATCAGTGAAAGCTTCTGTGTCACACGATGTTAACAGGCTTCAGAGGAGTTTTCAAACTAAGATTAGGAAGAAAGACCTGGTGATTTACTTCTTGAAAATTGGTTCATAAAAACCCTACGGATCTCAACTGGTCCAATCCTAAGAATAAAAAAGGTCTGGATAATGTTTTGTTCCATCATGCATTAAGACAGACTGCCAACTTGATGGCAGCAAAATTGACTTTAATAGAAACACTGATCCAGTTACTTCACAAAGGTAGGGAGTCCTTGCACAATCACAGGAACTAAGTAGCCTGGTGGACAGGAAGGCAGGTGACAAAGCTGAGATAGTAACTGACAAGGGATAAAACCATTCCACTCAAAGAACTTCAATAGCCCTTCGCACCACCCCAAAGGCCATCCATCACTCTCTCTCTAATGATTCAAAACTACCATCAACTCCAAGAAAGACAAGCAGTCTCTTCACACTGTGATTTACAGGCTCGGAAATCCAGTAGAAGATCACTATTAGTTGAAACCAGCTCAACAGCACTGAGTTGTGAGTTTTTCCAGTTTTGCTCCAACACCCTGAAAGGACATGAAGAGATGTCAAGAGTTCCACGGTAATTAGGATTTTACTTCTGCCACACAGAACTGTCACCACAGTATTTTTGTTGTTCTGAGCCCTTGACTCTAAAGAGACCTTAAAGGGCATGGAAGAATGCTGTAGGAGTTTCTAGTTTCCAGTCTATATATGAGTAGATTACCAGGTCTTTTCTAGTAGAGAAAACCTTGTGGAATGTGAACACTCAAGCTTTTGCTTAGAGGTTGACTGCATAACCATAGTGCCACCAATCTGTCTTTACCATAACCAAAAGAAATAAAATTATCAAAATCCCAAACCTTGCTACTGTCCGGTTAATTCCAACTGACAGTGACACTACAGCACAGAGCAGAAGTGCTCCAACAGGTTTTTTTACAATCTGTAATCTTTACAGAAACAGAATTTCAATGTGTTTTTTACCCCCAAAGAGTAGTTGATGGATTCAAAGCTCAGACTTTTCTGTTAAAAAGTCAAGCATTTTTATCACTGCTTTTGGGGGCACATACAACTCATTGCTATTGAGTCCCTTCCAAATCACAGTGACTCTCCACTGGTTTCCAAAGCTCTAGGGTGCTAACAGGAAGAGAATGACCATCTTTTTCCCTCAGAGCGGCTGGTGGATTTAAGTAGTCTGAGACATGGCCTCTGGGTTAGAATAACTGGCACTATCAGAGCTCATAGGATCTGATAAGTAAATCTTGCATAAAAATGTAATGCAAATGAAATGTTCTTCTCAAAGAATCTTATCAAACAGTGGGGGGGAAAAACCCTGTTACTTTTTGAAAGTCTCAATTTAGTTAAACAGGACTTCTTCAACCTATATTAATGAAAAAGAGAATGTGTATTTTTTTAAAATTGCTTTTGGAAAGGAAAATTAGAAGTTAAAAATCCCTTACCTACAGCATTGGACAATCAGCAACAAATATATAGGTATCAGTTAATCAGTACCCATTGAGTAGATTCCAACTATAGCAACACTATGAATGACAGAACAGAACTGCACTTAGGTTTATCTATTTTATATCTTTTTTATTGCTCTGGTATTCACTTATATTTTCAAGAATTTATTTTATTTTTCTGGTTGCTGGAACTATACATAGTAGGACATACACAAGTTTAAAAAACAAAACAAAAAACCCTTACATACTTTGTTAGTGAGCTGGAAGCAACTTCCTAGCTGACTCTCCAGCAGGTTTTTGAGGCTACAAATCACACAGGGGAGGACTACCCATCTTTCTCTCGCTGTGTCTCTAGTGGATTCTAACTGCCAGAGAGGTGTCAACTTTGGATGTGCAGTATGACTCTCTATAGACTACCCCAAAAACCACTTTCAAATGTCCAAGTAAGTAACACTGAGTACATGCTTAAAGTCGTACAATCATTCTCACTCTCATTTTCCTAGCTGACAGTCCCTGAGTCAGATGCACTTACTGTCTCCTAAATTTTCCAAGTAACTTTTCAAGTTGATGTTATTTGATCCCATACAGAGAGGTCTTAAAAGATCCCAATGCTCAAAGAGTATTTTTAATAGTTAAGCTATCATTTTAAAGATATTTTAGGGGATATTTTTAGTTTAAGGTTTACAGATTATCTCAAAGCAGTTTCAGGGGTCCATTCAGCCTCAACAGTTCCAGAAATTCTGAAGTCCATGAGAATCTGAAAGTGTATTCTATATTTTTCTTCTTTTGGTCACAATTCTATAAATATCTTTGATTCAAATGTTCAGTAATGGTCGTTTATTGCTATTATTATTATTATTCTTTAGTACCACTGAATTGAGTATGACTCTACGGACCCTAAAACAATAGATCTAAACTCTGTCCTCTCCTGTGCCAATCTCATAATCTCTGACACACTTGAGCCCATTGCTCCAGTTACTGTGTCAACCCACCTGGTTGAGAGTCTTCCTCTCCTTTGCTGTTATGCTTTCCAAGCATAATGTCTTACTCCAAGGAATAGCCACGCCTAACATGCCCAAAGTATACAAGACAAAGCTTCACCATCCTTGCTTCCAAGAAGCAATCTGGCATGATCCTCTCCAAGACATATTTGTTTGTTCTTTTTGCAGCCCATGGTAACTAGGCACCATCTAATTCTTTCGCTCTCTGGGCAAAGGAGCAAACTGTTCATGCAGACGATTAGCCACAAATTCTATTTCTTCCTCCTAATCCTGACACTCCTGTTTTTGCTGTACAGTGAATAGGAATCAAGTGCTCTATCTTGGATGACCACTTGCAATCTTTTAAGAAACCAAGCACTATGCAACCAACTACAAAGGGGTTAGAAAAAAGCACTAAGCTAGATATAAGGACAACTGCTAGGAGGTTCCATGAAGCTATGACTTTAAATCTTCAAACCAAATTCCAGCAACTATTTTTCATTGTTGTAAACATATCTATTACACATCTTTTGCCAATTCAACTCTTTGCAGGTATACAACTTACTGAGAACATCAATCGGTTATGCAATGTAAAATGAAACAGTACCTTTCCTTTCTCCCAACCCTTCTTGCCCCTGGGAAACCACTAATACATTTTAGTTTCTCTACACTGGACTGTTGTCTTTTTAGGTAACTGAAGCCAAGCAACATTTCTTCTTTTGTGATTAACTTATTTCACTTACTATAATGTCTTCAGGCTTTGTCTCTATTGTAGCAAGTATCAGGACTTCATTTCTCTTATTGGCTAAGTAATATTCCATTATATATGTACCTCATTTTGCTTATAGTTTCATGTATTGATGGGAATTTAGATTATTTCCACTTTTTGGCTCTTGTGAATAGTGATGCAGGGAGCAATGGTATATAAATCTCTATTTGAATCACTACTTTTAAATCTTCAAGGTAAATAATGAGGACTGGAAACTCTGGGGTTTTGTTATTAAGAGAAATCACTGTATTATTTTCCTCAAAGGCAGAATTAGTTTGCACTTCTATCAGCAATAGATAATAAGGATTTCCATTTCCCCAAATCCTTGACAATATTTGTTATTTTTTTGCTTTTTAAAAAATTGAAGCCATCCTATTCAGAAAAAGAGAGTAACTCATCATGGTTTTGATTTGAAACTCTAGTGATTCAAAAACAAAAACACCAACAAAACAAACCAAAACCAAATTATGGACAAAGAGCTTGAAGAGACACTGAGGTTACCACCAAGCACACAGAAAAAATGCTCAGCATCATTAATCACCAGAGATACCATGACTGTGATTTGTGTTTTTATTTCTTGGTAGAATATTCTAGCATGTACTTTGAGGAATGAATTAGCTCTAATAAAAGGCTGGCTTTCTTTATATAACCTGAAAAATATGACAAAACAAGTACATGCTAAGAATATGAATAATGAAGCCTCTGCTTTGCTTTGAGCACTCAAGTATCTCATTCACACTAGAGAATAGGATTCTTCTTTTACTAAGATGCTACAGGTATATGACTTCTGGTGGCCTACTGAGTAAGGAGTTGCACTGCCAACCCAAAGACACTCTGTTCAAATCCCCTAGCTGCTCCTTGGGAGAAAAATGGACAATCTCCTCCCACACGATTTACCGCCTCTGAAAACCTACTGGAAAGTTGGCTTTGAGTTGGTTCCGAGTTGACAGAATATATCAGCAATAACAATTACAGAGTAAGATACAGGATTTTTTCCTGTATCACCAAGAGGTACAAAAAAGGATGACGTGATTTGGAATTTTTAAAACTGCCACACTAAGATGTAGATTCTAAAACTATATAGCTGCAACTCATATTTTTCTATAAGGGTAAGTTAGTGAGGTCTGAGTATTCGATGATTCCGACATGGTTTTACATGTTTTATCAGGAAAGGTGTGCGTCACAGTTGCATCTTCTTTCTATATCTATTCAATCTGTACGTTGAACAAACAATTTAAGAAGCTGGACTCCTTGAGGAAGAATGTGGCATCAGGATTGGATTCATCAAAAATCCGCATTAAGCAGATGATACAACCTTGCTTACTGAAAGTGAGGAGGACTTAAAACGCTTGTTACGGAAGATCAAAGACTTCAAGCTTCAATATAAATTACATCTCAATATCAAAAAAACAAAAATTTTCACTAACAGACCAAGATACAACATCATGGGAGAAAAGACTGAAACTGTCAATAACTTCATCTTACCTGGATCCATAATCCACACTTGGAACCGTAGTAAAGAGATCAGGAAATGTATTGCATTGAAAAAGTCTACTGTCAGGGACTTCTCCAATTTACTGAGAAGAAATAATGTCAATCCGATGACTAAAGTGCACTTGATTTAGGTGATGGTCTTTTCAAAGCTGGATAACAAATAAGGATGGCAGAAGAAGAACTAATGCCTTTGAGCTATGTTGAAAGAAAAGTACTGAATATTCCATGTACTGTCAAAAGAACAAATAGAAGGGAACTCTGGTGGCCTAGAGGCAAGAAGCTGTGCTGCAATCCCGAAGGCAAGATTTCGAATACATCAGATGCTCCACTGGAAAAGGAGGGGTACTCTCCTCCTGTGCCAGTCAGATCTGATTTGACAGTAAACAACAATTAAAAAACCCCAAAGACCAAAAAAGCAAAACAAAAAACCAACCCCAAAGAGATACATCTCGGGGAAAGCGCAGCCAAAGTCCTCTTTGTAGGCAAAGATGACAAAGCTTCATATCAACTGCTTTGGGCAAGTAAGTTGCTAGCAGAAGCTATTCCTTAGAGCCCTCTCCAACAAGCTTGGAAAGGTAGAAAGAAGGCTGGTGAAAGAGAGAAAGACCCCCCCAATGAGATGAATTCATACAGTGACGGTATTAATGGGGTCAAGTGCGTCAGAAACAATGAGGATGGCACAGGATAGGACACGGTTCAGATCTGTTGTCACTATGAGTCATAGTCTACTCAATGGCACATAATAACCACAATGCATTCTACCTCTCATCTTACAAAAGTGAAGTCACAAATTTATATACATTTGGAGAAAACAATTGGAAACGGTAAAACTATACACACACAAGATACACGAAACTGAACATATTAGCACAACTTACTAAGCTGCTGGGTTTCAAAGTCCCCAGATACCAAGAAGACAAAATATCAAAGGAAATGACTACGGAAGCTGATGAAAGGATCTTACTGGGTGCCTTGACAATCCAATTACATTTGAGACCTACTATAATTGGCTACAGTTTTATTATAAAGTAAGATTACAGACTGTGTACTTTACTACAAAAATTTGGGGATCTGTGTAACAGTTACTAAACGGGGTTGTTAAGGCATTCAGCACTATCATTAGCTTAACTGTTCTGCTTTTTAAAAAGAAAAACTAAAATGCTTCCACGAGGCCTGAATTTCACTTCTTTTAATTTAGGCAAAATTTAATTACGAAAACACATAGCAGATACTGCCTGGGGAGTCCAAGAAGGTTTACTCGAGCAAGCTGTGAACTGTCAGACGGGACAGGAGCTCCCATACAAAAGGCGATGGAAGGCCACAAACCCCGCATGGCCGTTCACAGGTTTACAGAGGGCCCAGATCTCTCCACACCCACCACACAAGGCTACACCACAAGTCATTCAAATCTCTGGGACTCATCTGTAAAAGGCCTAGAAGGCTGGGCTAGTGAAGTTTCTTACAGATCTAAAACGGGATTATGATATGACTTTAGTGGAAAATCTCTATACTGTTTATAAAGAAAATACACTAAGGGAAGAGTTCTTCCAATAATACTCCCCTCCACCACCACCTTTAACTAAGAAAAAGAAGGAAATGCTTTTATGATTGTTTCTGTGGATTCCCTCACATTTGAACGGTACTAGTGGGGCTACAGATAAGTGACTCACTACACTTCGCTAGGCTTGCTTCAATATGGTTTGAAAAGCACAAGATTTTGAAGACATTTAAATCTTAACATTAAACATACACTGTATTTTCTACTCCCTTAAAAATGCTCACAGTTCTTACTTCCTAATAGCTTAAAGCCTTCATACAGGTGACAGTTAACAATAATACATTGTTGTTGCTGTGTGCCATCGAGTAGGGGCTCACCCATACCTGACCCTACCGTGGATTTTCAGAGGCAATAAACTGCACCAGAGGAGAATGGTTCAACTTTCTCCCATGAGTGGATCTGAACAGCATGCCTTTGGGACTGCAGATCAGCTTCTTACCACTAAGTCCTCAGAACTAAGAAACAGAAAAGTTAAGAGTGCAGAGAGAATATTTAACCACCCCTACCTGGGTGGGTGTCCTCTAAGTGTTAAAATTTATTTGTTTGATTTCTGCAGAGATTTAAACTTGAATAATATAGATATGAAAGTGCCAGACCTACTCAAAGTCTAAACAATATAATTTCCAACTACGCTATTTTTTTTTTGGTCTACTGCTTCATGACATAAGGCCCTTGGTTAACACCTAATAGTTAATATATTCTGCTTCTAACTGAAAAGGTGGAGACCAGAGTCCACCCAGGGGGTCCGTGGAAGAAGGGCCAGCTATGTACTTGTGAAGAGTGAGCCACTGAAAACTCTACAAAAGCAGTTGTACTCTGACACATATGGGCTTTACCATAAGTTGCAATTAACTTATCAACATCTTAAAAAAATTATTATGACTAAATATCATAACAGCATTAGCTGAATACCATATGTCAGGCACAAGTCAGCCTACAGCTGAGGAAAAGGAAAGCACAAAGTCATGAAGCTATTGTGTGGCAAAGTCAGAATCCTAGCAGTGTAAACTTCACAGGCCATTCATTTGAACAATGGATAGTAAACACACCTAGCACCTGACACCCTGCTGGGTGAGCAAAGATAACTAAGGTAAGCACTTGGTTTATAGGCAGTGAATCTGCCAAATATTTCAAAATAAAATACAACATGATACATGTGCTGTAACAGAGGCCTTTAAAAATCGCTACGGAAACGTGGAGAGGCTGCCAGAGGAGGTGGGCGAGGCTCCATCTAAGCTGGGCACTGAAAGATGAGAAGGCATTCCTGGGGGGGGGGGGAGAATGGAAGGGCATTCCAGGTAGAGAACTGCTGGTGCCAAGGTACATAAAGGTGAGTGAGCACAGGGAATTCAGTGTGGTTGGAGAGGAGAGGCGGGGATCCGGCAGGACCAGGAAGGTTCACAATCTTAGCTAAGTGCATCTCTTTCTATTTGGTGATTGGTGGCCAGAGAACAGTCTTCTTTATAGCTCATCTTGAATAGTAAGGCAGTGGAGTTTACAGGGATGTTTTTCATTGTGTTGTGAGATTCAGGAGAACTTCAAAATGTAAACAGACTTGGAGTGATACTGGGAGGGTGTGAACAAGAATTTAAGTATAATAAACTAACCAATTAGCTGACTTCTAAGAGCCAAGCTGTGCAGGTAGAGGACAGGACATAGACACACAGACCTGGCCTGGGTGGAGGGGTTTACTGGGATAGGCCAGACCCCAGGATGAACTGTTGTTGTATGGGCATTAGGGGGCTATAACGTAGCATATTGTGCATACGTATGTCTGTGAAATTTGTTTGCTGGAGAAGTGTCCACGACTATTATCATATTCTCAAAGGAATCAATGACCTCAAAAAATGTTAACAAAGACTGTTTTCAGACAAGGCTGGGGCCAGGCCTTCATGGAACTTAGAACATTTAGGGAAACCCTTTGACACAGAGAGTGAAAAATGATACTAAGCAAAATGAGAGAAAAAAAAAGTTCTCCCTTCTTCTTGGGCATTGCCTGAAACTATGGCAAACATTCTAGCTGTAGACTCAGTTCAAAAGGTCTTTAAGATCCAAGATAGCAGTGTTTATTTAACTTTAATCAGGTCATATTTTGCAAGAATGCTACCTATTCAGGGACCTTAAATGTTTAAGACTTACCAATAAAATAAAGTATACCCCTAAGCCCCCAGACTCACTTTCATAGAGTCAATACTGATACATAATAACCCTAAAGGAGAGAGAACTGCCAACAGGTTTCCAAGACGATGGTCTTTATAAGAGGATACACACATCTTGTGCCATGGAGCTTATGGAACTGCAGACCTTACAGGCAGCACTTTCACTCCTGCACCACCAGCGCCTCTGATAAGGTCTAAATCCCTCTGACCTGTAATCTAAGTCTTCTTCTAAACAGTGAACACAGTGGAGAAATGCACGAGGCCAGGCCCACTGGTCAGGTACTTAATTAACTTCTCCAAACTAATATGTAAAAGAAAAACTTAAAACAAACCACACTTCAGTGAGACTCACTTTAATTTTCTACCACAAGATTAAAAGGATGACTGCTCCCTAAGGAAAAATAATCACTGAGGAGTCTGAATACAAGGAACCTTATTTGGTCCACTAGTAGAATATGAACAAATAACCAGTATCATCCACTTGGCATCAGGTTATCACTGGCACAGCAATACAGCAAGATTCTCCTGTCGCCAGACTTCACCTGCTCAATGCTTAACTCTGTGCTACCATCTTAAAAGCCATGCACAGGCAAGAGAACATAATGAATGCTTTAAGAAAAAGAGAGAGAAGCCTCTGGAAAATTTTAGGCAGCCAGGAGCAGAATACTGGTTTTTAAAAAAATCCACAAAACAACAACAAACTGGATTTTCATAGATAAAGAAACTACAGTACAAAGAAGACACATAACATGCACAAGCTCACATAGGTTGTCTGTCACCTAAACCTGGCATTCTGAAACCAGGCAGATACCAAACTTCCACCTTCCTTCAAAAGCTAAGACTACAGTCCTCAAAATATTGCAGTACATTATAGATAAACAAAACATTAGTTCTCCTTTATTAGCATTCTCTGGAAATGCAATGTCTGCCTGGATGCAGATGCCAGGTGACAGAAGAGCTATGTAAGAGTTTAGGGTTTTTTTAGTAATTATAATGAAAGTTTATAAAGACTTTGGATTTCCACTCATTCATTGTTGCACACTTTCCTCCCTGTCCACTCCTCCTCCCCAGTTCGCTTTTCTCTTTGTAAAGTAAAAATTAAAAAAAAAAAATTCTTCCATTATTATACAATCCCTCTCACCTAGCCCCAGTCCCCTCCACTATGCCGCTTTCATTCTGGACTCTTGTCATGACAATAATATCTAATGATATATTCTTCCTAAACAGTTCTCTCCCTCATCTGTTTCAATGCGGTATACATTATTTATCTCCTTTTCTTAGCTTTCCCCCAACCCTGATGTCAGTCTCTCTTTACAACAGTGGTACTATGCAATATTTGTCTCTTTGAGACTGAGATATTTTACTCAGCATAACGTCCTCCAAAGTCACCCATTTTATATAGTAATTAATGAGTTTCTTGTTTTTCAACGCTGTGTAGTATTCCATTGTGTGAATATACAGAGCTTCTCTATCCATTCGTTTGTTGATGGGCACTTGAAAACTCAATGGAGGGTCAGTTATTAGCCAGTTCCAACTCAGTGGGAACTCAGTTCTGAGAACTTATGAACATTTTAGTGAGTACTTGTAAAATATTTAGAGGAGTTTCCAGAAAACAATGTTTATGACAGACACACTGTTTAATTCTTACAAAAATCTTGACTAAAGAAACTAACTTTTCAACAAAACTGAAAGACAAAGGATGTTCAGGAGCAGGCAAACATCCACAGTTAATCTGCCTAGTGTTCAACCATTAAATGAAACATCAAAATAACACTATTAGTTAGAAACTGTCCACAGAAAGAAAAGTAAAAAAACCAGGGAAATCAAATTTTGTTTAAGAGTCTACCCGTGTGCCCTTATTGTATGTTAATCACACTGTTAAAGGCTGGAGATAAAGTGTAAATCTTAAAAACTAACCTACATCTATAAATCATATTCAAATTACAAGTGCAAAGAGTAGTGACAGAGCAAGACTCGTGCTTATCTACACAAAAAAATATATTGAGGAAGTCTAGTCTTGGCTTTTGAAATAAGATGAAAATCTCCACAAAGGTAATAACAGAATAAAAAGTTATTATTTAATAACAAGAGATGCTGGGGTGTGCCTGCACACATGTGTGTACATGTTAGGAAATTTAAAAAAAAAAAAATTAAAAAAAAAAAACAAAACCAGTTAAGTTTCGAAGCCCATAAAGCGTAATCATGCAATTGTTAATGCTAGTATAATGCTCTTTTACTAGGCTATGAACTGTGCATTCAAGTTTACTATGAAATAAAATAAGCTTCCTTTTTAGCTTTAATTCTGTGCCAGACTTTTTATATACAGTATCTTCTTCAAACCTCACAATAACTCCATAAAACAGGTACTATCATTATCATGTTCTTCTTGCAGATAGATGAAGAAACTAAGGTTAAGAGAAAATAAAGTTCACCCAGCCAGCAAGCCGCTACAAACCTAGTTGGGTTTATAATAAATAACCAAGGGTTCTTGAGAAGTCCTTGAAGGGGCAATGACTGGCTTTGCCTTACTCTGGACCTAAAAGCTGTTTCTGTGCACTACCAAGTTAGAACTGAATCATAGCTGACTCTCCTTTTTATGGTCTGTAAACTGCACAGGAGGAGAATGCTCATCTTTCTTTCTCTTGCGGAGCAGCTGGTGGATTTGAACTGCCTGTCTTTGGGATGAAGTTTTAACTCCTTACCAGTAGGTCACCAGAGCTCCCTAAGAGCTAAGTAAGAAGAAGAAGAACATCAAGGATGCTTAGAAAGAATTAGTCCACACAACTGAAGGACTTTGAGAACATCAACCTCCACAATGGTGAGAGAAGAACTAAATGGTACAAGGCTACCACTGCTGACTTCTCTGAAGAGGATCACAACAGAGGGTCTTGGATAGAGTGGGAGATAAAGGAGAACCAAAACTCAAAATTATGAAAACAAGTTGACTGATCCAATGAGAGACTGATGGAACCCACAAGAGGCCTTTAACCACCCTCTGAGCCTTCAAGTAAACCCACCTCTGGAGTGAACATTCTGCCCAAGAGTACTAACTATTCCATGGACTGCCAAAACAACAAATACGTCTTAGAGAACGTGTAACCAGAGTGGTCCCTAAAGTGGGAAAGATGGTGATGCTAGGTCTCATGTATTCTGGGCATGTTAAACAGTAACATGAGGGAGGTAGAACAATCTACAATATATGAGTAAAAGAGGAGCATTTACCCAGGTCTAAAGCTCAGAAAGCAGGCAGATTTAGGATAAAAGAATTGAGGGAATGAGAATCACACGGAGAAAGTGGAAAGTGTACTTTTACAGTATGGGGACTGTAACAAAGTCATAAAACAAAATGTGCATGCATGGTTAAATGGAATATCAATCTGCTCTAAAAACTTTCACTCAAGTCACAATAAAAAGTTAAAGAAAGAAGGAAAAGAAACTCTCTAAAACCAAACTCTAAAACTCAATCCCAACCCACAGTGGCCCAATGTACGTCAGAGTAAAACAGTGTTTCATAGTGTTTTCAAGTCTGAGGCCTTTCAGAAGCAGACCATCAGCCCTGTTTTCCAAAGAAGTTTTTAGATAGAATCAAACTTCTCAACCTTTCAGTTTAGTGTATGAGTTCTTAATCGTTTGTGCCACAAAGCGACTCCATTCTCAATTATATCCTTTTGCTAGTAGTAGTAATAATATTTCCCACTTGTTGAGCATATTCTTTAAATCCTGTTGAGGCACTGTCATGATAATTATGGCTGCAAGTCATACAGCAGCCTAGTTTGCACATTCTGCTATTCTGAATTTATATAGAAAGAACTAGTTACAGAGAAATCAAGCAACTTGAAGATAACAGAGTTAATAAGAGAGAGGTAGGATTCAAAGTTTACGGAGCTCTAGTGGCCTAGCGGGTAAGGAGTTATGTTGCCAACCCAAAGCACACAGTTTTAATCCACTGGTTGCCCCAAGGAAAAAAATGGACAATCTCCTCCTGTTTAATTTATAGTCTCTGAAAACCTGCTCAAGGCTCAGCTATAAGTTGGTTCCAACTTGATGGCATGTAACAATAGGATTCAAAGTCTACTGGCTGACTCTAAATTCTATGCAATTAACTAATATGAGGTAAAAAAACTCATCACAGTTTTCTTAAAGCAGACCCAGTTTAACTCATTTCCACCACATCTTTTCTTCCTGAGAGGAGCAATCTGCCTTCCTCTCAACTAATCCATGTCACTTGCCTCTCAAAAATGAAGATTTATTCTTTCCAGAAGTGCTTCTCCTTACCTTTCCTCCTACACCAATTTACCCAAAAGGTTTTGGTCCTGATGGGCACTAGGAAGCCTGGGCCACTCTGCACTGAGAGATCTGAGACAGGAGCAAGAATAAAGGACTAAACGAGTGAGGAAAGAAACAGAATGCAAGAGATAAAGCAACAGAAGACAAACGGCCATTTCTCTAACATTGAAGTCCTTGGGTGGTGTAAACGGTTAGGTATAGGTTACTAAGTAAAGGAATGACAGTTCAAACCCAGCCAGAGCACTTCAGAAGAAATACTGACCATCCATGAAAATCCTACGAAGCTGTTCTACTCTGAAACACATGGGGTGGCCCTTGACTCTCCAGCACCTAACAATTTAATCACAACAGGCGATTGTGTTTTGTTTTTTAAACTTAAACTTCTCCCAGGCTTCCTTGTCACCAAGTCCCCTCAGGCTGTAGCTAGGCAACCAGGTCCAGGCACACACAAAGAGGAAAGAGGTGCCAAGTCCCGTCAGACAGGTCTTCAAGTGAAAGCAGAACTGGTGACCTATAAATATCCACAAGGTGACAGGCCCAAGAGCAAAGATAAGGGACAAATATCACAGATGTTTGAGAGACTGGATTTTCAGAGTCTGAGTATGTATAAAGGGAAAGAAAGAAAGGAAAAGAAAAAGAAAAAAAAAAGGCCCTAGTGAGGTAAGGGTGAACTGGTTCACTAGACTGGGAAACCAGATAACAAAACCCATGAAGACTGAGTGTCCAGACAGGCTCCAAGTGAGGCTGGGCAACTCCCCTCTAAGGACAGGAGGTCTAGGGCTCAGTTTTCCTAACATCCATTTCAACTGCTTAGAGACCTATAGAGAGCTGTGGTGGCCTACAGGTAAGAAGTTATACTGACAACCCAAAGGTAAACAGTTCAAATCCACCAGCTGTGGAGAAAGATAGACAATCTCTTCCCCTGATTTAAAGCCTCTGAAAACCCACTGGTGGAGCACTTAGGAGTTGGTTCTTACTCAATTACACACAAGAAGAGACCTATGTGTCAGGCACTAGTTCTCAACCAACTCTGCCTAGACTAACTGAAACTAACAGATTAGTGACTTCCAGAAAATTAAAGATTAATAAAACTCACAGACTTTCTGCACTAAGTAAAATTTCCTGCATATTTAATATCTGTCATGTACTTTCCCTATAACAGATGAGGTCTCTGTTCATGTAAGAAAAAAAAATTATGAAGGGAACAGCTCAAGGAAAAGGTTTTCCAAATACCTCCATACATCCATTAAGTTTGTTCAGAAGTATACATCTGGATTTCTCTTGTGCACTGTAAGGTCTTCTGAAGGAAGTCCTTTGGAATATTATCATGCCCAAACAAAGCCTTTGTGTATAAAATAACAGAAGATAATCCTACACATTCCAACTACCAAAACCTTTTCTTTCATTTCCTCCTCACAGTTATTAGTTTATTTCCATTTGTTGCAGCTATTTCTCTTTAGGGAGCCATGGCGGCATAGTGTGTAGGGAGTTGCGCTGCTAACCCGAAGTCCACACCTCTCTGTCAGTTCTAATTCACCCGTGCCTATGTGAGAGAAAGATGGGCAATCTCTTCCTCCTGTGCAATTCACAGTCTCCTGAAAACCGGCTTGAAGGCTAAGCTATAAATCTGTGCTAATTCGATGACAATGAATTTTTACTTTGAATCTAGTATGTATCTTTTCATACAGCGCATAACTTGGCTAAGGGCATTAGAGCGTATGATGGCACGAAAGGTTAAGTGGTTGGCTGCTAACTGAAACTCGACAGTTTTAACCACTTAACCAGTGACTCCATAGGATAAAGATCTGGCAAACTGCTTCCTTAAAAAGCACTGCTAAGAAAACCTTGTAAGGTAATTTCTAATCTGTCACACACAGGGTCGTTATGAATCGGAATTATCTCGATGGCACCTAACAACAACAGCAAAGTGTGCGGTACATACTAGGTACCCAGATATAATCATTTACTTGGTACTATGCCTTCAAGTTTGGGAACATTAATACCCGGACAAGACATTTTAATAGTATTAAATTTTTAATAGGAAACACATACGTAGAAAAAAGCAAGGATAAAAGACAGCAAAACTACAGAAACATGGCATTACCAGAAAAGGGAAGTGATAGAATTATTTGATTTAAGACATTTACTTAAAGAAATGACCACTGCTGAATTGCCTGTCTAGAATTAGTTAGCCTAGAAGCTGCCAGGAAGCTGGTGAGTATGTGATTAAGCATTTTCTCCCCTTCAGCTCCACCCTAGATGCTATCAAGTTTGCAAAACAAGAGGTTCTGCAGCTGACCTGCTCAGCCTGTGTGTAAAGACATGTTAAGAAAAAAACCAAATTTCCAAACAAATAATCCCACTAAATTTCTGCACAAATAACTACACCAAATGATTGTAGCAAGAGCAACAACAACAACAAAACCCAAACTCATTACCATTAACTGGATTCAAACTCATAGCTATTCTATAGCACACAGTAGTACCTCTCCATAAGGTTCTCAAGGACTACCATAAAAGAATTGGGCTGACCCCGTGGCTGCAACAATAGGCTCAAACCCACTTAAGCAACAACTGTGGGGATGGTGCAGGTCAGCAGGGTTTGGCTGTGTTATATGCAGGACCACTATGAGTTGGTGGTACCAGCCTGGCAACAGTCTTTATGGAAGCAGACCACCACGTCTTTCTGTTTGGAGTGGCTGGTGAGTCTGAACTACCATCCTCTGGGTTCCCAGTTGAGTGCTTAACCACTGCACCATCAGAGCACCAACAAGTTCCAAATTCCCTTCCATTCCTGAACTCTTCAGTTATCTTCTTCCTAAGTCATAAATTTAAAGTATGGAAGGAAAAGAAAAGGTTACCGTTTTGAAATCTTCAAACAAATAACTAAACTTTTAACTCTTAAAAGTTCAGGAAAAACTAATGCCTTTCAATTTCATTCCAAATTTCTCAATCATTCCTTTTCTGTTCTAAAGAGCTATGGGAATCAACTCAAGGGCAGTGGAGGGTGTGGGGTAGAGGGAGGTGTCCTAGTTATTCCATATAATGACTCTCACCTCTGCCTTTACCTCCGAACTATTCTGCTACAAGAATGAAAGCAGTATTTACAAGAAGGGTGTCAAGATAAGAAATACATCTTGTGAGATTCAGTGAACATTTCCCTTTACTATTTATACTAGATGAATGGCCAGTAATTTGATTCCCTGTATGCACAACTCATTGGTGGTGGTTGGTGGTTGTGTGCCTTGAGTCCAAACCAACTCAAAGCTAACCCTCCAGCAGGTTTTCAGAGGCAGTTAAATGCACAGGAGGAGAATGTCCATCCTTCATCCAAGGAGCAGCTGGTAGATTTGAACTGTATACCTTAAGGACTGCAGTGGAGTTTCTTACCACTAGGCCACCAGAACTCACACATATTATTAAATAATATTTGGTATAGCGTAGCGCCAGTCGCCTGATGGTTAAGAAGTTATACTGCAATCCCAAAGAAATGTGGTTTGAATCCACCAGCTGGTTCCTCAAAAGAATGGCAGTTCTTCCTGCGTGACGGTCAGCTATGTGTCAGTTCCGACTTGATTAACATATTGTCAAAATACTCCAAATACTGAAAAGTTTTCACCACAACCCCATAAAAATTACTTCTACCTGCTCTTATGATCTCGTTGTTGTGTATCATCAAGATGGAACCAACTCATAGCTGACCTTCCAATAGATTTATCAGAGATTGTGAATCACACAGGAGACTAGACTATCCATCTTTCTCCCACCATATGACCTTAGGCAGGCCTTTTGTGGTCTCGGTCTATTTAATGATAAGCCTCCTTCATCTACCATACTGCACTTTTTAAAACAATAAAAACAATTTTAAAGCATTTATTGTGCTCTGGCAATAACACAAAAGCAGTCAAAACAACATGAACAAATGTTTTAGAACTATAACCCCCAAAAAGGGTTATGGTTATAACAAACATCTAAAATAGAAGAAAAAAAATCCAAAACTATTGTCCTTAACAACTTTTCACTTCCTCAATCATTTCTAGTTGATGCACTGTGTAGAAGTGTAACATCATCTTCTTTTAACATGATCCAATCCAGTTGTTACAGAATGAATCTCTTCTGCATCATCTAATTAATACAAGGTTCATATACTCATCAAGGCTAAGGTCAACACTTTGATTAGGCCTGATGGAGAGAAGAAGGCCTATGTTCGACTTGCTCCTGATTATGATGCTTTGGATGTTGCCAACAAAATTGGGATCATCTAAACTGAGTCCAGCGGGCTAATTCTAAATATAATAAATTTTTCTCACCATAAAAAAAAAACAACACCTATGATACAACCCTCTATCTGCATATTCACTAGCTCATATAGCCACACCTGAATCCAAAATCTATTTTACAAGTATCTGAAGATGAGGTTGATGGGCTGTACCATCTCCTTCTGTACTTTCTGGCCCTGGCATGGTATGTCATGGTGGAAGTTCACAAAGACCAGACTCACACTGTACTATTTTAAAACCATACCTGTGAAATGAGTCTTGTGATCTGCTGAGGAAACTTCTCCCGAAAGACTCAGCAAGAAAACTATTGGA
>NW_006399781.1:17984691-17988090 GCF_000299155.1 Elephantulus edwardii
AAAAGTATTTTAGACTTTTTTCTTGAAATTGTATTTAATCTGTAAGTTAATATGAAGAAAACAAAAACCTTCATAATATTCTATATTCTCATCCAAAAATACATTTACGTCTATTTACTAGAGACATTCATGTCCTTTAGGCTACAAAAGCCTTCCGGTAGTTTTTGGAAATCTGCAGTGCTTTAATGCTGCAAAGAATGGTATCATTTTGAGTACATTTTTAATTGATTTTTTATCTATCTATCTATCTATCTATCTATCTATCTATCTATCTATCTATCTAATCTCCTTACAGTTACTGTTTTTTAAAGGCCCTCAATTTTTGCATGTTTGTCTTTTCTGGCCACCTTAATGAAGTTTATGTGATCTCTCTCTTTTCTTTTTCCAAGTAATAATCTTGGATTTTTTTTCAGGGAGGCAATCAATCACACTGATGGCAAATAATAACAATTTGAGTCTTTTTGTTTCCCCTTTTATTTATTTTGAGGGTAAGTTTACAAATCATACTGCACTTATTCAATCATAGTCTTTGTTGTTGTTTTTAAGTGCCGTCGAGTCGTAGGCGACTCATAGTGACCCTATGAACAAAAGTCCTCAACCCTTGCGTGACTTTCATCCTTTCTCCAGGTTCATAGGGTTTCTAGAGGCAAGCTATTTACAGAAGTGGATGCCACTCCTGCTTCCAAGCTTGTTTTAATTGGGGAGCTCCACCCAATACTGTCCACCATGGGCAATCATTATCGCATTTGACACTTCAGTGTCATAGTGCTCAGCATCACAGCAGCCACAAGTTAACTCTGTACGGCAGTGGTCACACGAGGGCTATATGACCTACAAGAATGTATGACCAAAAGTAATTAAGAACTGGCCTGAGGTCCATGGATTAGAGTCACCTACCTTTGGCTTGGTAGCATCACTTTCGGTCCACTGGGCCAGCTGGTCTCTCTCTGGGTTGTTAAGTGCCGCCGAGTCATAGGTAACTCATAGTGACCCTATGAATGAAAGTACTCAACCCTTGTGTGACTGTCATCCTTTCTCCAGGTTGATAGGGTTTCTGGAGGCAAGCTATTTGGGAAGAGGATGCCACTCTTGCTTCAAAGCTTGTTTTAACTGGGGAGCCCCACCAAACTCTGTCCACCACTGGTAGCCATTATCTCATTTGACACATCGGTGTCACAGTGGCTGCTTGTTTGTTTTGACATTTTACTTTAGAAAATTAATTGTTGTTGTTAGGTGCCATCAAATACGACTCATAGTGACCCTATGAACAAAAGATATGAACCTTGTTCTATCCTGTGCCATCCTCACACTGATACTCAAGAGCCCATTGCAGCAGTCACCATGTCAATCCCCCTGATTAAGGGTCTTCTTCTCTTTTGCTGACCCTTAACCCTCACAGCATCATGTCCTTCTCCAAGGAATAGTCCCCTCCTAGCAACATGCCCAAAGTATGTGAGATGAAGCCTCATCATTCTTGCCTCCAAAGAACACTCTGACTGCACCCTCTCCAAGACATATCTTGTTTGTTCTCCTGGCCGTCCATGGGATGCTCAGTGCTCTTCTCCAACACCACAGCTCAAAGGCGTCAATTATTTTTCTCTTATTTTTATTCATTATCCAGCTCTCAAATGCACTGTAAGTAATTGGAAAGATCATGGTCTAAATCAAACGTACCAACTGATTAATGTAATTAATGATAATATCTACTCAAACTGGGAACTCAGGGGGTGTAGTCCCATAGGGTATTGTGCTGTTAATGCCAAAAGCTGTAACTTTCTGGCAGTTCAAATTCACCACCACTCCATGAGAGAAAAACGGGCAATTTACAGCCTCTAGAAATCTACTGAAGGATCAACTATGATTAGGTTCCAACTTGACAGTAATAAGTTTGAGCTTTCTGAGAAATCAATTAAAAGCAACCCCACCGAAAATTAAAACAAGTAGTGGAGTTATTAAAAAACTAAAAATAAACTCTACCTTGTTAATAAAAAATGCAAATTAAAAAAAATCATTACATGCCCTCTTCTAACCAGTAGTTACAGAGTGAGAAAGCTAATATCAAATGTTTGAAACAAAATGAAGTGGACACTCTAATATCTTATTTGGAACTAGAATTTCATTAACACTTTTAGAGATCAGTTCAGCATTATCTATCAAAAATGAAATACACATAACCCCGTCAATCCAGAATTTCGGATTTTAGAAATGTTAGCACTAGATATAAGTTCTAGCGCTTAAAAACAAGAAAACAAACTCACTGCCTTAGAGTCAGAAGCAGCTCATGGCTGACCCTGCACTGAGTTTCTGAGGCTGTAAATCACATGGGAGAAGATTGTCCGCTTTCTCCTGCGGAGTCACTGGTGGAATATGAATTGACAAAAGGTGGAACCTGTGAGGTAGCAGTGCAACTCCCTCTGGCCTAGGCCACCGGAGTCCCCTAGATCAAACAGTAAATTATAAAACAGCTACAGTAAAAAGTTTCCTCAAAGAGTCTTATTCTGCTAAATAATATGTAATTTATTTATTCAAATCTACACTGTAACACATGCATACAAACAGAAATTATATTTACCAATATATGTTTCATAAACTGTACACAAGCAAAGTAAAATTTTTAGTAAGAAAATAAATGGTTCAATTCTACTATGTCAAATACATAAAATGCAACTCTACCAAGTTATTATGACAGATTTGGAAACAGGAGTGGCATCTACTGCCTAAACAACTTGTCTCTGGAAACTCTATGAACCTTGATAAATGTCGATAGTTGTAGAGGAGCTTAAGGCCTTCTGTTCATAGGGTCGCTATGAATCATGCTCAACTCAAAGGCAATCAACAACACAACCACCAAGTTATTAGAAATAGCAGTCAGTTGTTTCTAACACCAATGAGTATTAGATACAATGAATTAAAATCTACATTTTAAAAATATTTTCTGGTGATTCTTATGTATACGTTAGACTGAACAAACTGGCTCAAAGTCCTAGTACTAGTAATAAACCCCAAACTCACTGCCATGGAATTAATTTCAACACATGTGCACCCCAAAGGACAAAGTGTATGGTTTCCAAAGTTGTAAATCCTTACAGAAATAGTCCACCTCATCTTTCTTCCATGGAGCAGCTGGTAGTTTCAAACAACCAACCTTTCCAGTTGGTTGCTCACTGCAATGGCATTTGCATCTGCAAATGTACTGAAATGATCCAATGTCTATCAGCAGGAAATGGCTGAACGTGTCATAGCACATTCACACAACACAACACCAAGTGACTGTTAAGATGGAACGCAACACCATGTGACTATAAAGATGGAACGCAACACCATGTGACTGTTAAGATGGAACGCAACACCATGTGACTGTTAAGATGGAACGCAACACCATGTGACTGTTAAGATGGA
>NW_006399781.1:17988190-18026463 GCF_000299155.1 Elephantulus edwardii
CAACACCATGTGACTGTTAAGATGGAACGCAACACCATGTGACTGTTAAGATGGCCTACACCTGTACATACTTGGCATGAAAGATCAAAGATTCATTAAGTTAAAAATAAAAAATAGGAGCAAATCAATTAGAGAAGACATTTTTATCTGCATGTAAGTAAATAGTAAGTAGTAAGTAAATAGAAAATGGTGTGGAGAAGTGAAGTGGAATAGGATAGGAAACTGGAGGAACTGTCACTTTTTGGCTTCTGCATTTCCTTTTTCAAAAATCACAAGAACCTCTCAGTTTGTAATTGTTTCAAAACGCAACAGAAAAATGAGATGAGATGATCTTTATGGCGCTTTGCAGCTTTCTAAAAGTTTAGGAGAAACAGGTTTTTGGAGAAGGCTCCCTGCTGATTTGGGCCACTGAGAGACCAGTCTTCTGGTAGATTCAGTGCGGTACAGACAGTCAAGAAGCAAGCAGATAGTGTTCAAATGTTCTAGAAGTTAAAGAACTCAATCATGTGATACCTTTTGTTTTTATATGACATAAAATATCCGAACATATTCATATACCTTTCCATCATCATAGAGTTGACTGAAAGATATTACTGTACTCTTAAAGTAAGTGAAAAGCTGTGTGTCTCTTTGAAGAACAAGCTTTTCTACACCAAAAGAAAAACAAGAAGGTGAAAGCAACAACAGCATGACTAGGGCATGAATACACGAGAGTTGAGGGCTAAAATTCTTCTATTTCCTATGGGTTAATGTTTACCCAAACACTAATTCCACTAATGGAGGGCGTTTTCTGGCCTTTATCACACTGTTTAGTTTATTCAACCAGGGAGATGCAAACCAGGGATTTCAAGATGAAACAGAAGATAGTGTACCACACAAGGACCCGTCCAACCCACAAGTTACTAGAATATCCTGAGAAACAACACTCTGTTAGCCTGGCACTCAGGGATTTCCCAATTCTGAAAACCCCACACTGCTATGTAACATGATTTGGAACGTTAGCAGTAGGAATCTACTGCATTACATTAAAAATCTAAGTAACTTACAATAAATTTACACAATAATTATAAGTAGAACCCCCAAAACAAGTGAGAAACCTCAGAAGGAAATAATTTTTGTTACTGTTGATTTTTCTTCTTTTTGTGATAGTTTATAACTCACATTAGTTTTTCACTCGACAATTTAGACATTTTGTTTTACAACATTAATCACAACTGATTCATGTAATTTACCACGTCTAACAAAGATTCTCAGCACTGGACCAACTGGCAGCATCAGGATGGATGGTGAAGAGATTGAGATTGTTCACAGTTTTAATCTGCTTGGCTCCACAATCAACACTCTTGGCACCAGCAGCCAGGAAATTAAAAGATGTATTGCGATGGGAAATTCTGCTGTTAGAAACCAAACTAAAGCACTGAAGAGCAACGGTGTGTCTCTGGAGACTAAGGTGCATCTGGTACAGGCCATGGTCTTTGCAATCACTTGTTATGCGTCAGAGAGCTGGACAATGACCAGGGAGGCTAGAAGGAGAACAGGAGAAGTGATGCTTTTCAGCTTTGGTGTTGGAGAAGAATGTTGAGGGTACCATGGACTACTAAGAAAACAGATTCATCCTGGAGAGGGTTAAACTGGGCTGCTCCTTGGAGGCAAGGATTCTGAGGCTTTGTGTGACATACTTTGGTCATGTTGTAAGGAGAGACCGGTCCTTGGAGAAGGACATCATGCTTGGGTGGGTGGAGGGCAGGCACAGGAGGGTAAGGCCCTCAGGGATATGGATTGATTCAGTGACTGGGGCAATAGGGATGACTGTGTCAGAGACAATGAGATTGGCACAGGACAGAGCAGAGTTTAGAGCTGTTGTACATACAGTCACTATGAGTCGCAAATGACTCGACGGCACGTAACAACAACAATCAACTCCTTATTGTGTATTACCTTTTACCTAATCTAACCAACCTTTTATTTATTAATTAATATTAACTCCCTTCTCTCTCCCTAACCATCCAAGAATGATCTTGTGTGTAAAACTCTCATTAACTTTTTAATATAGTGTCTTATACGATAATTGTCTTTTTGTGACTCACTTAAATCACTCAATATAATTTGTTCTATATTCACCCATGTTGTATAGTATTTTACAACTTCTTTCTCTTTTTAGTTATGCAAAATACTCCACTGTGTGGATCTACCATAGCAGCCATTGTCTACTGATTGACAGGGGCTTTTCCCCAACTCTTTGGGATTATAAATAACACTACATTGCAGCTCTTCTTGGGTTGTGGTTTGAATCCACTAACCGTCTGCAAGGGAAGGTCGGCACTCTCTACCTGTGCAATTTACTCCCTCTGAAAAACCCACTAGACAGTCAGCTATGAGTTGGTTCTGACTCGACTGTACTTAACAAGTGAGAGTGCTGAATCAGAAGCAAGTATTTCAGATAAAGAAATCAGGATGTCCTTCCCTTTGCACAACATGCATCAGGCATAGTTCAAATTTCCAAGGAGTTTCAAGTAAAAAAATCCACCTCAAGTGTCTATTATAACACAATGACTTCCACATGCAAAGCACAGTGCTAACTCAGCACTGTGCATACACCACCTCCACCACAACTCCACACACAGCTAACTGCTTGTTCTTGTCCAGGTTTCCCCACAGACCAAGTGATTATGGTCTTTCTCCCAAGCCCACCTCCAAGTCTTCATGTCTAAGAAGGGCATTCCCAGAACCTGGGGTCTGCCATGGTAGAGAACTGACAAACTGTTTATGAAAATAAATGAAAGGATAGCACATTGGAGGAGGAGAGCTCAGTAGGACTAAAGTAGGACTAAAACCTACAAGAGAGTATTTCAGATGAGGGAGAAAACACACTTAGAGGTGGCAGGCAAGAGAACAGCCTTATGTATTGTGAGGCAAGCCTGGAGATAGGAAAGGAGTTGTTCCAATTTGACACAGCAGTGAGGAATGCTTTGCTGGTGGCCTAACTTAGCAAGAAGAGTAAAGAAGTCAATGGATTTGAGAGATACCTCTTAAGTAGCATTGCTGAATTAGGTGACTATTAGCTAAGGAGAGAAGGGGAAGAGCTGGACACTTGAGTGAAAGGTGACGCCTAGAGATGGGGAACTTGGGGTTGGGGCAGGGGCAGGTTTAAGGGTAAGGACAAATCAGTTACCAGATATGTTACATTTAAATTGCACAGGAAACAGTGAATTAGAAGTAGTGGGACACTTGAATGTTTAAATTTAGAGGTTAGGGCAGAAGTCTGCATAGAAAGATACCCATCCAGGAGTGGATAAGACCCAAACAAGAGAGCTAAGGAATCCTCCTCCCATTAAGAACCAAACCAAAGGGAAAAGGAAATTCTAGGGTTAAGGTCAGGGTGAGATAAGACAGTCAAGTGAATATGCGCTCATGGAAGCCAAGAAATAAGAATATCAGGAATGGAAAAACCCCAAAATACCAGTACTGGGATAACAAGTGATTTTTTCTTTCCTTCTTCAGATTTTTCTGTATTTTCTTAGGAAACAAACATTTTATTATTAATTTGGGGGGTGTTTTAAGACAAGTTATACATGGATAGATAGCCCTGCAAATAAAAGAGCAAATCTACCATTCAAAAGATATGTGTTTGGGACCATTTTCTTGGTCTAGTGAAGAAACTGTTCCATCTACTTCAGCCCCCTGGACCAACGACACACACTGACCAGCTTCCTGGCCAAGGTCTGCAGAACACAGCAGAGCTGGCTGACCCACAGAGATGTCCCAGTAACCCTGAGTCCATCAGCATATTGTTTTAATCCAAGCAGCCAACCAGCAACAGACTCTGCCTTCTCTGTCCCACTTCCCACCACCACTGAAGGTCAAAGTTCCTCAACCTGGGGCCATTTCCTATCAACAGAAGATTACCTATAAACACTCTCTCAGATACAGGAGGTCCAAGGCTCACCAAAAATATTTGTTCACTACCTTACCATGTCTGTTTACTTATAAGGTATGCCCAGGCAAACCAAAGTGTATCATTAATGAAACTGATGAAAGCCCACTAACCCAAAGTCTGTTGTTGGGATGACTCTTTTTTAAAAAAGCAGTGTAATCAAAATACTTCTAGAAGTTAACAAGGATATTATGTGAATACATGAAATGATATTTGGACCTTGACACAATGACTGTAACAACGGGCTCCAGCTTGTGAAGATGGGACAGGGGATGGTTCCCACCTGTTTACAAGGTCTTTATGAGTCATAGTTGACTCATCAGTGCATAACAACATTCCTCCTTCTAAGGCCCCAATGGTGTAGTTCACAGAGAGTTTCACTGTTAACCTCCGGTGGTTCAAATCCACCAACAGCTTCAAGGGAGAAGATGGGTAATCTCCACCCATGTAATTTACAGCCTTCAAAAACCTTATGGAAGGTCAGCTATGATCTATTCCAATATGATCACAATGAGAATTGTGACTCCTCTTCTGACTTTCTAAAAAAAAAAAAATTACACCATTTCGCTTTGAGTCGCAAGCTGCTCGACAGCACATGACAACAACAACATACCGTTTTGTAGCAGTTACCTGTAAGAGTACCTTTTTCAGTGTAGCCTGTGAAAAGCTCTCTTCACTTGACTGATAAAACACAAACAAAACAAAGCTCAAAACAATTCTTTTCCATGACGTCAAGGGACCTAGGGGAAAAAAATGAAATCTCTTTGTAGAGAGAAAAGTAAAACAATGCCAATTAGGGCAGAGGAGCCTGTTTAACAAAGCAAACCAAAGGAAACAGAACTTCAGCCCAATTGTAGGCTTCTGGCTCATGTAAAGGCACTCAGCAAAAATCACCTCAGGAGTCTTCCAGCTTGAGAGCTTACAGTAACATATGTCTGTGTAACAGTAATTTACTGACAACCAAGATAGGAGGTTTTCGAACAATGAACATCTGTATTTACAGACTACTCTTCGGCCTGGTGGTAATGTGGTGTGCTATTAACCCAAAGGTATTAACTGCTCCACAAAGAAAGCCCGGAAAGCTCCTCCCTGCATGTTTTACAGACTCTGAATATCTGCTAGAGAATAAACCATGAATTGGTTCCAACTTCATGGCATATAACAACACCACCACCACACATACACACACACAGAGCATATGTTGTTATGTGCCGTTGAGTCTTCTGCAACTCATAGTGACCCGATGTACAACAGTCCTAAACCCTTCTCTATCCTGTGCCAATCTCATTGCCTCTGACACACCCATCCCGATTACCCCAGTCACTGAATCAATCCACCTCATAGCGGGTCTTCCTCTCTTGCGCTGTCCCTCTACCCTCTCCAAGGACTGGCCCCTCCTTGCAACATGTCCAAAATATGTCAGACGAAGCTCCAGAATCCTTACCACCAAGGAGCAGCCTGGTCTCACCCTCTCTAGAATGAGCCTGCTTGTTTTCCTGGCAGTCCACAGTGTATTCAATACTCCAGCATCACAGCTCAAAGGCATCAATTCTCCTTCTATCGTCTCTAGTCACTGTCCAGCTTTCTGATGCAGATAATACATAACAATAACAGCAACTTTGAAAAGTTTAATGAAAGGAAAGTGAACTGGCTTCTGTAGAAATGATTATGAATATCCATGCATTTTTTAAATTCATCTATTTAAAAAAGCCAAGAGCTCGATGGGAATGCTACGTTAGTAATTATGATTTTAAAGAAACTTGCTTCCCAGTAATTCGTGGGGTAAACAGAAGGAAGAAAAAAAAAAGGACTTAGCCATGATTTGATTATTTCTGTTCACATTGTTCACATGGATTTTACTGTAATTGGCTTGACAAAGCAGGAATCATGGAGATGGGATACTAAAAATAGATGTAGTAAAGCTGAGGAAGGGGAAGTACTTGCGAGACACTAACAATTAACCAAAGGGGGTAGAGGTGGTATCTCCAGTATTAAAATAGTACGAAAATCTGAGTCCATTCCAGGCCCTAATGTCACTGAATGCCACAGTCTTAGAGCCTCTCAGCCTGGCCCAGCTCTCCACAGAAGTCCTTCAACCCCACTGGACAACCTTATAAGGCAAAAGTGCTGGGAGAGAAGATAAGAACAACACTGAGCACTTAACATTTCCAGAGGCCTCGGCAAATATTAACTCGTTCATTTTCAGTACTCCAGGAAAGCCTAGCTACTATCATTTTCAAAACAACGAGGGAGAAAAGGATCCCTGATAATTGCAATCAATTATGACAAGGTAGATAAAGAGCTGGCAGCCCTTCTCGAAGCCCAGGGCCAGCTTTGCCTCCATTCTGCCTGGCACTGAGCAAACTCTTTCCTAATAACGAACAGGAAGGAGAAGGAAAGATTCTCAAGTTTGACAGTAAGTGAGAATGAACTCCACCATCCCTCCTCTTCCTCCTACTTCATCTCCACAAGATTCCAATCCTTGGAAAGACTGAGATTCCCACTTGAACTGTCCAGGAAGAGCAAGTAGCAAGTAACGGCTTGGAGTGCAGACACATGGAGGAGGGTGTGTGATGTGCCTTCCCTAAG
This sequence comes from Elephantulus edwardii, assembly GCF_000299155.1. Taxonomy (NCBI): domain Eukaryota; kingdom Metazoa; phylum Chordata; class Mammalia; order Macroscelidea; family Macroscelididae; genus Elephantulus; species Elephantulus edwardii. The sequence continues at coordinate 17,994,714 of NW_006399781.1, forward strand.
TTTACTACTATTGTCCACAGGCAGGTGTGTCCCTTTGTCTTTGTGACTAACCTGAGATTCTTTGACTGCTGTGCCAATGAGAAGTTAGACAGCAAGCTGGGGTTGAAAGTATGAACAAAACTCATTAAATTTCTGAAATAAAAAATTAAGAAAATTTCAGCATTGATAGTCATCAAGTAATGTTTATTTACATGGTATTGTGGACAGGAATTAGAAATATCCAGCACTCCATGTAAAAAGGATGTGAATACACCATAGGCTTCCAAAAGGACAAACAAATCTGTCTGGAGGGAAATGCAACCAGAGTGCTCCTTACAGGTAAAATGGTAAAACATTGTCTCCCTCACCTTGGGCATTATTTTCAGGAGGAACCAGTTCTTGGACACTATGCTGTGAGGGTAGAGGAAGACCCTCAACAAGACAGAAGGACACAGGGACAACTCTAATGCACTTGAGCAAAACAGAGGTCACAGGAATGACACAGGATAGGACAAGGTTCAGACTGGCTGTTCACAGGCTTTCTAAGAGTCACAGTCAACTTATTGACATCAAACAACAATTAGAAATATCTGAAAGCAGCATTTTTGTTTTAGTTTTGTTTTTTGTAATGTTGCCTAGAATATAAGCACTACAAAAGCAGAGACCTTAGATTTGTTCACTGATTTAGCCCAAGTGCCTTTAAGGTTTTTTACATATTTGAATAAATTTTCTTTAAGAGAGAGAGAGAGAGAAAGGTCCAAACAAATTACACATAGAGATATAAAAAAATGGACAGGTAAAAATATTGGGTAGCCTATTCAGTGTGTTAAGGCAGTGACTAGAGCTAAAATTAGGAAGATAAAAAAAATGTAAATAATGATGAAGATGGAAAAAAACACCCTGGACACTGGAAAGTCAGGGACTTAGAAGTGGAATGCCTTTGCAAAAGCAGAGCATCCTAAAAGTGGAAACAACATTCCTCTATGTCTATCAATGAATAAGTAAAACATATCATAGCCATACAATGGAATATCGTTCCGCCATGAAAAGGAATGAAGTACCAATTGGATGAATTTCTAAAGTATTACACTAAGAAACTATATACAAATGGTCATGTACTGTATTATTCCATTTTTAGAAATATCCAGTATAGGCAAATCCACTGAGACAGAAGGTAGATCAAAGGTGGCCAAGGATTAGGGGCAGGGGCCCACGGAGTGCCTGATAACAGGCGTGAGGCTTGTGTTTGGTATGGTGCCACAGCCTGTACCACCCTCACCATCTCTGCCATGCCTGGGTCTTTTATTACAACTACTGTGTCAATTCACCTCGATAAGGGTTTTCTTCTCTTTCACTGACTCCTCTTTCCCAGGATGATCTCCTTTTCCAAGGACTCATCCCTCTGATAACATGCCTGAAGTATGTGAGACAAAGTTTCATCATCCTTGCCTCCAAAGAACACCCAAAAGGTTCTTCAAGATGGACTTGTTCTTCTTTTGGCAGTTTGTGGGTTTTTCAGTACTCTTCACTGATTTTTCCTCTATCATCCTTATTCATAGCCCAACTTTCAGATGTACAGGAAGCAAATTAAAAGATCACAGCTTGGAAAAGGCACACATTACTCTTTAAACTGACATCACTTTGAAGAGGTCTTTGGTGAGAAGTCTAAGGCAATTCTAATTCATGACCTGTTGTTGTTGTTATGTCGTTATGTGTCGTTGAACTTTTCTAAACAGAGAATTCTACTTGTTGGAATTCTGGAAGATAATGACCTTTCCAATTGAGTGGAAGAGACCCATAGTTCTTTCCGTTCTAAAAAAACGTGGGACAAAAGAATATGGAAATTATCAGGTATCATTAATATCACATGCAAGCAAAATCTTGCTGATGATGATCCAAAAACGGTTAGACTAGTACATTGACGGAGAATTGCCAGAAATTCAGGCTGATTTAGAGAGCTCATAGCACAAGGGATATCACTGCTGATGTCAGATGGATTTTGGATGAAAGCAGAAAATACTGTAATGATGTTTTATTTGTGTTTTATTGACTATGCAGAGGCCTATCTGTGGATTACAATAAATTATGGCCAAAAATAAGAATAGGAATTCCAGAACATCTGTGCTCATGCAAACCTAGGCCAAGAGGCAGTTGTCTGAACAGATAAGAGAACACTGCATGGTTTAAAATTCAGAAAGGTGTGTCAGGGCTGCATCCTTTCTTCATACCTATTCAATCTATCTTGAACAAATCACTTAAAAAGCTGGACTTAAAAAGAATGTGGCCTCAGGATCCACGGATGACCCATCAACAATCTTAGTTACACAGATGATTCAACCTTGCTTGTTGAAAGCAAAAAGAACTTTAAGTGCTTGCTGCAGAAAATCAAAGACTGTAGCCTTCAACATGAATTTCATCTCAACATCAAGAAAACAAAAATCCTCTCCACTAAGCCAATAGACAACATCATGATAGAGAAAAATCTGAAATTGTAAATAATTTCCACTTACTTGGATCCACAATAAACACCCTTGGCATCATTAGACAAGAAATCAAAGGATGTGTTGCACTGGGAAAATGTGTAGTTAGGGACTTTTTAAAGTGATGAAGGGCAAGGACATCAGTTTAAAGACTAAAGCGCAGGTGATCCAAGCCACAATCTTTTTAATTACTTTCTACACCTCTGAAAGTTGGCTATGACTAAGGCTGGCAGAAGAGTAAGTGATGCCTTTGAGTTGTAGTGTTGGAGAAAAGTACGGAATACTCTTTGGACTGCCAAAAGAATAAGCAATCTTTCTTACAGAAAGTCAGACAAGGGCGCTCCTTGGAAGCAAAGATAATGATGTTTCGTCTCACATACTTTTGAGCTTTTTGCCAGAACGGACCAGTCCTAGAAGAAGGATATCACATTTGGAAAGGTGGTTGTATCTTTGGAACTATCTTCCTCTCCTATGCCAGTGCTCAACAAGATGGATTGGCAGGGTGACTGTACAATAGGCTCAAATATAATGAAGATGGTAAGGATGGCACAAGACAGAGCAAGGTTCAGCTCTGTTGTTCATGGCGTCACTAAGGGTCTCAGTCAACTCTCTAGCCCATCTCAACAAAGAATACCCCAGTCTGGACACTGACGTCTAGGTAAGAAAACATTCTACAATTGGCTGCCTAGGTTCCAATCTGGGTTCTGCTGTGACCCAGGACAAATTATTCCACTCTCTGAATGTAAACACTTCATCTGTAAATCAGAATTAACAATGGCTGGTACCCAAACTCGATGTTCAATAGAACAAAACTCTGCCCAGTGCTGTGGTAACCTCACAATTTCTGTTGAGCTTACACCCAGTGTTTTGTCAATTCATCTCAATATGAAGATGAAACAATTTAACATAAGTAAAGCAATGGACACAGTGCCTGGAACAAAACAAGCCAGATAATCTGTAGTTCCTACATGAGCCATACTTTACTTCAAAGCAGTAGTTTATAATTCTATATTTACTTTTGCTTTTGTTTAATATACTTCCTTACACATTCTTAGCGGTAGGACAGAGAAACTTTGTTATCAAGATGTGCCAGTCAGTGGAGAAGGAAGTCATGCTTGGACAAGTAGAAGGTCATTGAAAGAGAGGAAGACCCTCATGAGATGGACTGACACAGTGACTGAAACAATGGGTGAAACATACCAGAGAGCATTTGGATGGTATAGGGTGGAGCAGGGTTTTGGGTTTGTTGAGTCAGAGCCAACTCAACTTGATGGCACCTGACAGCAACAACATTACCATGTAAGTTCCAAATCTGTCTGCCTCCCTTTGTATCACCAGAATCCAGCTCAGCGGGAGATTAATATTTGTGCAACTATTTTATCAACAAGGAATTACATATTCCATTTCCAAGGCAAAGCATCATCATAAACTGATAAACAGCTGTGCTATTCTGAACAGATTGATGCAAACTAGCAAATGAAGTTATAGAACATGCAGCTTCACAAGGAATCTAAAGGGGAATCATCAGACAGAAAAGTGCTTCTAATACATTAATTGGAAAAGATTTCTTGGTCTTCCAGTCCTAGAACTATGCCAAAGAAGGCTTAGCTAAGTAACAGTTAACTGCAAGGTGTCAAGGTGTCTAACTTTTATCAGATTGTACATCTATGTACGTACTATCAAACATGACTGGCTGGGAAATCAATGACATCCATAAGTAAAAATTCTTTAAATCAGCCCCAAATCAGAAATGACAACCTTTTCTAAAAATGGTGGTGGTAAAACTGACTACCTAATGCAACAATGAATGAATGGAAACCCAAAATCTCTGTAAATGTTTATGAAAATTAATAAAATATAATTATAGAAAAAAAAAAAAAACCTGACTACCTGTAGAAAGCTGAAGTAAGATGTACACCTCTCACCATACACAATAATCAACTCAGTGTGGATGAGAGACGTAGGGGCAAAGCCCCAAACCATAAAGACCATAAGAGACAAAGCAGGACCAAGCTTAGAAGGCCTCACTCATGGTATAAAAAGGCTGACAAACACAGTCAGAAATATACAACCAAAAGAGGATAAAACTGATGAATAGGACCTTCTAAAGATTAAATCTCCATGTGCATCAAAAACATTTTCCAACAGGGTAAAAAGATAACTTATAGACTGGGAAAAAACATTTGGCAATATCATAACTTATAGACTGGGAAAAAACATTTGGCAATATCATTTCAGACAAGGAACTCAAATCAAAAGTTTACAGATTCCTACAGGGCCTCCACAAGAAAAAGACTGATAACCCAACTACAAAATGGGCAAAAGACATGGAAAGACCTTTCACAGAGGAAGTTATTCAGATGCCAAAAGACACATGAAGATATGCTCAAAATCACTGGCAATCAAAGACACGATGAGATACCATCTTCGCCCAATACCAGCAACAAAGTTTAAAAAGACAGCAAGTAATAAATGCTGGAGAGGATGTGAAGAGATCTTATACACTGTTGGTGGGACTGTAAAATGGTACAACCACTCTGGAAGGCAGTTTTGATGTCTCTTCAAAAAGCTGATCACAGAAATTCCATATGATTCCACTACTTGGAATATACCCTGAGAAAATTAGAACTGAGACATAAACAGAGGTTTGTACATCAATGTTCATGGCAGCATTATTTACCATTGCAAGAACATGGAAAAAGCCCAATGTCCCACCACAACTAAATGGATTGAGAAATTATAGTACATTCACATGATGGAATACTATGCAGCACGCAGGAACAATGCTTTTAAAATTACTGCCTAACTTGGGAGGGACTGGAGAGCATTAAGCTAAATGAACTCAGTCCCATAAGGACAAATACTATACATGATCATTAATGTAGACATAAAAAGATAACTAATAAAACAAGTATGAGAACCCATGGGGAGGAGGGTGGGAGCAGAGAAGTGAAGATGGGAAGGGGGGTGTAATCGTAAGATCATACAATTTGATGGGTAAGGTAGAAGTGGGTAAAGGAAAGGAGAAAGATCCAACATGTAACATTACATATAATAACTCTGTAAGCAAACCAGTACAAAATAAAAACTTTTTTTTTTTTATAAAAGATATTTGCAATGGGGTAAAAGAAACTCCCAAACTGATCATTCATTCATTCAAGGTTACTATCCTATAAGTTTGTCCCTTTTAAGTAAGTCACATGTATTTCACTACTAAATCTTTATCATGGTGAAACTCTCCTACTCTAATATCCATTTTTAAAAAATGTATTGGTGTACTGGAGTCCTTCAGGGGTACAAACAGTTAAGACAATTATTTTCATCTAAAGCACCAACAGATTCAAGAGGTTTGAGTGTACACAGAAGCATCTCAAAAAGAAGGTCTGACTATCTAATTCCTGGAAACTAAAAGAACAGAATCTACTGCCATTAATCAGTTCTGACTCACTCACAGCAACCCTACAGGAGGACTGAAGAGAACTACCCCGTGGGGTTTCTAAGGCTGTACATCTTCACAGAAGCCGGTTTTCCCATCTTTTATCTATTGCGCAGTCAGTAGGTTCAAACACTGGCTTTTCAGTTGGCAAGCAGGTGCTTCTCCACTGTGTGACCAGGCCTTCTTAAACTCCAGGGACCTCAGCTCTAGTCTGACAAAAATAGGGTCTCCATGATAGGCAACAGGCTCATTTTTGTTTGTTTTTTATTAAAATCTTACCAGTTCCTCAAATCCCATCTTTTCCAAAAAGGCTATTTCACGCTGATCTACACTGCTCTCTTTGAATTCTAAATTCTATTTCTTAAAACTGACATTTTATATAAGCTCTCATAGTATGTCCCTGTTGTTTCCCACATTGACTGGGCCTTTCTAGGTAAAACGGGAAACTGATCCAGACTCATAATCAATCACTTCTCAATTCCTTCCCAACAGCTAAATCGACTTAAGACTCACTGTGGGTCTACAGAAAGTACCAATGAATGCACCCCTGGAAAACCGAACCTCTTAACTAATCTACGTTCTCACTAACTCTTTCTCATCTGTCAACCAGAATCAAAGATTGAAAAAGAAGAAAGCAAATTTTTATTGGCAAGAGAACTCCTAGTTCCTTTGAGAAAAGTGTAACAGTGCATGACATCAACGGGAATTTGCTCTGAAATTATTAGATTCAATGCTAAATGAGATGCAAATTCCACTCATACATAACAAGCAGGATGAGTTAAGAGGTTTCTGAGGTTTCCATTACATCTGCTCATGTCCCAAAGTCACACTAACAACATGTGTGTAGGCTTTGTGAAGGGTGTGTGCTCTCTGGAATGTTCTGTTAACAATTAAGGAGGCCTGTGAGCTGGGGATAATGGCGACTGCCCTGCCCTCACCAGGAGACCCACAGCTCCGCTCCTCTGACAGTACTTGGTCTCTAAGTTGCAGAAATCGCAGTGGAAACTACCCTTGCCAGGAGGAAGAGAATGCCATCAGCAGTTTGTCTTGCAGATTGAGGGCTACTTCTGACAGCTTTCACGAAGAAAGGTATGTTGTCTATTTCAACACATAAAGACCCTAGTGACAAAGCTGTTGAGTAGGGTTCTCTAGGCTCTATTCTTTATGGGACCAGATCTCCTTTCCTTTTATCCACTGAGTCACTGGGAAGGTTCTAACCTTTTGGTTAGTAGCTGAGGACTTAACCATTTGCTTCACCAGGAATAAACTGTACTGTTTGTCTAACTGTACCCCCATAAAGCTCCTTCCAAGGATGGTTAGCTGTCCAACAAGACTCAGATAAAGCTGACCAAAGCATCTGAAAGTATCCTTGTCGTCACCTGGAGGAAGGACCAATCAGCAAACAGACCAGAAAAAGTAGAGCTGGGGCACATATCAATGCTAAGACATATGTTTCCACTCTCTAACATTTCTGAACTCAGGGCACCGTTTAATCAGGACAGTTGCACTGGCTACAAGTCACAGAACTGACACAATGAAATTCTGTAAAAGCACTCAGAACACCCAAAGAACTGACCTCATCTTCAGACCTAAGTCAAAAGACATCAAAACATACCAAGGACCTAATACATAAAATCACAAAATCAACACTTTTCATTTTGTTCAATGAACTCGAGAATGATATATCTAGAAATTATCTGGTAACGTTTTTGGTGTCTTTAGCAGTGTCAGAAACAATCAGAAGTGATCTTGAAATGAGGTTTAAAAAAAAAAAGTAACTCAACATGTAACACCCAAGTGTTGCACAGATGAGACTGGAATATTAATTATGAATCAGAACACAAATGTGAAAATCAGAGCTAGAACACACATGTGAAAAAATCTGCAATGAAGAGCAACCTTTGAAATGCTACAGGGCAAGGAGATGGGAAACTGGGCCTGCTCGTGTACTCGGATTGGGAATGTAAATTAATACAGCCTTTCTAGAGAAGATCTGGCAATAAACATCAAAAGAATGTCTGGCCTTTCACCCAGAAATTGCAGTTGTTAGTTTAAGCTAAGGAAGAGTGTACACACAGATTTAGCTTGGAGGATGCACAGCACTGTTACAAAGCTGAAAACAAATTCCATGTCCAAAAAATAAGGAATGGATTCAATATATTATGGCACACGTACTAAAGCATAGAATTAAAAGTGATGCTGCCAGTAAATAAATCTGGCATGCAAAGGTGTCTATCAGATAAAGACATGTTGATGATATGATCTGAATTTTGTAGAGATTTATGTACATCAAAAAAAGAACACAGAGATGCACAGTAAGGTGTTAAGGCTGACTGTAGCAGAAAGAAGTTAGAGGATTCAGCTTTTCTTTTCCCTTTTTGTTCACCTGTGTTTTCTGAGCCTCACTGGAGAAAATAATGCACTTGAGTTTATGTGCAGTAATAAAGTAAAACTAAAAAGAAAATTAACTTTGAAAAAGAAATTTAGAAACAATGTGATCCAATTAAATGGCTACAATTCTTGGTATTTCCAATTATTTAGAAATAATTTAAAAATCCATTATCTGGTACAGATTTGCTGTTACTATTTTAATCTCTAAAATGGAGGCAATATCCTCTTCCTATTCCTAAGACATTTTCTTTAAAAATGTTGAGAGAAATGACCAACAGAATTAACTATATTAAGAGGACTTAAAACCACTGTTGGTGGGAGTGTAAATGGTACAACCACTATGGAAGGTTGTACGGTGCTTTCTCAAAAAGTTGCAAATAGGAATACCATTTGAAGGGAGCTCTAGTGGCTTAGTGGCAGGAAGCTGCACTGCAATCTCAGAGGCACGCAGTCTGAATCCACCAGATGCTCTGCTGGAGAAGGAGGGACAATCTCCTCCTGTACCAGTCAGATCCAATTTGAAGGTACACAAACACAAAATAATAAAATTTAAAAATACCTTTTAAAAAAGAAATACCAATTGGTCCATCAATTCCACTACTGGGAATTTACCCTAAAGAAACCGTAAATGCCACCCAAGCAGATATATGCACACCCATGTTTACTGCAGCTTTGTTCACAATAGCAAAGAGCCTGAAACAACCCAAGTGCCCATCAACAAACGAATGGACAGAGAAGCTCTGGTATATTCACATAATGGAATACCATGCAGCAATGAAAAACAAGGAACTCATGAAATATTATGCAAAATGTATGACCCCAGAGGACATTATGCTGAGTGAAATATCTCAGTCACAAAAGGACAAATATTGCATATAACCACTGTTGTAAAATGGACTGACATCAGGGTTGAGGGAAAACAGAAAAGGAGGGTTGGAATGATAGATATTGCATTGAAACTGATGAGGGAGGGATCTATTTAAAAGGGATATATGAACAGGTATTCTTGTCATTACAGAAGTCCAGAATGAAGACTGCATAGTGGAGTGAACTTGGGGGGAGGGATTGCATAACAATCAAAGAGTTTTTCCTTTTTCTTTTCAAGGCGAAGAGTGATTGGGGGGAAGGGGTGGTCAGGGAGAAACCTGTAACAGTGAATGACTGGAAATCCCAAGTCTCTGTAAACTTTCATTAAATTGGGGGGCGGGGGGCAAGCTTAGTAATGCTGGGCATGATTATATAGAAATTATCAGCCAGCCCTCAGGAGCAGTTGCATAAAGATGAGGCTACCGACCTTAAGGGCTCTGGTAGGTTGTTGTTGTTGTTATGTGCCATCGAGTCGCTTGCGACTCATAGCGACTCTATGTACAAGAGCTCTAAACGCTATTCTATCCTGTGCCAACCTAGCCATCTCAAACGCACTCATTCCCACCATTCCAGTCACAGAATTGATCCATCCGATCAAAGGTCTTCCTCTCCTTAGCCGCCCCTCCACTCTGCCAAACATGATGTGCCTCTCTAAGGACCAGTCCCTCCTTGCAACATGCCCAAAGTACGACAGATGAAGCTTCAGAATCCGTGACTGCAAGGAGCATTTAGGCTTCACCTTCTCCAGGACAAACCTGTTTGTTCTCCTAGCAGTCCATGGTATGCTCAACACTCTTCTCCAGCACCACAGCTCAAAGGCATCAATTCTCTTTCTATTATCCCTATTCACTGTTCAACTCTCTGATGCATAGCACATAACTGCGAAAACTATAGCCTGGATCAGTGCACCTTAGTCTCCAGACTGACGTCGTTGCTCTTCAGTACTCTTGAGAGGTCCCCCACAGCTGACTTTCCCAATGCAATTAGTCTCTTGATTTCCTGGCTGCTGTTACCAAGAGTGTTGTCTGTGGAGCCAAGTAAACTAACACTGTTAACTATCTCAATCTCTTCACCATCCATACTGATGCTGCCAATTGGCCCAGTGGTGAGAATCTTTGTTTTCTTGATGTTGAGCTTCAATCCATATACGTAGGTATACGGCAGGTTAGTGGTAAAGAATTTTACTGCCGACTCAAAAAAAGAGGACTTAAAACAAGCAAAAATACTCCAGGAGAAAAATCTTTGCTCCACAAATAAACTGTACTGTGGCCTCTTATTGTAGCAGAAAGAAGAAGAAAAAATCCCTCAAACTCACTGCCATCAAGTCAGAGCTGACTCTAACCCAGGGGATTTTCAGAGGCTGTAAGTCCCATGAGAGAGACCTCCCATCTTTCTCCCTTGGAACCTCTGGCAGATTCAAACCTCCAGAGAGGTGTCACTTTAGGATTAGCAGTGCAACCCTCTCCAGACCAGAGCTCCCATGTTTAGCAGCTTGTTTTATGTACCTTTTAAGTTGGAAAAGACTCAAAAGTCAATCCTCCAATGGGTTACAGAGGGGCGTAAACTGCAAGGAAGGAGACTGCCCAGCTTTTTCCCCATGTGGAACCAGCCGGTGAGTTTGAATCACATCCTTCTGGGTTGGTAGTGCAATTTTTACCACTAAGCCACCAGAGCTCGCTGTTGTAGAGGCAACAAATCAAAGCCCCAAGTCTAGCCTGTAGATCCCGATGCAGGTCTCAGGCTACACATTCTTTACTTTTTTTTCCCTTTTATTTTATGTGTGTGTACCATCAAATTGGATCTGACTGGTACAGGAAGAGATTGCCCCTCTTTCTCCAGCAGAACATATGGTGGATTCGAACTGAGTACCTCTGGGATTGCAGTGCAGCTTCTTGCCACTAGACCACCAGAGCTCTGCTATGCATTCTTTATGAAAAGAGACTATCTATTATTTCTTTTTCTCCTGGGAATCAGCTGGTGGATTTTAGCTGCTGATCTTTCAATTAGTAGGATAACACATTATATACTCAATTACTCAAACTCAAAGGCGTTGTATCAGAATTGACTCACAGCTGACCCTCATAGGGTTTTCTGAGGCCATAAAATCATGCTGGAAGAGACTACCCATCTTCCAAACTACCAGTGGGCTCAAACTGCCAGAGAGGCACTGGTTTAGGGCTCCCAGCACAACTCCCTACATACCATGCGACCGATACTCTCCTGTGCCATGACCAGATGCCATAAATTTCCAGTACAGAAAATGAGCTACATGAATAGCCTACATCTTTCAATTAACGGAAACTACCTCAGGTCTTTACAACAGTGTTTATTCTTTATCCTGTTCCTAGTAAAGAAATTGGCTAGGACTGAATATTAAACTACTGGAGTGGAAAGGGAGGTACATGAGGTATTTATGGTAGGCATGTGATTACAATCTCAAATTGAAAAATGCCATGATTTTCATAACTTCTTCATTAAGTTTGTGGAGACATTTCAAAGAACATTTATTGAATTAGTGGGAAGAGCAGGTAAAATTTCTGTTTCTTACGTCGTTGTGAAAATTTACTTGATCTCTTTACTGTATACATATATAAGCAAAAAGAATACCTTATTGTTGACTTCCAGGTAAGTGCACATCAAAAGGAATTCTCTATCTAATCATGACAACAGAAACAAAACCATTTTCATGTTGATTAACGGCCCATGGGTGTTTTGGAAGACAGAGGGGGGGAAGTTAATGGTTATAACTTCTTGGCTATATATTTGCCCAAACCAGAGACTCACAATATTCCAGAACCCAACAGCACTTTGAGTCTTTGCTCCCTCCCCACTGCTTTTTGTTTTTGTTTTCAAGATACAGAGTCAGCAGGCTAGGTGCACTATGACCAAACGGGAACAGATGCTGGACTTGCAAAGGGCAAGATGTTTCCCTTTGATCCTCTTAGAGAACATGGAATGAACAAACGTTCCTAATCAGGACATGTCCACTTTGACTCAGCATCAACCAGTACTCCCATGAATATGAAGTGCCATGGAGAAGGCAGCTCCTGCTACCAATAAAATCAGACACACCATATTCCTGTATCAGTCTAAACCATACAAAGTGTCCCAGTTGTGGATGTTCAGTCCCGTTCACACTTGGCAGGCTGATGCAGACAAGAGTTCTTGATGCAAAAACCCCCAAATCTGAAGCGTTACTGTGACCGTGTTGTACATAAGACCTAACACCTCTGGCCGAACACTGCAGAGTGGCTTAAGCTTAGAAAAAGTGAATCAGGTTATCTTTTCTGTTTAAAAATAACTGTGACCTCAACATAGACCATACCAGAAGAATAATTAATACTTTTAAAATGCCAAATGAATACCAGATATAAAATCCTCCAAATGAACCTAAGTCAACATCTATTTCTCTATGTGTAAACTAGTAACTTACATAATTTGCTTCATATTAGAGTTTTTTAAAAGTATATTAATAAATTTCACAGCTAAGCATTCTCAAGTCAATGGTGGGAATACTGGGCTTTTAAATATAATTAAAGTGTATCTAAAATATTACTAGAAACCTAGAATATCAGGAGCGTGCGTTTCTTTTAAACTTCATGACCTCTCATTCATTTGACTGAAAAGGTCGTTTACCTAAGTTTCAGGTCTCTTTTTTGTCTTTAAATTCTTCCAAAGTTCAGAGGTGGGGGGGGGGGGGGGGGGATAAATAAATAAAACATCAACAATGTACGTATAATCTTCTTTTTGCTTTATGTCATCCTTTAACATAAACAAAATGTATTAATATAATGGTGGGGAGAAAAGTTAATTAATAAAAACCTACCAACACTTCAGACACAGGAATTTTCAATAACAATGCTTCCCTGTAAAGGCTGGCATTTAGAATGACCTCACCTTGTTTCAACAACAATGTTCCCTCCCTTTTGTATATATAATGCAGTCTTCCAGCACATTTAACATACAAAGCCCTTCAGAAAGGGATCTCAGTGATAGCTTTAATCTTATCGAAACTTCTCAATTAAGTAGAGGTACTGTGAAAAAAGGAAACCAACCTTTACCAATAGCTCCACATCAGCCTCTCCACTCCCTACTGCAGCATAGATGTGCAGAGTTCTACTCGAACCCAGAGAACCCTAAAATAGAACACCCTGCCTTTCTCAAAGATAGTTACAACAAGGTTTTCTTACAGATGTTTATCATTTTTAAGTGTTCTGAAAATTAAGTAAGCCAAAAAACCATTTTCAGCAAAATATGTTTCTAATTACTAGGGAGATTTATATTCCTGGAAAAATAGTGTGCCTCAAAGAGCAGAAGTTCAAGCCTGCAAATGAACAAGAGTTTGCAAAAGCAAACAACTTTGATAAGAGAGATCCACTTTCCTAGTGATACAGACTGAGGATCCTGACATGGGGCACTGATGGTCACTCCGTGGGAGCTCTGAAGGCAAAATCCACAGACAATCAGCTCTTAGGACAAAACGTGTAGCTCTAAAGCAGTCTGAACATCAGACACTTCAGGCAGAATAATAAGCAATCTCCTCATGCAACTTACAGCCTCAGAAGCCCACCAGAATCAGCTATGAGTTGGTTTCGTCTGAGGGCAATGAAGACAGTATGAATACCATGTACAAGGAGGCACACTCCTCAGCAGACACACTGTGTGTTCTGAGGTCAGCTCATCAACACAGCAACAACTACAGCCCTTAGGCCCCTGTGCCACTCAACAAACAGAAGTCACTACCTATTATTAGGTCATCAATTTAGAATCATAAAAATGACAACAGTAGTTAAGGTAGGACTTCAAAAACTTCCATTTCTTTACAGGGTGTTTATTACCAAATTACAGGAACTGAACTTTTACGATGGATAAATACCAAAAACTAAAACCCATTCTGCCATCAAATGGAATTCCAATGCACAGTGACTCTGTAACACAGCTCAGCACTGTGCCCTCTTTATAAGTACAGTTACATCCCTCTCCTACAGAGCTGCTGGAAGGTTTGAACCAGCTGGTTATTCGGTTAAGAGTTGAGAAGTCTAACCACTGCCCCACTAGGGACAAGGATATGATACAAACACCCTTTCTCCCACTTTTCCCATTTGATGCTTACTGGTGATGGACTTTTTCAAATAAAAATTGAAAGTTCAGGTAAAACTGAATACTACGCTGGGTATAACTGAACACAACCCAGTGCTCAGCAAGAACCACTGCCCCCTCTTATTAAGCTGTCAGGTCCACCCAGAAGGTTCTGAAGGCACACCTTACACTAAAGGAAGACATGGGTCTGGAGACTTGTCCCCCACTGCCCTTCCCCCACTAGAAGGGCTAAAGCAGAGCTCCATTTCCGAGCTCAGGTTCTCTGCATAGCCCCTCCTCAAAACACAAAGACACAGGATGAGCCTTAAAGAGTCCTTTTGTTTAGAAAGGGCCATTTCCTGCTGCTAGCTTACACCCAGAAACTCCCACTCGCTTCAAGGAAAAGCATTCATTTTCTTAGTAATTATAAAACCTAAAAAACAAAATAAAACCAACAACCAGCGTTAGGTAAGAAAACCGGACTTAATATATTTGCAAACTGAAAGGAGCTCTCAAAGAACAGTGTTTCCCTAATTTTTCATTTCCTTAAAATAATTTTAACAAACTAAACAGGCAAGGTATGGTGTTTTCATTTAAAAAGCTTAAAACCATTCCCCAAATAGCTTATTCTTTCAATTCTGATGTATCTTCGCATGCAATTTCAGCCTCTCATATAACAATGGGACAGGGAAAGTTGGATGGAAGTGGGAAAAGCTCAATCAAGTTACACAAAGGAAACTGGTGACCTGTGAGACAAAGAGCTGCACTGCCAATCCCAAAGTCAAGAGGTTCAAATCTACTATATTCTCCCTGGGAGCAAGTTGGGCAATCTCCTACCATGTGATTTACAGCCTCTGAAAACCCCCTCAAGGGTGTGCTACGAATTGGTTCCAACAAGGTTTATTGAATGCATCTCAGGCGTTGTCTGGATTGGGACACCTTTACATTTTTAATTAAGAAAACAAAGATTTAAGGGGTAAATAGCTTAAATGACTTTTCTAAGGTCCCGGAGATAATAAAAGTAACTGAAGAGTACTGATGATTTGGTTAAGAACTGAATTCTACTAGGTTGGTTACACAGCTCCTGGAACGCGAGCTGGGCAGCTAACCAAAGGCTGCAGTCTCTGGCTGGCTGAGTCCTCCAGCGACTGAGGAGGACACAAGGGCAGACTCCTCCCACTGATGCAAAGTTGTTATGAGTCAAAATTAACTAAATGGCCGCAACTTTGAGTTTCATCTACTACAGATCAGTTCTAACACTATCAGACAGTGGATATAGTTAACTTTAAAGAGGTCAACTTCAGAACATAAATGCGGATAATCCATGACTGCAAGAGTCTGCAAATTCAGCAGCCTGATGCTCACAATAAGGAAGATTTACAGTTCTGAATAAAAACAACACCTGAGTCTGAGGCAAACTGTGTATGCATTTGAGTACTCCAGAAGGGTTCACAGAGCACAGGTCAGATGTTCCCTCAAGGCCACAAACACAGGTACTTAAAGGCTGGATCCATCCAGCAACAGCCAGCATTATTAACTTGAGCTTCAGATCTTGAGAGGAGTACATAGTGAATTTGAGGCTGGGCTAACTCTCCAAACTAATTCTGCATGGGCTGCAAACATCAACCTTTGGGACTTGAGAATCACTTCAAAACAGGAGACAACTTCACAACATTAAGTACTTTATTTTGCCCTGCTTTTACGTCAATGTTTCTTATACCATATCAGGCCCACAAGTCACTAACTCCTGGTTCTCTGGAATGATGTACTTGGTTTTTATTCTAAGTGGACAAAATTAGGGACAATCTCTTTATATGGAGAAAAATTACGCTATATTCCTCCAACCAGTGTCCTTCTGGACAAAATTTTTCACTTAGGGTATGAGATGCTGATGGTAGTTTCTGATGCAATTTAAGTGGAGTATGGGATGGGAATCCAGGAAAGTACAAAAACCAATAATTAAAATTTAATCGGAAAAAAAAATTCTGAAAGAGATTTATAATGATGGGGTCCACTGGAGAGGCTTCAGAGTTTATTGAGCAGTTCGAGGCATTGTTCTAGAAATTGGAGGTTACTGCATTATACAATACAGAGGAGGTGCTTGATGCCATTAAGTCACATTCCAGAAGGCAAGACAAATTTTAAATGAGGAAAATAAGCTTGCAAAAGTAATGTCAGTGAGTAAGAAGGATATCTGGAAAATAAGAAGGCTATCACTAATAGCAGTTGGGAATATAGGGCTACTTTAATTTGAAGATCAAAGTCCTCTTTGGGGTGACATTTAAACTGAGATTTGAATAAGCCACAAGAATGAATGTGCTATGTTAACATCTGGGACTAGGGTTTTCCATGTCAAGTGAAAGGCATGCACAAAGGCCCTGAGGCAGGAACAAGTCTGGCAAGTTCTCTGTAGCCACAGAGTCAGAGTACCTGAAGTCTAAGGAGACTGATTTGTGGTAGGTAGATGAGGTCAGGGGAAGAAGAAAGGTCAGCTTGCACATACACTCACATCCCCACCCCCCACCCCCGAAGCATTTTAAGTGCCCACGCACCAGCTGTGAGACCTTGCAGAAATCTCCGAGAACCTCAGTTTTTTTAACTATGAAATTGGGACGGCAACATCTCATCTGTCTTGTTAAAGAGCAGTGTTTTAAAAGGTCTATGAATTCGTCCAATGAAAAACCAATATATGATTTGTAAACTTCCACTCAGATAAAATACTAAATTTAAAAAGTAATGTTAAAAGCATGGACTAGATAAAAGTTGGATCGGCTAATTGAACTAATATGCAAAAATCCCTACATGCTTTTGTAAGTTTCGTGATTTGTGGGTTTCCAAATAATCTTCAACCCTTCCAATTTTCTTATACATATTAGCTCTATTATTTCTTTTGCCGATAAGGATAGAAGCTGCGCTGGGGCGGGGGTGCGGGGGTGGGGGGGGATTAGGGGAAAGAAGGAAACTCTGGTGCTCTACTGATAAGAATCTGCACTGCCAAGCTGAAGGCATGTGGTTCAAATCTACCAGCCGCTCTGCGAGAGAAAGATGGGCAATATCCTCCCATGCAACCAAACTGCCTCTGGAAACCAACCCACTAGAGGGTCAGCTATGAGTCAATTCAACTGAACAGGACACAGTGACAATAACAAGGAACAGCTAACTACATTCCATTTGTCTTGTTCCTTCCACCTTGATAAGCAAGGTTCAGAGTAGCAGCAACTACTAATGGCTTCAGTGCCGAGTCACCCAGCCTGGGGGGGGGGGGGGGGCAGGGACAGGATGGATGGGCATGTCCCCTGCTCCTCAATCATATCCTGCCGGTTTAAAGGGATGCTGTATTTAAAAACAGATGCCTCTTAGGAAATTCACACATTTTAAGTCCTAGAGCTCACACATGCTGGGTAAAGTAATTACACTTCCATAGCACTTCCCCTCTAAAGACAAAGAAATTTTGTTATTCTGTAATAAGATAGCACTTTCGGTACTACACTTTATCCCAAGAGGGCTTAACATCCAACTTATAGATGTGCATCTTAAGAATTTAAAAACAAAACAGAAACACAGTATTGGGGATTCAAGAAGAAAAAAAAACCCACTTTTTAAACTTCAGGATTCCTCTGAGGATACTACTGTTGGCCAGCAGCTAGCTTATATACCTGGTGACACAAGAATATCAGAGGAATATAATTTTTAAAAAACTCATGAAAAAGGAAGATTAATTAACAAAAGTCGATTTTCGGTGTGTCTTCCTGGGTTGGTGAGGTGTACTTTAATTTTGATGCACCCAGATTTCCCATACTTTTGAGACTTGACAGGATTGTGCTGGGTCACTCACTGAGGCAGTCTCTCTGCACTTCCAATTTGTGTAACAATACATATTACAGCCCAGAATTTGGATTTGCCTTCTTGGTGTGCCTGGCGTTTATAATATCATTTCCTTCTTCTTAGTCCGCCACACACTGTGCATCCCAATGGTTATATCATGGCTGACATCTAGAGAAAAACAAATGCGAATGGTTGGTTTAAGTTTCTGAATTACTTTTCTTCCTTTCCAGGCAGAAAAGGTGGTAAATTTTCAGGACCGCAGAGATGGAATAAACGGATGGCTTTGCTGCTACTCGCCACAAACTCAATCTACTCTTTTTTTCCCCTCCCCCGCTGATAAAGTCACAAAAGAACAAAGCAAGTAGGACAATTTTTTCCTTATAAAAATACTCAAGGGCAGGATTAGCCTCTTCAGATCTTGCAAGACCTTTACTTCCCAAGCTCTTGTACAGATTTTTATGGTTGCTTGATCTTCCTTCCTACTTCCAAAACCTGGGATGGGGGGTGGGGGGTGTCTGTGAGAGTGAGGAGTAGGTATTATGAAAGCCTGGGAGTTGCAAATTTTCGAGGGAAACAATATTTTGAGACTTGTTGAAAGCAAAATAGGACATGACTAAAATTCTCCTACAATTATATTTTTATGTCTGGAATTCATCTTCCAAGATAAACCTCTATTCTCTTTTTGTACAACCAGTATTGAGTGAGAGACCCTGAGAGGCTTATGGAAGTCTTCAAGACCGTGGGCTTTTCCTTGTTGTTTTCGGTCAAGTGGCCAACTCATAGCTGACCTTTCAGCAGGATTTCAGAGGCAGTTAACTGCAAGGGAGGAGATGGCTGGCCTGTCCTACTCCCGAGGAACAGATGACGGATTCAAACCACATGGCTTTGAGAACGCAGCACATCTTTTTACCACTAGGCCACAAGAGCTCCCTGAGGCTTTCAAACAGATAACTATGAAGGGGGGAAAAATTCTAAATAGGTAGAGTAGGTATAACAGATTCTTCTGTATGTACATTGAAGAGGACTTTTAAAAAATGGTTCCATTTTTCCAGAGGATTTCCAATTCTCCCATACCCTCCAAACAATTTTTTATATCACTATGCATTTCAGTAAATTTTGTTTCAGGCTGCACCAAAAGAATAAAAGAAGAAGAAAGAGATTGAAAACTACTGAATAACTGTCTGCTGAACAGTTTGCAGAGTACCTTTCATCATCTACCTTCAGTCGACACCTCTCTTCAACTTTTAGACAGTCCTATTCATGTTTCCCACATTTTTGGCTGATGTTTAGTTGTTTCTGGAAAATATAAATGTATTTGAGCTCTAAACTCTCCTCTGCATCTCTTTAACCTAACTTCCTAGTTGCTTCCTTTCACTATCAACCTCTCTTTTTTTTCTCTCCATATATGCACCATTTAGCTAGATGTCCAAAGAACAGAGCCTTAGAGACCTTTATTTAGATGGATGCCTGATTCAAAGCCCGTCAACCACATACGCAACAGTCATCAAGGACTCTGAACATTCCAAGTCTTTCCCTCCTCAGCCACCACTGCCAGCCACGAGTTTAACAAAGCATATTGATTTTTCCCACCATCCTTCATAGACTGTCCATCTTTCTTCTGTGGAGCAGCTAGCAGATTTGAACTGCATGTCTTTGGGTTGGCAGTGCAGTTCCTTACCACTAGGATACTTATGCACAGAGTAAATGTTCAACATTATGGTTAGTATTTCTTGAATGAATAAAAAGATTCCTGAAAATTTCACCACATATATATTTGGTTCCTTTTCCTCAAAATTCACAAACTGAATAAAATTCACATTTTATTCTCCTAAACTCAAGCAAGGACCCATTCTTTGTCCACTACTCAACCAGCTTCAAACTCCAAATAAAATCAAGTGGGGCCTCTGCTCATCCCAATATCAAAACTTCCCACCTCCCGTACACTTTAAACTCAGAGGTGTAAGTATGATAAGTTATCCAGGTTATTCCCATAGGTGACATGAATCATCCCCGTCAGGGTCACAGTGTACCAACATCCTCATTTCAACACTGTTGTCAGGTGCTGCTGATCTGACGATGGCTCACAGCGACCCTAGGAACTAAGGGATCCTCATGATCTCACAGCTGCGGGCATATGTCAATCCATCTTACTGAGGGTCTCCCTCGCTTTCACTGACCCTCCACCTTTGCCAGCATGTTGTCTTGTTCTGAGGACTGGCCCCACCTGACAGCCATCTCAAGCATATAAGCAATTTCACCACTCAATATCCGCTTTAATTAATACCTGGTCCCAGGTAGCCTCATTGAACTTAGGCAGCCACTTTGGCTACAGCTATTTAGGTTCATTCTCCTCATTCCTTCCTAAGTTCTTTCTTTGACCAAAGTAAGCACACTTTGAGAGAAACATTTGCATTCCCTTTCCCCTACCCCCAGGCAGACACTAAGGTGCCAAATGAAACTGAACACAAACATTCCAGAGTGGCTGTCACACAGAGCAGGCTTGTTTGGGAACAGAGGGAGCTCCTTGCTCTTCCACCAACCAAGGCTACCGGAAGCACACATCAAAGAGGTCAAATCAAACTCTGATGGTGAAAACATGTAATCAGCAATCCTACCTTGATAGGAGTTTCCCAGTGGACCAGGAATGCTCACCTGTGCACTCAATGAATGGACCAGAAAGGATGAGAGTGGAGAGAGACAATGCTCCTACTTGTGCATCCATGACGTCTCTAAATCCTGGCAAGTCCGACTCACAGCAACCTTCCTTCCATCAGGTATCTGAAGCTATATATATTCATGGGAGACTCACATCTTTCCTTCCCAAAGCAGCTGGTGGATTTGAACTGCTGACCTTTTGGTTAGCAACAACATAATCCATTATACCACCAAAGTTTCTTGTAGGCAAGAACTGCAAAAATTGACGCAACTCATGGCCATCAACTCAGAAGTCACTCATAGCTGACCTTCTAGCAGGTTTTTGGTGGCTATATATCATATTTTTCTCCTATAGAGCTGCTGGGAATTTGAACCACCAAAGGGACAACATCTTTAGCTTTATCAGCTCAACTCTTTACCCATTCAATGTGGCTATAAAACCCTTAATAAGAATTCTATGTGTACACACACATACCCACATCAGTTTACCTACTGGTGAGACTCTATTTGGTTAAGTGTTAAATGCAAAGAATAGGGTGATACAATGTCACAGATTTTTTTTTAAAAAAAAAATACTTTAAGGAAGGCAGCAATTCAGGAGTCATGTCTCCAGAAACAGGCGTAACAGAGAAATTTCTATTAAAATTCTATGGGAAAACATCTCTTTTGAGATAGGGCACTAAGATGAGGGCATCCTTTAAAATGTAAGCAGAAACTTAAATTCAGTCTTGAAAACAGCCCAGCATGGATGAAGAGAATAAAAGAGGAATAAAGAGGTTGAAAGCTATTGAGTACCTGTCTGCTGAACAAATGGTTTAGGGAGTATTGACATTAGGACGAACAGTGAATGGACCTTCTATTGGGGGAACAGAGTACTGCTTGCTGAAGGATTTGGGGTATCAGAGGATCCACAGAATAAGAACCGAATGGGGAAAGAAGAAAAAAAAAAAGGGTATTAGAACAAGGAAAGCAAATGATCCAAGATAAAGAATTGAATGTATTATGAAGAATGGCTATGAGGAACAGAAGC
Source organism: Elephantulus edwardii (assembly GCF_000299155.1). Lineage (NCBI taxonomy): Eukaryota > Metazoa > Chordata > Mammalia > Macroscelidea > Macroscelididae > Elephantulus > Elephantulus edwardii. Next base: position 18,016,456 of record NW_006399781.1, read on the forward strand.
CTTGATTCCTGTAGCAAGGTTTATAGGCAAAACTGATTAAGCCAATGATTTGGGAATACCAACAGAAATTCCAAGAGAATATAATAAAACTTCCAAGCAAAGAAACATTCAATTCTTTTTCTCCACATGGTAACTTTAGGAAATTTAGAAAGCACAGAAAAGTTATCAGCAAATAAACAGCAACTACCTGTCTAATCAGACAATTTTTGGTACATGTCTGTTGTTGTTATGTGCCGTCGAGTTGTTTGTGACTCATAGCGACCCCATGTACAACAGCCCTAAACCCTGCTCTATCCTGTGACAATCGCACTGCCTCTGACACACCCATCCTGATTACCCCAGTCACTGAATCAATCCATCTCATAGAGGGTCATCCCCTCCTGCGCTGTCCCTCCACCCAAATTTTATGTAATTGATAGCACACAATATAAAACTTTTTAATCATTTCACTTATTGCTGTAAAGACTTTAATCAACTGATTTCTCATGGATGTTAGAATTTAACTGTTTTTTTGTAGGGTTTTTAACAGCTAATTTCTCAGCGTATCACTTCTCTGGAGTTTATCAGAGAATTTGGAACGCTAATCTATCCCTCTGCTAACAGTGGAAAATGTGGAATCGGAACCAACTGATAGCTGACTCTTCTGTGGGTTTTTAGAGACAGTAAATCACAGAGGAGGAGAATGGTCATCTTTCTCCCACAGAGCAGCTGGTGGATTTGAACCACATACTTTTGCATTGTCAGTGTAAATCTGTTAAATCAAAACAGAGTTTTCAAAGACCAAATTTTTAATGGCTACCTAACATTCTCTTTGAGAAATTCGACCATGATTTACTTAACTATTACCCTATGTTGCATATAGAGATTTTTTTTTTGGTGTGAGTTTTCATTATTATAAAATGGGCAATCTCCTCCCATTAATTTACAGTCTCCAGAAATGCAGAGAAGGATAAACTACGAGTCTGTTCCCACTTGAAGGCAATAAGAAAGACAGAGAGATAAGCACCTATGTAATAATTATTCTTATAAAATTGTTTGTGAATGATTACTAGTGCCTTTTGGTAATTTCCCCAAAATAAAGTTACTAAATTTAAAGGTATGAATACATTTTGAAATATAATGCCAAAATCCTTCAGTTCTGAACACTTTTATCCTAAAAAAAAAATAAAATACGAACTAACACAAATTATACAAAAGCATCTCCTTAAAGTACCTGTACCCCACCCAAACTGTCCATCTAAAAATCAAATGTCACCAGGAAAAGCGAGACTGCACTTGAGCAAAAGGGCACATCAGGGAAATTCTAAAACACCGCTGGAAAAAGAACTCCAAGTGTGTGCCATATTGGCAATGAGCTTACAGCATCATTTCACTATGAAGTCACTGCATGTGAATCCAAAACACTGTCACCAAATCCTATTCTGTGATTGAATTTTAAGTTTATTATATTAGATTTAATTTGGAATAGCAGACTCCAAACAAGGTTAAATTGTTTGAGACTGCCCCATACTTTTCCAAAGCCATAATGTAGATTCACTTTTACACTCAATCCGAGGTGCCACATCAAAGTGACACTGTCCGCTTTCTCCGTGCCAATTATTAGAAACAATTCTCTTTCTGGCTCCAATATTTTGGCAGACTTACTATGTACTTTTAAAAGAAGGAAAGCAAAGTAAAGAGTTGTATTAGCCTCTGAAGAACTGCCTTTACATGATTCCTGCTTGACATCTGCCAAACATCTTTTCAATCAATATCCCAACAGTGCCAAGCTTTTCACTTTTTCTGTTATATTTTAAGCACAAGTCAGTTCAGTCAAAGAAATTTACGTGAAATTATTTAACATCACTGCCTCCAAATCATAAAAAGTCTTTTTAGAACGTATTTGTAATTTTTTTTTAAAAGCAATGGATAAAATAAATATTAAAGCCAAATTACATATTTGTCCACTTTCCACAAATGTCTGTTTGAAAACTCAGTGCTTAACAAATTTTTTTTCCTACTGCAAGAAAACAAAGTTTAGTAAACTATATATTAGACTTTTGGTAAATTTTTGATTAAGACTTAATTGAATCTATGACTTATATATCTATTAGTGATAAAATTTGATGTAGTATAAACTGCCCAAAGGCATTTTAAAAGAGTATATGGACTAAAACTAGAGGAAAATTCTAGGAATTAATTTTTTCTAAAATGCTATAAAAAAATTACCCGGTGTGCAATATATATTAAGTCTTAAATGGCAGATCCCAGTAAAATCTCAACAACCAGGTTTTCTTTGTAAGGATAACTCATATAAGAACACACAGCTATAGCACACCAGAACCAGAAAGCCAGATGTCTCATCTCTCTTAGGCAGCTTACGAGCCAAATCTTAAAGTTCTTTTTCCTCAAAGGTTTAAATACTATCCAAAAGGAGAAGAATATGTCCTTCAAGATCTCAAAAACTTGCAACCTTAAAAAAAACTGCAAAAATTATCCTAAATCTCATTCTGTTCATTCTTACAGTTTGCACTAGACTCGTGTTTCAGCATCTTTGCTTCTTTGGAGAAAGCATTAAATGCTCTTAAATCAGTTAAGATATCCTAAAAAAAGAAAAGGAGCTCTTTTTAAACAAATATAAATAAATCATACTCATAATCTATGAACTCAACTATTTTCTGTTGATGATTGGACTAATCTTTCCCAATCAGTTCAATGGTCATCAAAAACAACAACAAAATGCATTTATCCTCTCTTGCCATTGCTATGTTATATATACATGTGTGTGTTGTTTACTGGAAGCCTTTGCCAATACATTTAAATATGATGAGAATGAACTGCTGATCCACTAGGTGGGCTGGGAAAGAGTCCATCGTGGTTGTTTTATGTTCATCATGTGGTGAGCATTCAGTGCAAAGTCATCAAATACCGTATTTATTACACTTGTGGTTTTCAGAATTATGGGGGTATTAGAAATGAAGGTAAGAGTCTTCAAAAAACAACTAAAACCTGGGGGAAAAAAGGGGAAATTGGGCTACAATTACCTGGATCATCAGGGTAACTACTTTCTTTTCCTGAATTTCTAACACAGAAACCTTCCCTTCATGGTGAACATTTTATGCATCATACCTGTTACACACTTGAGTTCTGAAATCTCCCTAAGACTCTCCTCCTATTTTTAAAATAGCAAGTGTTTTGCTAAACATACTGACATCTGTATGTTATTTCTACCTGAGAAGAAACACAGGCCAACAGGGCAGTGGCTCCTGGAGATGCCTGAGACTATTTGTACACAAGCTCATACACATTCCCAACAAAGAGCAGAACAGGCCACACCTCAATTGTGGCAGCAAGATGATTCCAGCAGGGGAAAAACATGACTTTTCTCTTACTTAATTCCATTATGAGCTGTATGGTCTTGAAACACTTAGACCTCTTTTTTTGGCTGCCTACCAAAAGCAAAAACTAGTATGTTTTACCTGATTAACTTTTTCCCAATTACAAATTTTCTTAAGTAGGGAACAGAGAAATATAATCTCATATATACATATATATATTTTCCTAGAAGTAAACAGATTGCCAATCTAACTGAAAATACTAAAATTTCTGAAGCACGCATTGAAGATCTTGGTATGTTAAGTGGATTAAATAGCGTAATCCCTTAAAAAAAGGCAAACTTGCCGTTATTTTAAAATTTCACTTAGATAAGGAAAATAGCAAAGCAGCCCAAAAGATGAGAAATTTTTAAATAGTGGAACTTGCAATCCAAGTCTCAAAAAAAGAAAATGATCAGTAGTATTACATCATTAGTTATAAAACAAGGACGTAAACAACACTTTTCAAACTAATTTTTTATCATAAAATAATGTCCCCAGATGAGAATGCAATTTTTATCTTATCATTATTCACATAAATTGCATTTTGCATTGTTTTCATGAAGTTAGTTCTTTCTTTCTGACTTAAATAGTTCTCATTTAACAGACAACAAGCAGATGGTGTATATGTTTCCATTAATTTCTCCATGTTTGGTTTCACTATCTGAATTTCCGTTGGCGCAGACACAATATTTCAATAATCATCTCGGGTTCAGAACGGCTCTGCATTAATTTACCACTGTGTTCACCTTATCTATTAGGATGCAGTGTACCATACACACGATGTAGTTCGGATCTAGATTTATGTTTTCTGGCATTTGCACACACTCTAAAGTTCCTTTTTGAATGTTTAAGAACTCAACTATATGAGATGTTCAAAATGTAATTAAAAAAATCCTGTTCTTTAGATTCCACATACTGTACCTGCGCGAACGGAGTTACTCAACAGCATACCACCCACATCCTACATATAAAATCCTGAAAAGCTTTGAGTACCTCCCTACATTTACTGGATTTTGTGTTTCCACCAAAGGAATGCTTCTCAGCCGCAAGTTTTTGTCGTTATTGTGAACACATCACGTAAAATTTATGTTCGGAAATCAAAGTGCTATAAAAATAGCCTCGATGATGATTCGGCCAACTGTTAAGTTTTTAACCCTTTATTCTGTTCCTCACATCAGTATTGCCTATTGGCCCTAAATTTGCAAAAAGACTTCCCAGGTTGGGGAGGAGGGGGTCTCTGACTCATCAGAGAAGAATGCAGCTGATAAATTAATTATCTATTAAACCAAAATTCCGGCGCTTGAAAAATATTTACCAAGAACTTTTAACACTTAAAGGGAGGGAAAAGTTATAAAACAAAATGAGTTTGAATGGTTGAATGTAAAACCAATTTGCATTATAAACTTCACTCAATAAAAATAATTAAAGAAGAAAAATAAGTTTTGAAACAGGGAATAAAAGATTTAAAAGGGAGAGGACAGGGGTACAGAAAGTGTTGGCGAGGGCTTGTACCCCGAATTTCTTGAAACACACACACACACACACACACACACACACACGAACTACGAATCCTAGAGGGCAAAACTCAATTCTGACCTCCAGGTCCCAAGAATCTGAAGTCACCCAAGAGTCAACTCTCGATTCGCTCTTTAAAGCCCGGAGCAAACAAAGCTGATCATTATACTTACAAAAGTCTCCAAAAAGTCCTCAAAGTTACGCAATTTTAAGAACGCAGACAAGCGTGGATACACAAGAACAAACTCCAGAGAAACTCCCTTCCGGGACCTAAGTTTTGGGGTTGTGTCTCTGGGCAAGGTCAGTTTCCAAACCTACTTCGGCGCCCCCTCCCCTGGCACCATGCCCGTCGTCCCGGTCCCAGCACCCGCGCCCCGCCGGCTACCCTGCGGCTGCCCGCGCTCTGGGGCAAGCCGGCTCCTCCCGTCCCAGGTCGCACCCGCCACTTCACCGAGCCGCTCAGTACCTCTTCCTCCTGAAGGTTGGCCTCGTTTGGGGTGTTCTCCTTCTCGGCTTTGCTGCCGTTGTTCATCTTCCCGGTCCTTTCTCCCCGGGCGGGGCTGGGGCGCGGGACTGGGCGAGGGCGCGCTCGCCCACTGTTCCCTTCCCGGGGCACCCGGACTCCCTCGGGTGGGGTGCCGCGGGCAGCGGAGACTGGAGCTGGGGCCGCGGCTGCTCGGGCTCCCGCAGCGCGGAGAGACTGCGGCGGCCGGCGACTCAGGAAGTGCGAGGCAGCAACCGGGCAGGGCAAGGGCGCGGGCGGACTTAAGAAGGGAACGCAGACAATCGGGACCCGCGAGAGAGACCTGGAGAGGGAGGGCGGGCGCGAGGGAAGGAAGGAAGGAAGCTAGGATGGGGCTAGAGATTTGGGGATGTGGCCAAGTTGGGGCTGGGGGCTGCTACTGCTCAAGTTTAGCAGCAGCTGGAGTGGGCGGGAGCGAGGGGTGTCCCGAGAGGAGGAGTTGGTGCGGGGTGGCGGGGCGCGGGCTCCACCACGACTGGGACGCCGGGACGTGGAGAGCCGCTGAGTGCGCGCTCCTGGCAGGCTCTGGAAGTCCGGGACCGAAGCGGCTCCCTTTCTCTCGCCTTTCCTCCCTCCCCTCTCCCCTCCTCTTTCCTCCTCCTCCCTCCCTCCGCCCTCTCTGTTCGTGGGCTGCGGTCTTCAGCCCTGAGGGACGGGACGGGACGGAGCGGCAGAGCCCCCCGCGGGAGGAGGGGCTGCGCAGAGGGTGGCTGCTCGGCGGCCGGATGGCGCGCTCCAGGAGGGGCGGTGGGCCTCGGGCGGAAGCGGCGACCCCAGCTCCCGACTTCGCGGTAGGTCGGGGGCCGAGGCGGACTCAGGGAGAGAGGGTCCCCTGTCCTCGGCTCACCCGGCCCCTTTGGGCTGCGGTGACCGAGTTGCGAACTCGCGTGTCGGTGCGCGTGAGCTTGGAGAGGGACTACGGGGAAACAGGCCCTGCTAGTGCAGAGACCGGGAATTGGGATGTGCTATTTTGCTTGCTTAACTTTCAATGAGAGAATTAACACCCCTATCCCTAAACCTTCTTTTTTTCTACTGATTTAGATACAGTTTTCCTCCGGTAGGCTGAAATGTCAGTATGTAGGAACTCGTGAGGTCCACGGTGTATGCCTGCTCAAAACTGGCCTTTTCAGGTTGTAGCTTCAAACCCACTTTGAACGTGGGGTTCACGGAAGCCTCTTCAGCCTCCTCGCACTGGAGATCGCCTTCAGGGCTTCTTGGAGCCCTTGTTCAGACGGTTTCTGAGACCGTTCTGGAATTGTTTACCTGGAATTGTCTTCCCGAGAGATCTTTATTAGGAGATAAAGACCTACCTTGTTTATCCTTTTTAATCTCTCGGCTATTTAAATACACTACCTAGTATATACTAGGCACTCAGTAAATATTTGTTGCCTAAGTGAATATTCTTCCCTGTAAGTAGAACTTGAGTTCAATACAGATGATCTTTAGAGGACTCAAAACACAAAGAAAAGGAAACTCGAGCTCTGGGAGGTAAACACTTCATTACTGTACACCAGCCTTGGAAGGACTGCATGTCTTCTGTCTCTTTTTGTAAGAAGGAATGGTATACTTACATCCCAGGGTGATGCAAGTTGGAGAAGTTTATAGACTGAGAAGGAGGAGCCTGGGGCACAAAAGTTTAGAGTGTTGTCCTGCTAGAGAAAGGTTTGTTGTTGGAACCCACAGAAAGGCATTGAGGAAGAGTAACCTGGCAATCTACTTCCAAAAGGTCACAGCCTTGAAAACCTTATAAGGTTAGTTCAGAGTCTCTATGAGTGGGAATAATGAATTTAAAGAGGCATAGCACCTATTCTTGTTCAAAGGTCACAGAATACAAAAGCTAACAAATTACTGCAAAAAGTCCCATTTTTCCTGGGTCGTAGAGGGATTTTCCAATACCGGATTATGTATACTTTGTCTAGACTACTATAGCACACTCTCTCCCACTTTTCCCAACTTTTGAATGTCTAAGATCTCTTTCCTCACAGAAATGATGTTCCTTCATGGCACAAATCAGAATTTCTAACTATTTTGCTTACTTATCTTCTCTATGCCTTGCCTTCCCCCCCAACTAGACATTTCTTTAGTTATATGCTCGTTAGAGTAAGGTAGAGGTTGCAGCTTCAGCCTCTGTCTTTGAGAAATCTAAAGTGATGTAAATAAATGTACCCAAAGCTACTCTACAGAAACATAGTCTCCTAACTCTGGTTTAAATTGTAGAAAATAGTTACATTTTCTAAACTTGCTTTAAGTGGATTAGGGAGAGAAAAGCAGTGGTGTTACTTTAACATATATTGAGTTTACTTGGAAATATGAAAATTCTGACAGAAATTTCTAAAGGAAAACACAATGTTTTCCTTTAATTACTACAATAATGTCATTTCTCTCTATGGTGACAAAAACATATCCTCGATAAAAAGAAACCTAGAGTTTCTGGAAACTGAAGTTAAAGAAGTCCAGAAGGGCAAGGACGAGGGTTAATCTTAAATTTTGTTAACCTTTTTATCCTTGTTTTGATGATTGATTTAATTGGTACCCTTTCCATTGCTAGCCTTTCCTTTAGTTTAGATGTAACCACAAGGGGGCAATGTCTTCCTGAGCAATGATTGAGTGGTGGTCTTGGGCCCCAGTGCTGGTAGTTAATGCCACCACCTATCCCTTGTGGCCACTCTTGCCTGTTACCAAAGGCACTCTACAGAACAGGATTGTCTTGTTAGAGACTGGCAAACACCCAAGAAAAGTGACAGTTGATTTAGTCATGGATGGTTCCAGTCAGACCCCCACGTAAGTGTAGGTGGAATATGTTGTGTTGTTTCAGGATGCTGGGAGAACCTCCCTTCCCCCTGCACAGGGAAATGTGGCTTTGTTCCAAAAGCACAACCTTTTCCCTTTGTCTTTAAGCCAAGTCAGGACTTTGTCTATTGTTAAAAGTCAGAAACCTCGGGGATAAAAAACAAGAATAAGTTGCATGAGAAGATCTTTGCTTCAATTGTCAAATGTTATTTTCTTAATATCTAGATAGTGCCAAACACAATCCAAAACCAACACAATCTGTTGCCCATAACTCAATTCCAATTCATATCAACCCTACCAGAGAGAGCAGAACTTTCCCTAAACTAGTATCCATGAAAGCAGACTACCACATCTTTCTCGCGCAGAGCAGCTGGTGGGATTCAATCATGGGCCTTTCGGTTAGCAGGGGAGACCTTCACCACTGCACCACACTGGGTCTGCTGAATACCTAGCTGTTGCTGGATGTCATCAAGTCAACAACACCAACTCAAAGCAACCCCATATATAAGAACAAGGCACTAATGAGTCTTGCACTATCCTCACAATCATTACTGTGTTTCAGCACTTTGTTGTAATCGCTGTGTCAATCCATCTTCCTGAAGTTTTTCCTCATTTTTGCTGAGCCTCTGCTTTGCCGAGAATGACTTCCTTCTCTGGGGGCTGGTCTTTCCTGATATCATGTCCAAAGTATGTAAGACAAAGATCTTTCCTACGTCTTGCAGTGTTCACTTCTAAGGAACATGCTGAGTAATTACAAGACAGATTTGTTCATTTTCCTGGCAGTCTATGGTATATTCAATATTCTTTGCCAACAGCATAATTCGAAGATTATCAGGTCTTCTTTAGTTATTGTTGTTAGAAGCTGTTTAGTCAACTCCATGCACTCCGCATACAATAGATTGAAATCTTGCCTGGTCCTGCCCCATCCCCAAAGTCTCTGCTGCGCTTTCATCCATTGTTGCAAGTTATTATGACAGCCTGTCTCTCCTGAGGTCTTCCTCTTTTTGTGTTAATCCCCCACCTTCCCAAGCATGATGTCCCTTTCCAAGGACTAGCTGCTCCAGATGATATGTTCGAAGTATGTGAGATAATTTTTCACAATTTCCTTCTAAGCAGTAGTTTCGTTGTTTGTTGTTAATGTGCCATTGAGTCAACTATGACTCAATCCTGTGAACAATAGCTCTGAATTCTGCCCTATCCTGAGCCAATCTGACTGTCTTCGACATGCCTACCCCTATTACCCCAGTTATTGAGTCAATCCATCTCATCCAGGGTCTTCCTCTCCTGCGCTGTCCCTCCACCCTTCTAGGCATGATGTCCTTCTCAAACAACTGGTCCCTCCTGGCAGCAAGCCCAAATTATATGAAACAGAGCCTCAAAATCCTTGCCTCTAAGGAACAGCTTGATTTCATCCTCTCCATGACATCTTTTTGTTCTCTTGGCAGTTCAATACTCTTCTCAAGCATCACAACTCAAACTCATAGTAGTAGTAGTAGTAGATTCTCTTTTTTTTCACCTTTTAAAAATTTTTATTATTAATTTCAATGAAAATTTACAGAGATTTTGGATTTCCATTCATTCATTGTGGCACTTTTCTCCTCTCCCAACCTCCCCCTTAGTACACTACCCTCTTGGAAAAGTAAAAGAAAAAGTCTTTTATTGTTTTACAATCCCTCCCCCCAGGTCCACTCCACTATACAGCCTTCTCTCTGGACTCCCGTCATGACAAAAATACGTAATAACATATTCCTCTTAAACAGTTTGCTCCCTCATGTTTCAATGCAGTATACATTGTTGAAAACATCTTTCTCAGACTACCCCCCC
>NW_006399781.1:18032768-18039381 GCF_000299155.1 Elephantulus edwardii
AGTGTTGGCGAGGGCTTGTACCCCGAATTTCTTGAAACACACACACACACACACACACACACACACACACACACACACGAACTACGAATCCTAGAGGGCAAAACTCAATTCTGACCTCCAGGTCCCAAGAATCTGAAGTCACCCAAGAGTCAACTCTCGATTCGCTCTTTAAAGCCCGGAGCAAACAAAGCTGATCATTATACTTACAAAAGTCTCCAAAAAGTCCTCAAAGTTACGCAATTTTAAGAACGCAGACAAGCGTGGATACACAAGAACAAACTCCAGAGAAACTCCCTTCCGGGACCTAAGTTTTGGGGTTGTGTCTCTGGGCAAGGTCAGTTTCCAAACCTACTTCGGCGCCCCCTCCCCTGGCACCATGCCCGTCGTCCCGGTCCCAGCACCCGCGCCCCGCCGGCTACCCTGCGGCTGCCCGCGCTCTGGGGCAAGCCGGCTCCTCCCGTCCCAGGTCGCACCCGCCACTTCACCGAGCCGCTCAGTACCTCTTCCTCCTGAAGGTTGGCCTCGTTTGGGGTGTTCTCCTTCTCGGCTTTGCTGCCGTTGTTCATCTTCCCGGTCCTTTCTCCCCGGGCGGGGCTGGGGCGCGGGACTGGGCGAGGGCGCGCTCGCCCACTGTTCCCTTCCCGGGGCACCCGGACTCCCTCGGGTGGGGTGCCGCGGGCAGCGGAGACTGGAGCTGGGGCCGCGGCTGCTCGGGCTCCCGCAGCGCGGAGAGACTGCGGCGGCCGGCGACTCAGGAAGTGCGAGGCAGCAACCGGGCAGGGCAAGGGCGCGGGCGGACTTAAGAAGGGAACGCAGACAATCGGGACCCGCGAGAGAGACCTGGAGAGGGAGGGCGGGCGCGAGGGAAGGAAGGAAGGAAGCTAGGATGGGGCTAGAGATTTGGGGATGTGGCCAAGTTGGGGCTGGGGGCTGCTACTGCTCAAGTTTAGCAGCAGCTGGAGTGGGCGGGAGCGAGGGGTGTCCCGAGAGGAGGAGTTGGTGCGGGGTGGCGGGGCGCGGGCTCCACCACGACTGGGACGCCGGGACGTGGAGAGCCGCTGAGTGCGCGCTCCTGGCAGGCTCTGGAAGTCCGGGACCGAAGCGGCTCCCTTTCTCTCGCCTTTCCTCCCTCCCCTCTCCCCTCCTCTTTCCTCCTCCTCCCTCCCTCCGCCCTCTCTGTTCGTGGGCTGCGGTCTTCAGCCCTGAGGGACGGGACGGGACGGAGCGGCAGAGCCCCCCGCGGGAGGAGGGGCTGCGCAGAGGGTGGCTGCTCGGCGGCCGGATGGCGCGCTCCAGGAGGGGCGGTGGGCCTCGGGCGGAAGCGGCGACCCCAGCTCCCGACTTCGCGGTAGGTCGGGGGCCGAGGCGGACTCAGGGAGAGAGGGTCCCCTGTCCTCGGCTCACCCGGCCCCTTTGGGCTGCGGTGACCGAGTTGCGAACTCGCGTGTCGGTGCGCGTGAGCTTGGAGAGGGACTACGGGGAAACAGGCCCTGCTAGTGCAGAGACCGGGAATTGGGATGTGCTATTTTGCTTGCTTAACTTTCAATGAGAGAATTAACACCCCTATCCCTAAACCTTCTTTTTTTCTACTGATTTAGATACAGTTTTCCTCCGGTAGGCTGAAATGTCAGTATGTAGGAACTCGTGAGGTCCACGGTGTATGCCTGCTCAAAACTGGCCTTTTCAGGTTGTAGCTTCAAACCCACTTTGAACGTGGGGTTCACGGAAGCCTCTTCAGCCTCCTCGCACTGGAGATCGCCTTCAGGGCTTCTTGGAGCCCTTGTTCAGACGGTTTCTGAGACCGTTCTGGAATTGTTTACCTGGAATTGTCTTCCCGAGAGATCTTTATTAGGAGATAAAGACCTACCTTGTTTATCCTTTTTAATCTCTCGGCTATTTAAATACACTACCTAGTATATACTAGGCACTCAGTAAATATTTGTTGCCTAAGTGAATATTCTTCCCTGTAAGTAGAACTTGAGTTCAATACAGATGATCTTTAGAGGACTCAAAACACAAAGAAAAGGAAACTCGAGCTCTGGGAGGTAAACACTTCATTACTGTACACCAGCCTTGGAAGGACTGCATGTCTTCTGTCTCTTTTTGTAAGAAGGAATGGTATACTTACATCCCAGGGTGATGCAAGTTGGAGAAGTTTATAGACTGAGAAGGAGGAGCCTGGGGCACAAAAGTTTAGAGTGTTGTCCTGCTAGAGAAAGGTTTGTTGTTGGAACCCACAGAAAGGCATTGAGGAAGAGTAACCTGGCAATCTACTTCCAAAAGGTCACAGCCTTGAAAACCTTATAAGGTTAGTTCAGAGTCTCTATGAGTGGGAATAATGAATTTAAAGAGGCATAGCACCTATTCTTGTTCAAAGGTCACAGAATACAAAAGCTAACAAATTACTGCAAAAAGTCCCATTTTTCCTGGGTCGTAGAGGGATTTTCCAATACCGGATTATGTATACTTTGTCTAGACTACTATAGCACACTCTCTCCCACTTTTCCCAACTTTTGAATGTCTAAGATCTCTTTCCTCACAGAAATGATGTTCCTTCATGGCACAAATCAGAATTTCTAACTATTTTGCTTACTTATCTTCTCTATGCCTTGCCTTCCCCCCCAACTAGACATTTCTTTAGTTATATGCTCGTTAGAGTAAGGTAGAGGTTGCAGCTTCAGCCTCTGTCTTTGAGAAATCTAAAGTGATGTAAATAAATGTACCCAAAGCTACTCTACAGAAACATAGTCTCCTAACTCTGGTTTAAATTGTAGAAAATAGTTACATTTTCTAAACTTGCTTTAAGTGGATTAGGGAGAGAAAAGCAGTGGTGTTACTTTAACATATATTGAGTTTACTTGGAAATATGAAAATTCTGACAGAAATTTCTAAAGGAAAACACAATGTTTTCCTTTAATTACTACAATAATGTCATTTCTCTCTATGGTGACAAAAACATATCCTCGATAAAAAGAAACCTAGAGTTTCTGGAAACTGAAGTTAAAGAAGTCCAGAAGGGCAAGGACGAGGGTTAATCTTAAATTTTGTTAACCTTTTTATCCTTGTTTTGATGATTGATTTAATTGGTACCCTTTCCATTGCTAGCCTTTCCTTTAGTTTAGATGTAACCACAAGGGGGCAATGTCTTCCTGAGCAATGATTGAGTGGTGGTCTTGGGCCCCAGTGCTGGTAGTTAATGCCACCACCTATCCCTTGTGGCCACTCTTGCCTGTTACCAAAGGCACTCTACAGAACAGGATTGTCTTGTTAGAGACTGGCAAACACCCAAGAAAAGTGACAGTTGATTTAGTCATGGATGGTTCCAGTCAGACCCCCACGTAAGTGTAGGTGGAATATGTTGTGTTGTTTCAGGATGCTGGGAGAACCTCCCTTCCCCCTGCACAGGGAAATGTGGCTTTGTTCCAAAAGCACAACCTTTTCCCTTTGTCTTTAAGCCAAGTCAGGACTTTGTCTATTGTTAAAAGTCAGAAACCTCGGGGATAAAAAACAAGAATAAGTTGCATGAGAAGATCTTTGCTTCAATTGTCAAATGTTATTTTCTTAATATCTAGATAGTGCCAAACACAATCCAAAACCAACACAATCTGTTGCCCATAACTCAATTCCAATTCATATCAACCCTACCAGAGAGAGCAGAACTTTCCCTAAACTAGTATCCATGAAAGCAGACTACCACATCTTTCTCGCGCAGAGCAGCTGGTGGGATTCAATCATGGGCCTTTCGGTTAGCAGGGGAGACCTTCACCACTGCACCACACTGGGTCTGCTGAATACCTAGCTGTTGCTGGATGTCATCAAGTCAACAACACCAACTCAAAGCAACCCCATATATAAGAACAAGGCACTAATGAGTCTTGCACTATCCTCACAATCATTACTGTGTTTCAGCACTTTGTTGTAATCGCTGTGTCAATCCATCTTCCTGAAGTTTTTCCTCATTTTTGCTGAGCCTCTGCTTTGCCGAGAATGACTTCCTTCTCTGGGGGCTGGTCTTTCCTGATATCATGTCCAAAGTATGTAAGACAAAGATCTTTCCTACGTCTTGCAGTGTTCACTTCTAAGGAACATGCTGAGTAATTACAAGACAGATTTGTTCATTTTCCTGGCAGTCTATGGTATATTCAATATTCTTTGCCAACAGCATAATTCGAAGATTATCAGGTCTTCTTTAGTTATTGTTGTTAGAAGCTGTTTAGTCAACTCCATGCACTCCGCATACAATAGATTGAAATCTTGCCTGGTCCTGCCCCATCCCCAAAGTCTCTGCTGCGCTTTCATCCATTGTTGCAAGTTATTATGACAGCCTGTCTCTCCTGAGGTCTTCCTCTTTTTGTGTTAATCCCCCACCTTCCCAAGCATGATGTCCCTTTCCAAGGACTAGCTGCTCCAGATGATATGTTCGAAGTATGTGAGATAATTTTTCACAATTTCCTTCTAAGCAGTAGTTTCGTTGTTTGTTGTTAATGTGCCATTGAGTCAACTATGACTCAATCCTGTGAACAATAGCTCTGAATTCTGCCCTATCCTGAGCCAATCTGACTGTCTTCGACATGCCTACCCCTATTACCCCAGTTATTGAGTCAATCCATCTCATCCAGGGTCTTCCTCTCCTGCGCTGTCCCTCCACCCTTCTAGGCATGATGTCCTTCTCAAACAACTGGTCCCTCCTGGCAGCAAGCCCAAATTATATGAAACAGAGCCTCAAAATCCTTGCCTCTAAGGAACAGCTTGATTTCATCCTCTCCATGACATCTTTTTGTTCTCTTGGCAGTTCAATACTCTTCTCAAGCATCACAACTCAAACTCATAGTAGTAGTAGTAGTAGATTCTCTTTTTTTTCACCTTTTAAAAATTTTTATTATTAATTTCAATGAAAATTTACAGAGATTTTGGATTTCCATTCATTCATTGTGGCACTTTTCTCCTCTCCCAACCTCCCCCTTAGTACACTACCCTCTTGGAAAAGTAAAAGAAAAAGTCTTTTATTGTTTTACAATCCCTCCCCCCAGGTCCACTCCACTATACAGCCTTCTCTCTGGACTCCCGTCATGACAAAAATACGTAATAACATATTCCTCTTAAACAGTTTGCTCCCTCATGTTTCAATGCAGTATACATTGTTGAAAACATCTTTCTCAGACTACCCCCCCCAACCCTGAGGTCAGTCCTGTTTTACAACATTGGCATCATGCAGTATTTGTCCTTTTGTGACTGAGATACTTCACTCAGCATAGTGTCCTCCAGGCTCACCCATTTTGAATAATATTGCATGAGTTCCTTGTTTTTCAATGCAGCGTAGTACTCCATTGTGTGAATATACCACAGCTTCTCTATCCATTCGTTTGTTGATGGACACTTAGGTTGTCCTTGCTAACCTTGTACAGAATGGAATAAGATTTCAAGAAAGGGAAATTATATTGATGCATCAGGTTAATCCTTGTCATCGAGTTGATTCTGATATATAATGATCGTAAAGGACAGTGTAGGGTTTCCAAGACTATAAATCTTTAGGAAGTGGACTGCTGCATCATTCTCCTGAAGAGTGGTTGGTGGTTTTGAACTACTGGCCTTATGGTAAGCAGCCAAGCACTCAAGTTTACTGCCAGGATTCCTTCTGATACATAAGGTAATTGACAAAAAAAAAATCAGGAAGTCAAGCAATATTTTCAATGAAGAGAGTGAAATTAAACCTGTTTTTGCGGAGGGAGGGAATGAGTGGGGATAGAATTATATGACAGGAAAAGAGAGATTCCTGCTTTTTTGTCCTTTCCATAAGGGATGGTTTAGACTTATTTGGAATAACAATAGAATAATGTTGTAGTACCAAACAAAACCAAATAAGAATCTATAAACAAAGTCTCATCTGTTTATAGAACTTTGTGACCGAGGGGAAGGAGTTTGGCAGTGTAGGGGGAAATGTGCATTCAGTCAGGATATAAACGGTCTTTATGACTGTTTACTCCTTCAAAAAAGGAAAGTTTCAAACATGAGATATCTTCAGTAGCAATAGTTTCCAGACATATAAAGACTTAGAAGACCACAAAGGGATTTTATATCCTGGAAAAGCTGGGCTAATAACCAAGTAACATCTGCTTTGTCCCTTGCCCACCAGCCCACTGCAGTGCTGAGATTGAAAGGGAAATATTGTATGCACCTGTAGTTTTTATTACTCATCTCTTTTTCTCTGGCAGTGTTCACTTTTCGAGGCTTGTTTTAAGAAATCCAAACCTGTAATTACGTCTTAAAGGTTTGTCTCTGAGGATTTGCTGGTCTGTTTTCAGGCTATTTAGCGGCATGGACTTTGTACCGATATTAGCTGTAAGGTAGAAAGCTGCAGTATCTACCACATGAATGTGATTGTTGACTTCCACATCTTCTGTGGTACTAAGAGTTCTGAAGCCCAGGAATGTGATTTATTGATTTTTGTCATCTTTATCACATCTCTGTCCTCATCTCACCCACCTCCAGGTCATCACAAACCCCCGCTTGATTTTATCTCCTAAAATCCAGTCACTTTTGTGTGGGATAGTTTGCTTTCTCCGAGACATTGGTATGTGTTCTTGATCCATTTATAGAAAATAGGTACTGCATT
>NW_006399781.1:18040686-18043180 GCF_000299155.1 Elephantulus edwardii
AATAAAATATAATAATAATTTTAAAAAAATCCAGTCACTTGCCTCCAATCATTTGCAGAAGCTCAATGAGCAACCAGGAGCGGCCCTTATGGAGGAGGATCAGAGTCCTTGGCGAACAACCCCGTAGAGCGCTCAGCCAGCACCACCATGCCAATGAGCTATTTCAATCCATGTTCTAGCCCTAGTTCATCTGCCCCATCTGACATCACATTGAAGAGAAGAGCTGTCTTTACTGAGCCTTGCTCAAGCTGTTAAGTAGCTCTGGTGGCCTCATGGTTAAGGAGTTGTGCTACCAACCCAAAGGCATGTGGTTCAGATCCACCAGCTTCTTTTTGAGGGAAACATGAGCAGTCTTCTGGCCTATTAACAGCCTTTGAAAAATTGCTAGCAAAAAAAGAAAATAAAATGCTTTGTTATTAAGTGATGAAGATTTAGAGTGGTTAGTCATGAAGCAATACATAATTGAAGCATGGTGTGGTACCTCAAAGTGAGATCCTACTATAATAGAAATTGAAAACATTTGGCAGTGGCGTTGGGATCAGATGAAGAATGGCAGCTGGGAGGTTTTGTGAAGGCCTGAAGGACAGTGAGAATGTGTTATTGGAGTATGGAGAAAAGGGGATCCAATTTATATATTGGCAGAATAATTAGTCAAACTGTAGCCTGGAGTTACATGGAGAATAAAAGAAGATGCTTAAGGAACACGTGGGACAGGCTAAATAGATGTCTGGACAGAATAATGAAAGGACCAAATGGTTTGTTATGGTTGCTCATAACATAACACAAGAGAAGAAAGATGAGGTGTTATTAAAAAAGAAAAGAAAGTTCTATTTTTCAGTCAGAATTTGTGAGGAAGCCAAAATTTGCTGGATTTGTTATAAAACTATTTCTCATTCCTGGCTAATGTTGTTATTAGGCACTGTCAAGTCAGTTCCGACTCACAGCGACCCTGTATACAACAGACCAAAACACTGCTGGGATTTGCTTATCCTTATGTTTGTTGCTGTGTTTGAAATCATTAGAGCAGCCACTGTGTCAGTTCATCTCATTATGAGTCTTCCTCTTTTTCAACAACCAGAGAGTCAACCGCCATGCATGTCCACTTGGGACTAGTCCCTCTTGATAGCATGTCCAATCTAAGTGAAATAAAGCTCACCATTCTCACAGAGCTCTCAAAATCAGAAATAATCCAGGGCAAAGAGAAGTCCTAAGTGCTGCCAGGAAAAGGTGGCCATAGTGAAGTCCAGGGCAAAGATAGGGCCTATGGTAGCACACTTGTGCTCCAGTAATTCTTATTCAAGCCCTTGGGTCATTCTTTGCCTTTGAATGTGAGTGGAATTGAGTGATTCACTTATAAGGAATAAAAATAGTCATTGCTGAAGCTATCCATTGTACTATTTCTTTTTTTTTTAATTATCAGGCATGGTTTTGGCAATACAAGATTTCTATAATAGTATCAAATTCAATAAAACATTCTCACCACTGGGCTGATTGACAGTATCATGACAGACAATGAAGACATTGAGATTATTAATAGCTTCACTTTATTTGGCTCCACAATCAACAGTTGGCACCAGCAGCCAGGAAATAAAAGACAAATTAAATTGGGAAAATCTGCTGTCGGGGACCTCACCAGAGTACTGAAGAGCAGTGATGTCAGTCTAGACACTAAAGTGTGCCTGGTTCATGCCATGATCTTCACAGTTACTTGGTATGTATCAGAAATCTGAACAGTAACTAGGGATGATAGAAGAAGAATTGATGCCTTTGAGTTGTAATGCTGGAGAAACAAATATACCCTAGTATGCTAGAAGAACAAACAGGTTCATCCTGGAGAGGGTGAGACCAGGCTCTTCCTTATAGGCAAGGATTCTGAAGCTCCATCTGACATACTTTGGGCATGTTGCAGGGAGGGACCAGACCTTGGAAAGGGACAGCATGCCTTTGAAGGGTTGAGAGACAGCGCAATAGAAGACGGCCCTGGATGAGATGAATTGACTCAGTGACTTGGGTAATGGGGTTAAGTATGTCAGAGATGATGAAGTTGGCTCAAGATATAGTAGAGTTCAAGGCTGTTGTACATAGGGCCACTATGAGTCCCAAGCGACCCAATAGCACATAAAAACAACATGGGGTAAAATTCATTGCATTGAGTCAAAGATGAATCATACATGTCCCTCCAGTGAGCTTTCAGAGGCTGTAAATTGCACAGAAGGAGACTGCTTATCTTTCTTTCAGAGAGCATCTGGTGAAGTCAAACTGCCTTTGGATTGGCCTTGCAACTCCTTACCTGCTAGGTCACCAGAGCTCCTTTAAGGAACATGTTGTGTTGTTGTTGTTGTTGTTATGTGCCGACGAGTCGTTTGCGACTCATAGCGACCCTATGTACAACAGCCCTAAGCCCTGCTCTATCCTGCGCCAATCTCATTGCCTCTGACACACCCATCCCGATTACCCCAGTCACTGAATCAATCCACCTCATAGAGGGTCTTCC
>NW_006399781.1:18044405-18049190 GCF_000299155.1 Elephantulus edwardii
TATTCCGGGGGCCTTATTTTTTGCTATTTCCTTCAAAGCAGCTTGAACTTCTGCCTTCATCACCGTAGGCTCTGGCTCAAATGCTATTTCATTAACTTCTTCTGTATCTGCCAATTCCTTTCGATACAAGGACTCAATATTCCTAACATCTTCTTTTGATACCTCCTGGATCATTTAACATTCTGCCTAAAGCATCCTTGATTGTAGCAACTCGAGCAAGGGAGAGGCTTTATTAAGCAACATAGAGTATAAAATAATAGGGTGCCACTTGTGCGAATAGGTTACAAAGAGACAATGGGTCATTTTATGTGCTTTCTCTAGCTGTATCACTTGTTACCACAAATAGAATCCAGCAACCATACTGTGAGCTACCCACTGGAGGCACCCAGATGGCAACTTGAGAGACCTCCAGTCAAGAGGCGACAAGGGGTGAGGCATTCGGTCTGATAGTGCACAAGGAACTCAGTCCTGACAACGACCACATGAGTGAGCTTGGAAATGAATTCTCCCTACACCAGACCCTTCAGATAAAACCATAGCTAAAACAGCTGGCTTCCTGGTTGCAGCCTTCTGAGAGACTTTGTGCAGAGGTGCTCAGCTCAGTGGAGCCTGCATTTCTCCCCTCAGAGAAGCTTTGATATAACAGTTTGTTTTAAGCTATTAAAAATTTAGGCTTTTTGTTATGTAGTACTGGATAAGTTGAGGTTTTTGTTGTTGTTGATTGCCATTGAGTTGACTCATAGTGACCCTATGAACAAAAGACCTGAATGAAGCCTCTCTACAACTATCGGCATTTATCAAAGTTCATAGAGTTTCCGGAAACATGTTGTTTAGGAAGTGGATGCCACTCTTTCTTCCAAGTAAGTTGACACCGCCGAGTTAAAGCAGTCCTTTATAGACTTTCAACTAATATATTGGACTTCTTAAATCTAAAGTATTATCTTTCAGCAGTGTAGTACTATCCCAAGGTAAAGAAGGGCTTTCCTTGGGGAAAAAAAGATGAGTATGGTTTTTGTTTGACAGAGCTTATTATAATTTTAAGTGTAAGAAACTCATGTCTTTTTAAGTAGTTCTATTAGCTTTAACTTAAAGAAAAAAACCCCAACCAAAACCTATCAGAAACTTCATAATGAGAAGACACTTGTGGAGATTCTACTCTACAGATAGGAAACAAGTTGAGACAGCTTCTTACCTGCAGTTATAGGCCAGGCCCCAAAAGAAAGATGGAGTAATAAGCCACTGAGAATCATTCCAAAGTGCCCAGTTACTGTTACCTGTCATTGAGTTGGCACCCAATTTATGGCAACTCATGCACAACCACTGTGATCCATTGTGAGTGGACCATTGTGATCCATACACAAGGTTTCTCTAGAAGAATTTTTACAAGTATATTGCTAGTGTTATTCGCAATAGCAATAAAATGGAAACAAGCCAGATGTCTATCAACAAACAAATGGATTGAGAAATTGTGATACATTCATATAACGGAATACTTACTATGCAGCACTCAGGAGCAATGTTGTTGTTTGTTGTTGTTATGTGCCGTCGAGTCGCCTGCGACTCATAGCGACCCTATGTCCAACAGCCCTAAACTTCGCTCTGTCCTGTGCCAATCGCACTGTCTCTGACACTCCCATCCCAATTATCCCAGTCACTGAATCAATCCACCTCATAGAGGGCCTTCCCCTCCTGCGCTGTCCCTCCACTCTACCCAGCATGATGTCCCTCTCTAAAGACCTGTCTCTCCTTACAACATGTCCAGAGTATGTCAGGCAAAGCCCCAGAATCCTTGCCTCCAAGGAGCAGCCTGGTTTAACCCTCTCTAGGATGAATCTGTTTGTTTTCTTGGCAGTCCATGGTACATTCAATACTCTTCGCCAGCACCACAGCTCAAAGGCATCAATTCTCCTTCTATCCTCCCTAGTCATTGTCCAACTCTCTGATGCATAACAGGTGATTGCGAAGACCATGGCCTGTATCAGACGCACCTTAGTCTCCAAAGAGACACCATTGCTCTTCAGCACTTTGGAGAGGTCCCTAACAGCAGACTTTCCCATGGCAATGCGCCTTTTAATTTCCTGGCTGCTGGTGCCAAGACTGTTGACTACAGGAGCAATGATTTTGGAAAATGCTATGTAACATGGTGAGGCTAGAGAGCATTATACTGAGTGAACTAACTCAGTTCCATAAGGACAAATACTGTGTAAGACCATTAGTATAAAAATAGAAGAGTAACTAGTAAGATGTATGTAGAAGTCCAAAAGGGGAAGAGGAGGGAGCAGGGGGCTGATGGTTAGGGTGGAGGAAGTCAAGGGGTTGCAAAGTTTGATGGGCAGTCGGGGGGAGGGATGAAGGGATTAGCAGAGATCCACTGGGGATCTAAAAACCAAAGTAATAGTAGATATAGGTCGGTGGTGATTAATTTTATAATGTATGGAAATGACCATATGAAACAGTGTGCATGAAGGAATGCATGAAAAACAATGTATATGAATCTTGTGTGCAAACCAATATAATTTTTTTTTAAAAAAAAGCATATTAGCAAGCCTTTGACCCTAGTGTCCAATATTCTGGAGGCTCCACTGAAACATGTAGGATGCCACAGCACACAGGCCTCTTCCCTCTGACACATGTCTGATAACTACGGCTAAGAAAGTGCTAACGTTTAACTAGCTGGATTTCAGAATTACCAGGGCCAGTTCCTACTGTACCCATCCCATTTACTCCCTTTTAAAAATAGAATACCTGTTACAGTTTTTATACCCTGTCTTTATTGGGGAGAGAGAATTTGTTTCTTTAGTTCTCTGGTCTTCAAATTAAGAGCACCGTGTCTGTAAAGCACTACAAAGGAATTGTCACAACTACACTTGTTTGCCAGGAACTGACAAAATTTCTAAGTAGGACTTCTTGTTGTTTTGTGTTGTCAAGTTGCCTGTGACTCATAGCAATCCTGTGTACAACAGCTCTGAAGCCTGCTCTATCCTGAGGTAGTCTCACTGACTCCAGCACACCTACCCGTTACCCCAATTATTTTATCAATCCATCTTACCAAGGATCTTCCGTGTGCTGTTCCTCTACCCTTCCAAGTATGTTGTTCTTCTCCAAGGTCCCTCCTGGCCACGTGCCCAAAGTATGTGAGACAGAGCTTTAAAATGATAGCCTCCAAGAAGAAACTTGGTTTCACCCTCTCCCAGACAGACCTCCTTGTTTTCTTGGAGGTCCATGATATGTTCAAGACTCTTCTCCAGCACCACAACTCAAAGGCATCAATTCTTCTTCTGTCTTCCTTAGTCATTGTCTAGCTCTCTGATGCATAGCAAGTAATTGCGAAGACCATGGCCTGGATCAAGCACACCTTAGAGGTCCCTGATAGCAGATTTTCTAGTGCAATTAAAGTAAATGTTTTAGTTTTTGTGTGTCATACATGTTCCCTATCTCATATTCTTATTTTGGGGTTGATGCACCCCTTTATAAAGAAAAAATCCATTCTTATTTGAGGGACCATGCAAAAACAGACCACTGAGAGATTTTGGCCTCTGGGCTTTGATTTACTCATTCCTCTCTTAAACTGGCTGATCTGCATTAGGATGAGATATTTTGGGGTCTTAGGAGGAAATAAACATATTTCCATATGAGAGGCACATGAATTGTAGTCACTGGGTGAAGGGTTTAGAGACAGTCCCAATGATTTTGCCTATCATGTATATCAGGGAGCTCTGGTGACCTACTGGATAAGGGTTTAGGTTGTGCTGTCACCCTAAAAGCAGGTAGTTTGAAACCACAGTAGCTCTAAGGGAGAAAAATGTGTATGTCTCCTGTATGATTTACAGCATCTGAAAACCCACTGTAGGGTCAGCTGTGAGTTGATTCTGACTCAACAGTAGTGAGTTGTATTGTACACATATACCATTCGTTACTTAAGAGATGGAGCTATGCTTCTTTGTCTTGAATCAGAGCTGGGCCTGTATCTGCTTTAACTAATAGAATGTAAAGCAAGTGATATTCTAGGAATTCTGAACCTGCAACTCTGAAAAGTTCCTAGAAACTCCTGCTTTCGCCCTTTTGGAACTCAGCTTCTATGCAATGAGAAAACTAGAGAATGATCAACTGGAGAAGCCCAAGTGGAGAACAACCAAGAAAAATCACTCACCCATGTTTTCATCTGAGCTTCACAGTCAGAACCAACAACTAGCTGTGCATAAAGGCATCGTGGAAGTAAATCCTCCTTGTTGAACCACCCCAACTTATGCCAAGTGAAGCAGAAATGAACTGTGTTCTGCCTTGCCTAAATTACAAAACCAGTTTGTGAGCAAATAAATTTAAACTGTGTTTTAAGCTACGAGGTTTTGGGGTTTTTATTTATTCAGAAATATAAAAACACAGGGAGAGGGGGGAAAGTAACATAAAAACATTGGTAGTGCAACTATGTAAACTGGAGAAAGTACTGGGCATGTCTAATTATTAGCATATTTGGTAATCTTAATGCTTAACACAAGAAAGAGATCTATGAAATTTAATAGATCCCAAATGTCAATTCTCAGTTATTTTTCCTTCTTTTTTTTAAATAATTTTAATGAACATTTACAGAGAATTTGGATTTCCATTCATTCATTGCTACACTTCTCTACCCGTCTGAATCAGTGATAAGCAGTAAGCAAGAAAGTCAAAGTGTGAAATGTTGAGAAGTTAATTACCAACTTTTACAATCGGAGATTGATCGAACATGCAACCAAGATGCATTGATAATAATGGGTGACTGGAATGCAAAAGTCGGGAACAAAGAGG
>NW_006399781.1:18053095-18054395 GCF_000299155.1 Elephantulus edwardii
GAGTTTAGGGCTGTTGTACATAGGGTCGCTATGAGTCGCAGGCGACTCGACGGCACATAACAACAACAACATAATCAAATGACTTCTGTTGGAGCACATCCACACAATTCATGTGGGTCTAATATGGGTCTCTGAAAACCCACTGGAGGGTAAGCTATGGCCGCATTCCAACTCCATGATACACAGCATCAACAATGTGTGCTTTAATTTGATAGGTGTGGTGAGGGATATGGGAAGGACCTTTTGTGGAAATCAATGTATTCAAACTCTGTAAAGAAAAAAATTGAAAAAAAAAATTACCATGGGTTACAAAAGTTGTAAAGTCATTGATTCAGGGGCAGTATTACTCAAACATTGCTTATGGCCTTATTAGAAAATGACTACTGGGGAGCTCTGGTGGCCTAGTGGCAAGGAGCTGCAACTACAATCCCAGAGGCGCACGGTTTGAATTCATCAGATGCTCTGCCGGAGAAGGAGGGACAATCTCCTCCTGTACCAGTCAGATATGATTTGACGGTACACTCACACAAAAATAATAAAATAAAATAAAAAAAAGAAAATGACTACTGAATGTTAAAATGCAATTTCTTCATTGGTACTGCCCATAGAATATAATATTATATATATATTTGGAAGCAGGAGTGGCATCCACTTCCTAAACAGCATGCTCTATGAACTTCGATAAATGTCGATAATTTTATATATATATCTATACAAAAAGACTTAAAAATGTTTATCACCTTTGTTCTTATGCCATATATGCAGTGTAAAAAAATCAGAAGTATGTATGTTACAAGGGCCATCATAGCAAAGAATCAGTAAGCCTCTGGGTTGCAAGTAATAAGGCCAAATTTTCCTTTTTCTTTAGTATTTAAATCTGAAATTACAGTAAAAAACCAAAAAACAATGTGTGCTTCAGGAAATACGAAAGTTAACAATTGCCCTTAGAGAATCCTACGCAGTCAAAAGTTGAATGGTGAATTTGTAAATTTAAATGTTTATTATAGTCTAATTTGATTAGAATGTAAAGGACCTACAAGGAAGTATTAGTGATAAAGCAATTTTTCTTTTATTTCTTTTTTATTGTGATTTTTCTTTTTTAAATTGATTTTTAGTGCAACATATATTTTTTTTATTGTTGTTGTTGTTGTTATGTGCTTTCGAGTCACCTGCGACTCATAGCGACCCTATGTACAACATCCCTAAACTCTGCTCTGTCCTGTGCCAATCGCACTGTCTCTGACACTCCCATCCCAATTATCCCAGTCACTGAATCAATCCACCTCATAGAGGGCCTTCC
>NW_006399781.1:18055637-18057280 GCF_000299155.1 Elephantulus edwardii
GTTCTCCAGATTTCTTGGCACAACTTGGTGAGCACGTCTAGGGCAGCATCTGTTAACTGAAATATGTCAATTGGTATACCATCTATTCCGGGGGCCTTATTTTTTGCCATTTCCTTCAAAGCAGCCTGAACTTCTTCTTTCATTTAAATTAATTTATTTTTAATTTCAATGAACATAATATATTTTTTACAGCGTGAAAATTTTACAGAAAAGTTGGATTTTTTTTGTTCATTCATAGTTATACATTTTCCTTTCTACCACCCCCAGTTCACTTTATTAAAAAAATTCATTCATTCACTGTTGCATAATTTCCTCCTTCGCTCCCTCCCCTCCTCCCCAGTCCACTTCGCTATGCACCTCTTTTTCTGTACTGTTGTCATATAAATAATGTCTAATCATATATTCCTTTTAAACAGTTATTTTCTTCATCTGTTCCAATGCAGTGCTAATTATTTATCTCCTCTTTTCTTAGTTTCCCCTCAACCTCAATGTTTTATAGCAATGGCATTATGCAGTATTTGTCCTTTTATGACTGAAATATTTCACTTAGCATAATGTCTTCCAGGATTACCCATTTTGTATAATATTTTATTAGTTCCTTGTTTTTCAGTGCTGCATACTATTCCATTATGTGAATATACCATATCTACCGATAAATTCATTTGTTGATTGATACTTGGGTTCCTTCTATCTCTTTCTTATTGTGAATAATGCAGCAATAAATATGGTGTGCATATATTTGTTTGGGTGGCATTTCTAGTTTCTTTAGGGTATATTCCTAGTAGTGAATTTGCTGGGTCAAATGGTATTTCTATTTACAACTTTTTGAGAAAGATCCTCACCACCTTCCATAGTAGTTGCACCATTTTATACTCCCACCAGCAATGAATAAGGGTTCCAATCTCTCCACAACCCCTCCAGCATTTGTTGTTTGCTACTCTCTTGAACTTTGCTATGGTTACTACGGTAAGATGATATCTAATAGTTGCTTTGATTTGATTTGCATCTCTCTTAGAGCTAGGGATTTTGAACATTTCATGTGTTTGCTCACTTTCTGAATGTCTTCTTTGGTGAAGTATCTATTAATAACCTGTGTCCATTTTGCGATTGGTTGTTTACTTTTTTTCTTGATGAGATACTGGAGTATTCTACAAATTTTAGATATGAGTCCTTTATCACATATGTCATTACCAAATATTTTTTCCCAGTCTGGCTTTCCTTTTTACACTATTGGAGAAGTTTTTTGATGTGCATAGAAATTTCTTAGAAGAGCCTATTAATCTATTTTATTCTCTCCTGGTTATAGGTTTTTCAAGATGCTTGGAAGACTGCTCATGTGGATTAGGGCTTCTAGAGTTCTTGCAAGCTTTTCTCTGATGAGCTTTATAGTCCTTGGTTTTACTCCTACATCCTTGTTAAGACAACTGTCCAGATGTTGATGGATATTTGCTTATCTGACTATTCGTCTGTTATATCTCATAAATATTTATATATTTCTTTTCTACTTAAACTGATTTGAGAGAACTTTTTTCATATGAAGAGAAACATATAATAAAAAATTAAGAAAATTCCTTCCTCCTCCCCCATTGGATATTCCTTCAAAGTATATAGACATTTAAAATGCTCTTTTAAAAATAGGGGTC
>NW_006399781.1:18058695-18059649 GCF_000299155.1 Elephantulus edwardii
CCTCACCCTTCTGCCCCCAACCCTCACCTCCTTGTAC
Organism: Elephantulus edwardii; assembly: GCF_000299155.1. NCBI lineage: Eukaryota > Metazoa > Chordata > Mammalia > Macroscelidea > Macroscelididae > Elephantulus > Elephantulus edwardii. The sequence goes on from NW_006399781.1 coordinate 18,058,733, forward strand.
CCCCAATATGTTTTTCCCAATAAAAGAAAAAAAAAGGGTCATCAGGGAGAAAAGTGCAACAGTGAATGAATGGAAATCCAAAATCTCTGTAAATGTTCATTAAAATTAATAAAATAAAATTTAAAAAAATAAAATATGGAAGAAAGGTGCTTCTAGGTACAAACTGCTTTCATAGCCCCATTTTCACTCTCACTTCAAGTGTGACAAAACAAACAACAAAAAATGCATTGCTGTTGAATTGATTTCAACTCATTGTAGCCCCACAGGACACAGTAGAGTTGCATCCATAAGGTTTCCTCGGCTGTAATCTTTAGGGAAGCAGATTGCCTCATGATTTCTCTACAGAGTTTGAACTGTCAACCTTCAGTTACCAGATAAATGCTTAACCACTGTGCAGTCAGACCTCCTTCAAATAGTAAGTCATAACAATCTATGTTAAGTTTTCTAACATGGTCCCCTGCTCAATGCTGTTAGCTGCTATTATTTTATGTGAGTTTTCTCTTATATCTAACACTTGGTCTGTCTCTTTTCTGGCTATGCTTTCTTCTTGTCCTCCTGTTGTTAGTACTGACTAGTTGGAAATGATCCATAAATGACCCTTTAGCAAGTTTCCAGGGAGTAAATTGCATGGGAGGAGACTGCCCATCCTTCTCTCACAGAGCAGCTACTGGATTTGAACTGTCCCTTTATGTGCTTTGTCCTCATTAAGACTAGATATTTCTAAGATTCTCCCCAAACTAATTTTCAAACAATCACCCGGATCCTAGTGAATGAACTCCTTTTTGTAAGTGGCTACCAAACAAAAAACTTGAACTCACCAATAACTTTGCAGAAGAAAAGACCTGATTATTTGCTCCTTCCTCTAAAGATTACCAAGCCAACCAACTACAGTGAATTTCAATTTCACTTATTTTTTT
>NW_006399781.1:18060405-18065052 GCF_000299155.1 Elephantulus edwardii
GCTCTAGACTCCTGTCATGACAGAAATACCTAATCACATATCTCTTTTAAACAGTTTTCTCCCTTCTCTGTCTCAGTGCAGTATACATTATTGAACCCATCTTACTCAGTCTCTCCCAAACCCCAAGGACAGTCCCATTCTACAACAGTGGCACCATGCAATATTTGTCCTTTTGTAACTGGGATATGTCACTCAGCATAATGTTCTCCAGAGTCAACTTTCAATTTCACTTATAACAAGCTTCTGTTGGGTTTCTGAAGCTGTAAATCTTTGTGGAAAGAGACTGCCTCTTCTTTATCCCATGGAGGAGCTGGCAGATTTGAACTGCCAACCTTTACATTAGCAGCCCAACATGTATCACATCTAAGAAATCCTATAGAATAGTTCTATTCTGTCCTGTAGGGTTGCTGTGAATTGCAATCTACTTGACAGCACACAACAACAAAGACTTTCTAAATTTTTTAGACTAGTGTGGATTTTATCCTAAGGCAGTAATTAATAGTATTCCATAGAATACTTTAAATTCCAAGTAGCAAAATAAAACTTGACTAAAAGTGACTTAAATAAGGGGAGAGGGAATAAAATATCACCTTTTTTACTCTGCCATTCTTGGTATGTGTGGTATTTCTCCCATTAGAGTCTCAAATTGACCATAGCAATCCCAAACATGGCTTGTGTTTAAGGGCCCAGAGAAGGTAGAGTTTCTGTTTACAGGGAGGAAAGACTTTTCCAGAAGCTGTAACAAAATTCTCCATCTCTCATTGACTACACATATATAACATTGGAAACTTTTACTGCACTGAATACTGAAAAAGTGAGTATTTGAAATGTTTACTCCATAATGGGAGCTCAAGTGATGTGGTGTATTATGTGTTGGGCGATGGGTGATGTTAATTCACAATCTACTCTGAAGGAGAAGGATGGGAAGTCTCTTGTTATAGAGATTTGCATCCTTTAAAATATCATTTTATACTGGTGGAAACTGATGGAGGGTTGCTGTGAGTTTTAAAAAAGTTGACAGCAGTGGATTTGAGTAATGGAAAACTGATATCATTCATTTGGAGTGGCACTGCTAAAAGAAATATCAGTAGTTCAAATCTACCAGCCACTCCATCATAGTCTGTTCCTGGTAAGATTGACAGCTTTAGAAACCCAACAGAGTATTACTGTGAGTTAGAATCTACTCATTGGCAAGGGATTGGGTAATGAGAGACAGCATCGGTCTTCAGGGAAGAAAGGTAAAACAGATGGGCAACTAAAATGAATTTATAAGCATTTGGAGGTTTTTAGCAGAAGCAGTGGTGTGGTTGGGCTTACATTTTGTGTTCTCTTCTTCCAGTACTCCTTGTGCCTTTTGTTTTACTCTCTGTCACATTATTCTACTTTGAACTCATTTCCCACCTAATCCCCCGACCTTTTTATCAGGCATAACAAGCTCGGGCTCTAGAACATCTCTCCACATTCATGACTATATCTGATTTTATTCTAGTAGAATTACCTAAGACATTTGTAGGAATTCCATGACATTTTGACATGCATATTTCAGAAAGTGCCTTAGTTTACCTAAAAGATTTTCTAAAATAATTAATACTTTGGAGTTTGCATATGTTCAAGTATGCTTTGTACTGCCACTGGAATGTTAACCAAAGTTTTATTTCCATCATTGATGTGTTGTTGTGTGCCATGGAGTCGGATTTGGCCCATAGCTGACCCTCCAGTGGGTTTTCAGAGGCAGTAAATCATACAGGAGGAGATTGCCCATCCTTTTCCTACAGAGCAGCTGGAGGATTTGAACCAGGTGCCTTGGGATTGCAGTGCATCTTCTTACCACTAGGCCACCAGAGAAAATGATATTTTCTCTTACACTTGGCACAAAATCAAGAAATATTTGTAGAGTAAACATCTTTAAATAAATAATCTTAAATCTGCCTCTTTATGTAAATGTAAAGAAACACTTTAAATAAATAATCTTAAATCCACCTCTTTACCACCTTTTTGGAAGATAAGAGCAAGACCATGAATTTTACTAATAGGTTGATTTTTAAGCCAAATAGCTACCCTAGCTTCATCTGACATATTCATTATGTATTGAATTGTGTCCCTCCAAAATAATAAATTATAAAATCTAATCTCTCTGCTTATGGTTATAGTTTCATCTGGAAATGAGTGTCTTGTTATGTTAATGAGCCAGTATTAGTTTTGAGTGTGTTTTGAGTCAGTGTCTTAAAAGATATGAAAAGTTAGGACCGTCAAGGAAGCAGAGATGGGATAAGATAAATGCCAACACACATGGAGACAGAACTCCAAGGAATCAGGACTCAGAAGCTGAAGACAAATACCTTCCTCCAGAGCTGAGAGAGAAAGCCTTCCCTAGAGCTAACACTGTGAATTCAGACTTCTAGCCTCTTAAACTGGGACAAAATGGATTTCTGTTTGTTAACATACTTGTGGTGTATGTTATAGCAGCACTAGATACAGTACACTAGGTGTACTGACTATCATACTGACCTTAGCTGGTGTACTGACTTTCTGGATTTCCCTGTTTCTGTGATTCTTTATTTTTACTATTTAACAAAACTTCATTGGATTTTATAGCCATTTATATCTTTTCTCCTTTAATTTAGAAGCTTTTTCATAACTTAAAACAGAGATGAGCTTATATGAGTCTTTTGCCCTGCTCCCCACAGCTAACTATAAATCCAGCACTCTTCTGGCTTTTCTCTACTTGTGATCCTTTTCTTTTTACATTTTATTTTTAGTTATTTCACCCTTAGAGGAAAATCACTAGATTAAGTAGAGTTGTTAGGTGCTGGGGTGTCAGTTCCAATTTATAAAGACCCCGTGTACAGCGGAACGGTCAGTGCTCTATTTTCCCAAAACTAGGACTCTCATATACTATTCACTCAGAGAAACCACCAAGCTTTCTCAACTGCTTAATAATGCCCTTTGTACAAAAATGATCCAATTCAAGACCATAGATTGCACTCACTTAACATGTCTTTTTAGTTTCCTTAAATTCAGAATAACTCCTCAGTTATTTTGTAGCATATTCAAAATAGTTGGACTGGTTTTTGTTCAGATTGTTCTTGTTAAGTACCCTTGAATTGAGTATGGCTCATAGCAACTCTTTGAATAATAGATCTGAACCCTGTCCAATCCTGCACCATCCTTCTCATTCCCGTCACACCTGAGCCCATTGTTGCAGTTACTGGATCAATCTACCTGTTTGAGAGTCTTCCTTTGTTTAGCTGATCCTCCACCTTCCCAAACATCATGTCCCTCTTCAAGGAATAATCTCTCCCAACAACATGCCCATAGTATGTGAGATGAAGCTTCACGTTGACTCCAAGGAGCACTCTGTTTCTTCAACAATTGATGAGATATTCAGTACTCTTCTCCAACACCACAACTCAAAGGCATCAATTCTGCTTCTGTCCTCCTTATACATAATCTGGTTCTCAGATGTGTAGTAGGCAATTGGAAAGTTCACAGCTTGAATCAGGAAATCTGATTAAGTGTGTACATTTTGTGAGGACTTAATTATACTCATTCAAACATATACCTAGATCAAGAAGCAATTCTCTGAACTGAACAAGGGAATACTATGTGGGTGTGTGTCAGGGCTGTATCTTTTATCCACACCTATTGAACCTGCATGCTGAGCAAATAATTTGGAAAGCTGGACTTTATGAGAAAGAATATGGCATCAATTCTGGAAGAAGACTCATCAACAACCTGAGTTAACATAACCTTGTTTGCAATAAATGAAGAAGTCTTGAAGCACTTACTGCAGAAGCTTAAAGTCTACAGCCTTCAATGTATCAATATCAAGGGTTTTAAAAAAACAACTCATCGCTGGACCAGTAGGCAGTGTCATGATAGATGGAGAGAAGATTGAAGTTGTCAGTGATTTCATTTTACTTGAATCTACAGCCAGCACTTATGAAAGCAGTAGTAAAGAAATCAAAAGACTTATGAGCATCCAAAAACTTCTCCAATGGGGTAAAAAATGGAAGCCACAGATCGGGAAGAAGTATTTGGTAATGACATGTCAAATAAGGGACTTACATCTAGAATTTATAAAATACTCGAGCACCACAACAAGATAAAGGTAAACAACCCAATTGAAAAATGGGCACAGGATATGAAAAGACACTTCAAATAAATTCAAAAGGCAAACAAACACATGAAGAAATGTTCAAAATCCCTATCTCTAAGAGAGATACAAATCAAAACAACTATGAGATATCCTCTCACCCCAGTAACAATAGCAACCACTATGGACGGTAGTATAGCACTTTCTCAGAAAGTTGCAAATAGAGATACCATTTGACCCAGCAATTCCACTACTGGGAATATACACTAAAGAGATCATAACCGACGTCCAAGCAGATATATGCATACCCATGTTTATTGTGGCTTTGTTCACAATAATAGCAAGGAGTTGGAAACAATCCCATCAACAAACGAATGGATAGAGACCCTGTGGTATATTCACACAATGGAATACTACGCTGCATTGAAAAATAAGGAACTCATGCAATATTATTCAGAATGGGTGACCCTGGAGGACATTATGCTGAGCGAAATATCTCAGTCACAAAAGGACAAATACTGCATGGTGCCACTGTTGTAGAATGGGACTAA
>NW_006399781.1:18066972-18074631 GCF_000299155.1 Elephantulus edwardii
AATGCCTTTGCTTTGGCTTCAGTTTTGGGAGGGGCAGGGGCTTCCTTCTTCGCTTTCGGCGCCATCTTCATAGAAAGGCGGAATAGTTTATCTTAACAGTATGCCCAAACTATGTGAAACAAAGTTCTGTCATATCGTTTTCAAGGAGCATTCTGACTACACTTTCTCCAAGACATCTGTTTGTCCTTTGTGCAGTTCAGGGGTTATGTAGTACTCTCCTGCATTACCACACCTCAAAGGCATCAATTATTCTGCTGCCATCCTTATTCACTGTCCAGCTTTTAGATGCATAACAAATAATTGAAAAGACCATGGCTTCCCATAGGTGCACCTTAGTCTTCAGACTGATATTATTACTCCTCAGTAATTTGGAGAGGTCCCTGACTGCAGACTTTCCCAAACAATACATCTAATCTCCTGACTACTGATGCCAATAGTGTTGATTATGGATACAAGTAAGAGGAAATAGTTGACAACTTCAATCTTTTCTTCATCTATCATAATGTTGCTTATCAGTCCATTGGCGAGGATATTTGTCTTTTTTTATGTTGAAGGCTGTATTCTTTAATCTTCTGGAGCAACTGTCTCAAGTCTTCCTCATTTTCAGCAAGTTAGGTTGTGTGTCATCTGCAGAATACAAGTTGTTGATGAGTCTTCCTCCAATCCTGATACCACATTCTTTTTCATTGATTCCAGCTTCTTGAATAATTTGTTCAGGATACAAAATGAATAGTTATGGGAAAGGATACAACTCTGACATATACCTTTCTTCATTTTAACCCATGCAGTCTTCTCTTGTTCTTTTTGCACTACAGCCTCTTGATCTTGGTATAGATTTTTCATGAGCACAATTTATTGTTCTGAGATTCCTATTCTTCTCAATGTTAGCAATAATTTGTTATGATCCACACAGTCAAATGCCTTTGCATAGTCAATAAAGAACAAATAGACATTCTTCTGGTATGCTCTGCCTTGATCCATTATCCATCAGAAAACAGCAATGCTATCCCTGGTGTCACAGTCTCTTCTAAATCCAACTTGAACTTCTGTACATTCTCTTTCAATGTATTCTTCTGTTATGGGATGATATTCAGCAATATTTTGCTTGCATATGACATTCTTTTTTTTTTTTTTTGCATATGACATTCTTAGATAATTTCTACATTCTGTTAGATCATTTTCTAGGGAAAGGGAACAAATACAAAACTCTTATAGTGAGTTAGTCAGGCAGTTGTCCTCCAAATTTCCTACCATAGACTGGTGAGCACATCCAGGGCTGCATCTATTAGTTGAGACATATCAATTGGTATCCCACGGATTCCTGTGGCCTAATTATTGGCCAATGCCTTCAGTACAACTTAAACGTCTTCCTTCATTACCCTTGGCTTTTGATTATGTGCTATTTCAATGTTGATCTATTCTTTTTGGTGGAACGATTCTGTGTATCCCCTTCCATCTTCCTTTACTGCTTCCTGGATCATTCAAGACTTTGCCCATACCATCTCTCACTATTACAACTAGAGACTTGAATTTGTTTTTCAGTTCTTTCTGCTTGAGACATGCTGAGCAAGTGCCTCCCTTTTAATTCTCCAATTCCAGTTCTCTACATATGCTTTTATAATAGTTTGCTTTGTCTCCTCAAGCTGCTTAATTCTCAAATGTTTCCCTTTCTGCACTTGTAATTCTCTTAACAGTGAAAAACCTAGACCTCATTACCCTCAGCATATTACTACTCAGTAACTACTACTCACTAGGTACCCTTGTGCCTACTCTTCTAGTGCATACCAGGGTGTCATCTTGCTTGGCTGCCTTCTCTGCCTTATCTCTAATCACTGTCCAAGGTTGGACCTGCCTGATGATTTTTTTCTTAAAACATCAGGAAAAATATGATTTTTAGAAAAAAATTTAAAAATGAGGAATGGAAAGAAAGTTTCTTATGATTATGATTTTTAAAATTTTAAAATTAGTTAAATATAGTTAACATTACTAATATTTAACATGATTTTCAATAACTTGACATGATCAAAAGACAGAGACAATTCACATAAGAATTGTAATATCTAAGTGCAGTGTAAAAATTTCTTTCTGTATATGCCTCTGGTGGTGTAATGTGTAAAGTATCAGGCTGCTAATTAAAATTTTGATAATTTAAACCTACCTGCACTCTATGGGAGAAAGATGGGCAGTCTCCTTACATAAGATTTAGCCAGTGGAAGGTTGCTGTGAGTAGGAACTGATTAGCAGCAGTCAGTTTTTCATTTTGGTCTAAAACCAAATTGTTCATTAAACTCTCATTGTGTTATTTCATAAATGACTCACAGTTGACACTCCATTTGGTTCCTGAGGCTGTAATCCCCTGAGAGGTAGGACACTGCCTATCTTTCTGTCTCAGACCACTGATGTGGATTGGAGCTCCCAGACAGGTGTGGCCTTTGGATTAGCAGTGCAACCTGCTACAGACTAATTTTTATTTTGAAAAGTAAAGTAAAAAAATGCTAAGAATGTACAAAAGTGAATAATAAAAAAATATCGCTCAGTACCCAAATACAGATGGCTTGAAAAAGCAAGCTATGGTACATACATACATTGGAATAATATATGTCACAAGAGAATAGCAAAGAATTTGTTAAATATTGCATAACATGGATGATGCTGAAGGACAATGTGGTAGGTTAAATAAGTCAGTCACAAAAGAACAAGTATTGGATGAGTTCCTTATTATAACAATCTAAGGAGAGGTTGACACTGGAGGGGAAGGAAATCATTGCATAGACAATAGACATATATCATTGGGCACACTGGAGAGAAACGTCATAATTCAAAGCACAAGAGAGGAAGACCCTCAATGAGATGGTTTGACTCAATAACTAGGGTAATGAGGGTAGGTGTTTCAGAGACCATAAGGTTGGCACAGGATAGAGCAGGTTTCAGGGTGGTTGTACATAGGGTTGCTATGAGTCGCAGGCGACTCAAAAGCATGTAACAACAACAAAAATTAAGTGGAAAATAATATGTAATAGGGGATGATCTGCAAGATATCACAAAAGAAGACATATACACAAAAGAATACGCTAAACAAAGGTAAATCAATTGTATGCACAATTCTGCTTTATAATAAACAGTAATCTACAAGTGGTTATACAGTCAGACAGGTAAGATAAACAGATACTGACAAGTGAAAGGTCATCTTTACCCATGACCATCCATACATTTGGTAGATGATATTCCTACATTCATACTAGTATATGCTGTGAATATACCCATGCATATAGTAAAATCAACATGGGGCAAAGTTGTATAAACTTCTTAATCATAACCAAACACTGTGAGGGAGTGAGGTGCTAGTAATAAGACCTCAGAAAAATTTTCTCTGGGGAAATTATAGTTAATTGGCTTAACATTCTCCATAAAGACAATGTTGACATCCTACTTTTGTTGATTAGTGACTAGGATCTTAAAGGCTTTCAAGCAACCATGTAAGGTGATTGGAATTGGTCTCTCTGTCTAGAACAAAGAAAAGAGAGAAGAGAAAGAATGTATACAAATAATGAATCAAAAAGATTGATGGATCACACAAACATCAACCTGAATGGCCTTGAGCCCAGAATTATTAGATGGTGCCACTGCTGACAATTCAAAAAGTGGATCACAGTTGAAAAGAGTGGTTGAAAAATAGTGGTTAGAATAAAACTCAGACAGAAATGGCCTAGCTTATTGGTCTGATAGAAGCTGGTGGAATCCCTGAGACTATAGCCCTTATTCACCATTCTGGAACAAAATTCAACTCTGTGCCTCAACTTTCACCCAAATAATAGACATGCCTATAAGATGAACAATAACACCACAGACATACTCACCTTAACCTTACTAATCATACAAGATAAAACAGGGCCATGTTTTCCCAAGTATAAAACTTAGGAGGCAGAAACGTGTAGGAGAGAAGGAATAATGGAAAAAAGAATTACAGGAATCAAAGGGGAAGAATGCTGTTACATTGTAGATACTGTGATTAATCATGGGGAAAAATAAGTATGAATGGTTAGAGAAAACAAAGGTTTTTCTGTAAACTTTAACTCAAATTAAACAAAACCACCCAATTAAAATATTGGCTAAAGATTTAAAGAAAAAAACTGACAAAGAAGATATATGAATGGCAAATAGGACATGAAAAAATGCTCAACATAGTCATTGTTGGATGCTATTGAGTCAATCGTAACTGATAGAGACACAATGAAGTACTGTCTGATTCTGTGCTATTGTCACAATTATGACAGGGAGTCTCTAGATAGGAATACCTTGAGACGTAGGGGCTCCTATACTCTTTTTAAAAAAAAATTTATTTTATTAATTTTAATGAACATTTATAGAGATTTTTAATTTCCAGTCATTCATTGTTGCACTTTTCTCCCTGCCAAGCCCCTACCCCCCACCCCCCATTTCTCTCCTCTCTTTGAAAAGCAAAAGAAAAATTCCTTCTTTGATATAAAATCCCCCTGCACCCCTCCCGCCCTGAGTGCACTCCACTATGCAACCTTAATTCGGGACTCTTGTGATAACCATAATACCCTATCATATATCACTTTTAAATTATTCTCTCCCTCATCTGTTTCAATGCAGTATACATAATTTATCCAGTTTTTCTCAGTCTTACCCCAAGCCTGACGTCAGTCCCATTCTACAAGAGTGTCACCATGCAGTATTTGTCTTTTTGTGACTGAGATATTTCACTCAGCATAATGTTCTCCAGGATCACCCATTTTGAATAATATTGCATGAATTCTTTGTTTTTAAATGTACCATAGTATTCCATTGTGTGAATATACCATAGCTTCTCTATCCATTTGTTTGTTGATGGGCACCTGGGTTGTTTCCAGCTCCTTGCTATTGTGAACAAAGCCACGATAAACATGGGTATGCATATATCCACTTGAATGTCGGTTATGGTCTCTTTAGGGTATATTTCCCAGTATTGGAATTGCTGGGTCAAATGGTATCTCTATTTGCAACTTTTTGAGAAAGCATCACACTACTTTCCACAGTGGTTGCACCATTTTACACTTCCACCAACAGTGAATACGGGTTCCAGTTTCTCCACAACCTCGCCAGCATTTGTTGCTTGCTTTTCCGTTAAATTTTGCTATCCTGACTCTTAAGGACATTACCACCTGAAGGACAACCTTAGAGGCAAAATTTTCTCCAAATACCAGTTAGGTTAAGACACTAACAGAAAATGTCACAAATGGATGAATTTAAAGAATGTCAATTTATTATTAGTTTTGAAGACTAGAAGTCCAAATCAGGGATGTATTATTCAGAACCTAATATGACAACAATGTATATAGCTTGGTCCACAGTAACCTAGTCATAGTCTACTTGCAACAGTCAGTGACCTCAGAATTATTCTTTGGGGAACTTCCTTTTTCCTAGAATGGTAAACTAAATAGCCCAGGGGGGAAATCCCACTATAAAACACCTTGGAATTGTTAGTTGTGTGTACACATCCTGTAGCCACTGTATTAGTCCTGTGAATCCTCCTCTTTTGCACTGACCTCTTCAAAGAACCATGGTATCTTTCTCCTGGCACTAATCTTTCCTAATAACATGTCAAAATGAGTGAGAAGTCTCACCATATTCCCTTCCAAGGAGCTAGCTCCTTGGAAGCTTCTTCCAAGATAGGTTTGTTTTCTCTTTTAAAAGTCCATACTAAGTTCATTATTTTTGCCAATATGAGAATCCAAATATATCAGTTCTTCTGTCTTCTTTAGTCATTGCTCACCATTCAAAGGCATATGATATGACTGTGATGGGGGGAACACCACATGGCTTAGATCAAGGGCATCTTAGTCCTCAAAGTGACATCTTTGCTTTTTAGTACTTTTTTCCTTATTACTAATTTTAATGAAAGTTTACAGAGACTTTGGATTTCCATTCATTCATTGTTGCACTTTTCTCCCTGCCCACCCCTACCCCCCCCCAGTTCGCTCTTCTCTTTGATAAGTAAAAGAAAAATTATTTCATTGTTATAAAATCCCTCCCCCCAAGTCCACTCCATTGTGCAGCCTTCATTCTGGACTCCTGTCATGACAATAATACCTTATCACACATAACTCTTAAACAGTTCTCTCCCTCATCTGTCTCAATGCAGTATACATAATTCATCCCCTCTTTCTCAGTCTCTCCCCAGCACCGATGTCAGTCCCGTTTTAAAACAGTGGTACTATGCAGTATTTGTCCTTTTGTGACTGAGATATTTCACTTAACATAATGTCCTCCGGGGTCACCCATTTTGTATAATGTTTCATGAGTTCCTTGTTTTTTAATGCAGCATACCAGAGCTTCTCTATCGATTTGTTTGTTGATGGACACTTAGGTAGTTTCCAACTCTTTACTATTTTGAACAAAGCTGCGATAAATATAGGTGTGCATATATCTGGTTGGGTGGCGGTTATGGATTTGCTCAATGAAATACATCATACAACTTCTTGACTGTTGATTCCACTAACACCTCAGAAATGAAGAGAGGCACATCTAGTGGCACTGGTGACTCATTCTCTCATTTTTGTAGCTTAGCAAGAAGCTGCCTTAGTGTGTCTGTGTCAGCTCAGGGGGAGGACAGCTTTGCCAGTGGCTGAGTTATAAAAGTTCTTCCTTTCAATTAGTCCAGCTCCCTTGAGTCGGAAGCTCCTATTACCACAGTCTAATTTTTAAAATAAATATATAAAGTGGTAGAGGGGCCAGGATCTTTAACTAAAATACTTTACTGGGTATTTCTATGTATCCCTTGACCAAAAACACTCCATTAAATGATACTGAGAGGATGGGCACCCACGTATGCTGCTGATTCTCTATAATTTTATTAGTAAAGTTCCCTTTACCTTTATGTCATATGCTAATGGGATGTATACTTGCACTCTGCATGGCAAATGATGATGATATATTAAAGCATCACTGAAGTAATGAATCTAAGTTGGCAAAAAAGTAGGAAATTACTCAGCAGTTACTCTTTGAATGTCAAAAATGGTGACAAGATATTTGCAATCTGTGTGTGTGTGTGAGAGAGAGAGAGAGAGAGACCTTACTGGTATTGCTTTTTTAAAAAATTGATTTTATCACAGGAATCCCGAATTAAGGTTGCATAGTGGAGTGCATTTGGGGTGTGGTGGGGGAGAGGGGCAGCATCGGGGTGGGAATTGTATACCAATGAAGAAGTTTATCTTTTGCTTTTCAAAGAGAGGCGCGAACTGGGAGGAGGGGGGTAAACAAAAAAGTGCAACAATGAATGAAAATCCAAAATCTCTGTAAATGTTTGTTAAAATTAATAAAATAAAGTTGAAAAAATTAATTTTCATGAATATTTACAGAGACTTTGGATTTCCATTCATTCATTATTGCATTTTTCTCCCTGCTCACTCCTCCCTCCCAGTTCACTCTTCTCTTTGAAAAGTAAAAGAAAAATTCTTTCATTGTTATACAATCCCTCCCCTCAATTGCACTCAACTATGCAGCCTTCATTCTGGACTCCTATCGTAATAGCTAATCATATATCACTTTTAAACAATTCTCTCCCTTATGTGTTTCAATACAGTATACATTATTTGTCTCCTGTTTCTCAGTCTCCCCTCAACCTCAATGTCTCATTTTATAACAGTGGCACTATGT
>NW_006399781.1:18075671-18081866 GCF_000299155.1 Elephantulus edwardii
TTTAACAGGACAGCAAATAACAAATATTGGAGAGGCTGTGGAGAGATAGCACTCTTTTATACACTTCGGTGGGATTGTAAAATGGTACAACCACTCTAGAATACAGTTAGGTGTTTCTACAAAAAGCTGAACAGAAATTCTGTATGACCCAGCTGTTCCACTGCTTGGAAAATACCACAAGAAAATTAGAAATGAGATACAAATGGAGATTTGTACATCAATGTTCATAGCAGTATTATTCACCATCACAAAACCACGGAAATAACCCAAGTGTCCAACCGCAATGGAATTGATTGAGAAATTGTGGTACAAGATGGAATATTACGCAGCACACAGGAGCAATGACTTAAAAATCAGTACCTAACTTGGGAGGGACTGAGTACCTAACTTGGGAGGGACTGGAGAGCATTATGCCATGTGAACTAACTGAGTCCCATAAGGACAAATACTATATAAGACTATTATTGTAGAAATAGATAACTAGTAAAATGGGTAGAAGGGTCCAAGAAGGGGAGGTTAGGAGCAGTTGGACAGGGGTAATTGCACAATTTGATGGTTAAAGGAAATGGAAAAGAGCTGGTGTGAAAAGCAGTGTATATTAACTTTGTAAGCAAACTAATATAAAACAAAAATTAAATTTTTAAAAAGTGTGTTTAAGAGAACAAAGTTAAAAAAGATGGAAATAATTGATGATCCTTTTGTTAACTTTGAAATAAAAAAAAGTACATGGGTATTTTCTCATTAAAATTTTTCCTTAAATAAAAAAAGAAAACCTTAAGATAGCGATATTACTAGAAATATAGGGAAGAGTGGAACATGATAAACATCAAAGTGGAAATGCAATCAGAACACAGATTGTGAGAAATCATAGGACACACTACCTAGGTTTTTAATTAAATAACTTTCAAGAGAGGGAAAGGGGGTTTTTATTAGATTTTAATTTTAACAAACAGGAAAACAAAGAAAAAAAAAAGATGAGACAATTGGTTATAACCTGGAGAAGCCCCAAAACATATAAAACTATTCACATATATTGTTTATTAAAAGCCAAAATTAAAAGGATAAGAAATAAATCAAACATCAGGTGGCAAGATAATAAAGAAATATAGTCACATAACAGAATTCTATACAATAAGTTATCAACGTGAATGAATCTCAGGAATAAGAAATAAAATCTTTACAAGCTGCAGAAGAATACTACAATAATATTGTTAGTTGCCGTCAAGTTGATTCTGATGCTTGGAGATTTCAAGTATACAGAGTAGAAATTCTCCATAGGATTTTCAACGCTGTGACTTTTCAAAAGCAGGTACCTTCCAAGCATCTCTGGTTAAGTTCAAACTACTAAACTTTCAGCTCCTAGACAACACTAAGAGCTCTGGTGGCCCAATAGATAAGGAGTTGAGTTGCCAACCCAAAGGCAGGCACTTCAAATCCTCCAACTTCACCCCAGGAGAAAGATGGGCAATCTCCTTTCATGTAATTTCTAGCCGTTGAAAACCCTCCAGATATGGATTGGTTCTGATTTGATGACAATGGATTTGGGAGAGTTGAGACAAGCCTTTAGCTGTTTAGATCTTCTAGAAGCTCTGTTGGCCTATTGGCAAGAAGCTGCACTGCAATCCCAAAGGTGCATGGTTCAAATCCATCAGCTGCTCTTCAGAAGGATGGGCAGTCTTCTTCCATATAAATAACTGCCTCTGAAAACCCCCCCAGAAAATCCTCCCAGAGGGTCAGCTATGGGTTGGTTCCGACTCAGTGGTACACTACAACAAACAACAGCTGCCTTACGACAGTTGTTGTTAGATGCTCTTGAGTATGACTAATAGTGATCCTATGAACAACAGATCTGAACCCTGTCCTATCCTGTGCCGTTCTAACAATCTCTAACACACCCAAGCCTGTTGCTACAGTCACTATCAGTCTATCCAGTTGAAGGTCTTCCTCTCCTTTCCCATCTCTCTGCCTTTCCAAGCATGACATCTCTCTCCAAAGAATAGCCTCTCCTAGCAACATGACCAAAATATGAGAGACTGAACTTCATCATCTTTGTCTCCAAGGATTATCCTGCCTGCTCCTTCTCTAAGACATATCTGTTTGTTCTATTGATAGTCCATGGGATATTCAATACTCTTCTCCAGCACCACAATTCAAAGATAAAATTCTTCTGTTATCTTTATTCACTGTCCAGCTTTCAACAACATAGCTAGTGATTGAAAAGACCATGGTCTGAAATTACCTTAGTTATCATACTGACACCATTGCTCTTCAATAATTTGGTCCTTGACTTCAGATGTACCTCTCCTGATCTCCTTACTGCTGGTATCAAATGTATTGATTGTGGATCCAAGGAAGTAGTTGATAGTTTCAATCTTTTCTCCATCTATACTGATGTTGCCAGTTGGCCCAGTGCAGAGGACTTGTTTTCTTCATGTGAGATGCAATCTATATTGGAGGCTTTGGTGCTTAACCTTCTGAAGCAAGTGCTTCCAGTCCTTCTCACTTTTAGCAAGCAAGGTTGTGTTATCAGCATAACGAAGGTTATTGACGAATCTTCCTCCAATCTTGATGCCACATTCTTTACATAGAGCCCATCTTCTCAAATAATTTGTTCAGCATATAGATTAAATAGGTGTAGAGAAAGGATATAACCCTGACACACACCTTTCCTAATTTTAAACTGCGTTCCCTTGCTCTGTTCACACAATAAATAGTCTTTCTGTCTAGGTACAGGGTTTGCATGAACACTATTAGGTGTTCTGAGATTCGCATTCTTGTCAGTGTTAGTCATAACTTGTTACGATCCATATAGACAAATGCCTTTGCATAGTCAATAAAGCACAGACATACATATCTTTCTGGTATTCTTTGCTTTCAGCCAGGATCTCTCTGACATCAGCAATGATATTCTTGGTGCCACAGCCTTTTGTAAATCTAGCTTGAATATTTGACAGTTCTCTGTCTATATACTCGCCTAGTAGTTTTTTAATGATCTTCAGCAGTATTTTGCTTGCTTGCGATATTAATGGGATTGTTTTATAATTTCCACATTCTGTTGGATCACCTTTCTTGGGACTGTGAATAATTGCCAATATGGATCTCAGCCAGGCAGCTGTCCTCCAAATTTCTTGACAAAGACTGGTGAGCACATTTAGGGCTATATCTGTCATTCGAAATATGTCAATTGGTATCCCATTGCTTCATGGGGCCTTACTTTTTGCCAATGCCTTCAGCCAGCTTGAATTTCTACCTTCATTGCAATTGGCGCCTGATCATATGGTACTTCTTGAAATATTTCAGTTTCAGCTAATTCTTTTTGGTACAGTGGTACTATGCATTCTTTCTATCCTCTTTGATGGTTCATGGGTCATACGAGATTTTGCCCATAGTGTGTCTTAAGTATTCCAAGTAGAGACTTGAATTTATTTTTCAGTTCTTGCAGCTTGAAAACTGTTGATTGAGTTCTTTCCTTTTTGTTCTCTAATTTTAGGTCTGCACATTCCATTACAGTAGTGCTTTATCTTCCCGAACTACCTTTTGAAATCTTCTGTTCAGCTCTTTTATCTAAGCATCTGTTTCCTTTGTTTTGGCTTCTCAATAGTGTAGTGCGATTTTCAGTGTCTCTTCTGACATCCATTTTGTTTTTTCTTTCTCTTCTGTCTTTGTAGTGACCTTTTGCTCTCATCATTCCACAACTCACCTGCTCTTCAATCATTGGTGTTTAATGTGTCAAATCTATTCTTAAGATGATTTTTAAATTCAGGTGAGATAGACTCAAGATCATATTTTGGCTCTCATGTACTTGTTTTAATTTTCTCCAACTTCAGTTTGAAATTGCGTATGAGTAATTTATGATCTATCTGTTCTTCCCAGTCAGCAGCCAGCCTGGTTTTGACTGCTGATATTAAACTACTTTGGTGATTCCTCCCATAAATATGTTATTGTTATTTACCATTAACTCATAATCAATCCATACCTGACTTTCCTCTGGCAGGTTTTCAGAGGCAGTTAGTCACTCAGAAGGAAATTGCCCATCCTTCTCTCTAGGAGCAGCTGGTGGATTTGATGTGTGTGCCTTTAGGATTGCAGTGCAGCTTCTTACTACTAGGCCATCAGAACTTCCTTCAACAGATATAGTCATCCTAGGCATCCATTCGGTGAGGTCTACATGTATTGTTGTCATTTGTGTTTTTTTTTAAAAAAAGGTTTTTAAGATAAATAAAGTATTGAACATACCAGAACAAGATAAAGGTAAACAACCCAATTGCAAAATGGGCACAGTATATGAACAGACACTTCACCAAAGAAGACATTGAGATGGCTAACAAACACATGAAGAAATGTTCAAAATCCCTAGCTCTACAAGAAATGCAAATCAAAACAACTATGAGATATCATCTCACCCCAGTAATAATAGTAAAATTCAACAGAGCAGCAAACAACAAATGCTGTCAAGGTTGTGGAGAAACTGGAATCCTTATTCACTGTTGGTAGGAGTGTAAAATGGTGCAACCACTATGGAACTTTCTCAAAAAGTTGGATATAGAAATACCATTTGACCCAGCAATTTCACTACTGGTAATATACCCTAAAGAAACCAGAACTGCCACCTAAGAAGATACATGCTCACCCATGTTTTTTGCTGCTTTGTTCACATTAGCAAAGAGATGGAAGCAACTCAAGTGCCCATCAACAAATGAATGGATTGAGAAGCTGTAATATATTCACACAATGGCATACTATGCAACATTGAAAAACAAGGAACTCCTGAAATATTATACAAAATGGGTGACCTCGGAGGACATTATGCTGAGTGAAATATCTCAGTCACAAAAAAGAAAAATACTGTGTAATGCCACTCTTAGAATATAGGGGATAAATAAGCACATGGCATTGAAGCAGATAAGGGAGATAACTGTATAAAAGGAATATATGATTAGGTATTATTGGTATGACGAGAGTCCTGAATAAGAGCTGCAAAGTAAAGCAGTCTGGGGGAGGGGGAAGACTCTATAACAATGAAAGAACTTTTTTCCCAAAGAAAAAAGTGTACTGGGGTGCAGGGGGACAGGAAGGAAAATGTGCAACAATGAATGAACAGAAATCTAAGTTCTTTATAAACTTACAATAAAATCTCAAAATAAATAAATAAATAACTGAACATACAAAATTTGGTCATTTTATTTCTGGTCTTATCTCTTTCACCAAGTCTGTACTTTCCAATTACCTTTCCATTCTCACTGTTTCCAATTTTTTCATTCCAATCACCAATTATCATTAACACATCTTGATTTCCTATTTGGTCCATTTCAGACTGTAAAATTTTATTTAAAAATCTTCAATTGTCTCCTCTTTAGCTTTAGCTGTTGGTATTTATATTTGATTAATAGTTGTATTTACAAGTCTCCCTTGTATATGTATGGATAGTAACTCATCATTCACAACATTGTACTTCAGGATAGAACTTGAAATTGTCTTTTGAACTATGAATGTAGCACCATTCTTACTCTGTTTTTCATTCCTGGCATGGCTTGCCATGTGATTGTCTGATTCAAAGTGGCCAAAGCCAGTCCATCTCATTTTACTGATGCCTAGACTGTCAAGGTTCATGCATTTAATTTCCTTGTTCGCAACTTCCAGTTTTCCAACATTCATACTCCATACATTCCATGTTCCAACTATTAAAGGCTATTTGCAGCTGTTTCTCCCAGTTTTTATTGACTTCCATTCTGGGACCTACTTCTAATACTCTATCTATCCATGTTCCTGTATTATTCATAGGGTTTTAATGAAATGTTAAAAATATCCATAATGAAGGTCATATATGTGGTAAAGGGAGCTCTGGTGGCCCAGTGAAATGGAGCCGTGCTGTCAACCGGAAGGCAAACTTTTCAAATCCACCAGCTGCTCTTCAGTGGAAAGATGGGCATTCTCCTCCTGTGCAACTTACTGTCTCTTAAAACCTGCTAGAGTGCCACCTATGAGTTGGTTCCAACTCAACAGTACACAACAACAACATGGTTCCAACTCAACAGTATACAACAATAATAACAACAATATGGTGAAAATAGAAAAGTAGATTAATAAAAAACAGGATAATGCAACTGGGGGGAGGCTTTCAAAATGCTTCAAAGGATGGATGTTGAAGAGATTGAGATTGTTCACAGCTTCAGTTTGCTTGGCTCCATGGTCAAC
>NW_006399781.1:18082141-18082846 GCF_000299155.1 Elephantulus edwardii
CTAGGAGTCACAAACAACTTGACGGCACATAACAACAACAACAATACTTCTTATCTAACATTAGCTTTAATATCCCTAGTGCCATAGCCTCTTCTAAACCCAGCGTGCACACCTGGCAGTTCATTATTGATGTGATTTTCCAGTCAATTTTGGAAAATTTTCAGCAAAATCTTGCTTGCGTGTGATAATAGTGATATTGTTCTATAATTTCTACACTCTGTCAGGTCATCTTTCTTTGGAAAGGGATCACATATAGATCTCATTCAGTCAGTTGATCTGGTGGTTGCCCTCCAGATTTCTTGGCACAACTTGGTGAGCACATCCAGGACAGCATCTCTTTGTTGAAATATGTCAATTGGTATACCATCAATTCCTGGGGCCTTGTTTTTTGCCAGTTCCTTCAGAGCAGTTTGAACTTCTTCCTTCATCAACACAGGTTCTTGCTAATACATTGTTTCAATAAATTCTTCTGTATCAGTCAATTCCTTTTGGTACAGTCACTCTGTATACTCCTTCCATCTTCTTTGAATGCTTCCTGGATTATTTAATCTTCTGCCCAAAGCATCCTTAAATATTGCAATTTGAGGCTTGAATTTGTCCTTCAGCATTGAAACAGATGAGAGGGAGAACTGTTTAAAAGGGCTTTATGATTAGGTATTATTGTCATAACATGAGTCCAGAACAAAGGCTGCATAGTGGAGTGGA
>NW_006399781.1:18082946-18089788 GCF_000299155.1 Elephantulus edwardii
GTGAGTCAAGAATGAAGGATGAATAGCGGAGTGGACTTGAGAGGAGAGATTGTATAACAATGAAAGAATTTTTCTTTTACTTTTCAAAAAAAAGAATGAAATGGAGGAGTGGGGTGAGCAGGGGGAAAAGTGCAACAATGAATGAATGGAAACCCAAAATTTCTGTAAATTTTCATTAAAATTAATAATAATAAAAAAATTTAAAAGAAAAAAAGAAATGCCAAGTGAGTTCAGCCCTTTAATTTTTTTTATAGTGGCAATCTTCCTTTTATTACTCCCTTCTTATGTTTTAAATGTAACTTTATGAATGACATGTCATTGCTATTATAATCAGAGGCATTAGCAAGTTATGAGAATTTATGTGACACACGTTGAGTTGAGCATTATATATACATTATTTTGTTCAAATCTAACAGTTATTTGGGGCAGGAATTACCTCTGTTTTACTTACGTGAGGTTTAAAAATTCTGACTGAGCCTCAGAGAAGTCAGGTGACTTCTTAAATAATTACACCGCTAGTCAGTGAGTTGGGCTCAGAAGTTGGGCTCTGCAATTTCTAAGCCAATATCCTCTTTTTTTTAAAAAAAAAAGAATAACAGATTTGTTGATATTTCACTTACGCTATAGAACTCACTCTTGAAAATATAATATTCAGGAGCATGATGGTGGTGGTCGGTATAGGCATGTCGCTGGCACTCCCTTCCCGCCTGTCCCTACTGTTCTTTGCTGGGATGCAGATGGGCAGTCACCAGCTGGCCTCCACGGAGAGACTCACCATCCAGGGCGGCCTACTTGGCTCTGGCTTCTTCGTCTTCTTCCTCACGGCTTTCAATAATCTGGATAATCTTGTCTTTGGCAAAGGATTCTAAGCAAAAATCTTCCCCGAATTCTCCTCTGCTTCTTGTTGGCTCTTTGCATCCGGCCTCAATCCACCAAGTCCATGTCACCACCTGCTTCATCTTCTCTATGCTTGGTCTGTACTACATCAACAAGATTTCTTCAACTCTGCACCAAGCAACAGCTCCAGTCTTCACACCAGTCAAGGTCACAGGCAAGGGCAAGAAGAGAAACTGACATTGTGCAATTAAGTTGATCTTTTGTAAAATAAATAAATAAATAATGAATGACTATATATACATACATATATATATATATTTGTTGTTGTTATGTGCAGTCAACACACATATATATTTAATATTGAGTTTTTTTAGTATATTCAAAGTTGTACAACCATTTCTACTATCTAATTTTAGAATATATTAATTATCCTAAAAAAGAATTCAGTCATTCTTCATCCCCATCCCCATATCATATATCAATGGGGTTTTTTTAAATTTTTTTTTAAATTAATTTCAATGAACATTTACAGAGATTTTGGATTTCCATTCATTCATTGTTGCACTTTTCTCCCCACTCCCCCCCACAATGGTTTTTTTACAACATTCTCTTTCTTAAAGGAAAAATTATATTAAATGATACTTTCTTTGCCTGTGCTTCTAATGCTGTGTGAACTGGTAAGCTGCTGGGTTGATCTGGACGTGAACTTGAGATCTACCTGGATAAAACCATGCTGTGCCATTGATCAGCTTACACTGAGTGTGCTGCGTTATGCAAAGAGTGGATGTGGGAACCTTTGATTTTCTGACTCATTTCATTGTAATACTTTGCTCAGTCTTCTTGTGCTGTTGTTGTTGTTGTTATGTGCCGTCGAGTCGTTTCCGACTCAT
Organism: Elephantulus edwardii; assembly: GCF_000299155.1. Lineage (NCBI taxonomy): Eukaryota > Metazoa > Chordata > Mammalia > Macroscelidea > Macroscelididae > Elephantulus > Elephantulus edwardii. The sequence goes on from NW_006399781.1 coordinate 18,084,674, forward strand.
AGGGACCCTATGTACAACAGCCCTAAACTCCGCTCTGTCCTGTGCCAATCTCATTGCCTCTGACACACCCATCCCGATTACCCCAGTCACTGAATCAATCCACCTCATAGAGGGTCTTCCCCTCCTGCGCTGTCCTTCTATCCTACCAAGCATGATGTCCCTCTCCAAGGACCTGTCTCTCCTTACAACATGTCCAAAATATGTCAGATGAAGCCCCAGAATCCTTGCCTCCAAGAAGTAGCCTGGTTTAACCCTCTCTAGGATGAATCTGTTTGTTTTCTTCGCAGTCCATGGTACTGTTTGAAATCTTCTATTCAGTTTCCTAATTTCTTGATTTCTTCCCTTTAATTTGATTTCTCAGCACTCTAGTGCTATACTCAGAGTCTTTTCTGACATCTTCCTTGGTTTTTTTTCTTCTTCCTCTGTCTTTGTAATGTACCTTTTGCATTATTCATCTATGATAGTCTTGATATCCTCTCACAGCTCATCTGGTCCTCACTCATTAGTTTTCAAGGCCTCAAACCTGTTCGTGAGATAGTTCTGAAATTCAAATGGGATGCTGGGTGATAAGTATATGAGTGCACTTTTTAATACTTACACTACATTTTTATGTATGAAAATATTTTGTAATGAAATTGTTTTAAAAAGATATTTCTTTTTGTTTTCCTCACAGGTGATGGTGTGGCATAGTGCAAACAAAAACCCCAAATCCATTGCCACCGAGGCTATCCTCACATGTAACACTGTGTAGGACAGAATAGAATATTTCCATAGAGTTTCCAAGGCTACAGTCTTTATAGAAGTAGACTCCTTCCTCTTTCTTCTGTGAAAGGGGCTGGTGAATTTGTATTGATTTTGAACCTCACATGTTTTGGCTAGTAGTTGGGTGCTTTAATCATCTCACCACCAGAGCTCCTACTAGGCAATCATTTAGGTAATCTGGCTTAGACCTACCTATACCACTGAACATCCCTGATTCCTTGCACAAATAATTTAACTTCTCTTAACCCAAGTTCTCTCATCTAGATAATAGGCTGATCAGCATTTCCCAACTATGTTCTTCAGAAGATTCGTTCCAAGATATATATGTTAATAGATAGTGGATAGATTTTTTTAAAAGCTTTGTGGCCAAGTTAGTTTGTGGAGCTGTGTTGTTGTTGATAGGTGCCATCAAGTTGGCTCGAACCCATAGCAATCTCACATACAACAGAGCAAAATCCAGCCCGATTACACCACCCACACACTCATTGCTGTGCTTAAGTCAATTATTAGCCATTACAGTGTGTCAATCTCCTTGCTGCTTCTCCTACCCTGCCCCTTCATTTTTTTCAAGTATAATGTCTTTTTCCAGGAACAGCCCCTCCAGACAACATGACCAAAGTATGTGAGACAAAAATCTCACCATCCTTTTTTCTCAGGAGCAACCCAGTTGTGCTTATTCTAAGACAGATTTGTTTGTTCTTTTAATAGTCCATGGTATATTCTGTGTTCTTTGTCAACATTACAGTTCAAAAGCATCACTTTTTCTTCAGTCTTTATTCTTTGTCCATTTTTTTCCATCTTTATTAGTTTATTGAAAAAAAAAAACAAAACAATAAAAACACACAAAGATCCTAACTCAGTGATCACATATACAAAGGCAAAGTAAACTCACAAGGAACTAATTTTCTCATCATTTTGGAGGTGCTAGCAAATCACTAGCCTGCTGTCTTTTCCATTTCATGAGTTTTCATGAAGTTTCTGGTGGAAGGTGTACAATCAGAATGGTCACAAAACCTGCACTTCACCAAATAGGAATTCTTTATCTATGAATTCTTCATCCTCTGCTTAAAACTTGTCCCATTAGAAGCATCCAAACTCAGATTCTTCACACCTTTAACAGTTTTCCATGATCAAAACAAAGCCTGACCTGGCAGCTAAAAGATGTTTAGTCCACCATTTCAACTTCCAATAGTTAAATTCCTAGGTGGTGTCTGTATCTCCATGGCTGTTTACTCTTTAAGACCTGAGAAAAAAGACTTCGTATTAATGAAGTACAATATCTATGTTCCTCAAATAATTATTTTGTGTTCTTTGTCCATTTTTCAATTGGAAAAAAAATACCATGACTTGAGTCAGATGCATTTAAGGCTTAATCTGACATCCTTGGCCTTCAGCATTGTAAAGAATCCTTGTTAGCAGATTTACACACAGTATGTCTTTTTATTTCTTGACTGCTGCTTGCATGGATGTTGATTGTCAATCTGAGCAAAGTGAAATAATTGACAACTTCAATCTTTTTTCCATTTATCATGATTCACATTTATTGATCCAGTTATGAGGATTTTTGTTTTCTTTATGTTGAAGTATAATCTAGCTGAAGGCTATATAGTAATTGATTTTCTTTAGAGTTTCAAGTCTTCTTCATTTTCAGCAAGCAAGGTTTTGCCATTTGCATTTTACAGACTGTTCATGAGTTTTCTCCCAGTCTGGATACCATATTCTTCTTCTCCTGCTTCTTGGATTATTCGCTCAGCATACAGATAGAGTAGATAGGTTGAAATGATAGAATCCTGATGAACACACCTGTCTTGATTTTAAACCATTGAGGTTTAAAACAATGTTAAAAAGATTTCTCTATAATGAGTCATAGTTTAACTCCTTCTATTCAATTGTGAGTGACGACTCTCTGAGGTGCATAAAGAATGTTCAGAAGTAATTTACCAAAGAATCATGTATGCCTATGTATAGCAGTTTTTAAGACACCATTTGAATAATTGTTAAGTAGTTGCTTCAAATAATCAATATAACTCACAGTTAACCTTGCCTGAAGGAGGTATGGCTAACTGTCAGGGAAAGAGAAAGGACAATATGAAACTCATGTGATTATTGCAATGATCTGGGTAAGAGGCCATGACCTTAAGAACAGGGGTACTAATGGTGATGGAAAGGGCCAGGCGCATTTTGGAAGCATTTCTAAGGAATAATGAAGCACAGCAGTGTGCAAGGCCATCTCTGCTGGTGAAATTCAACACTGATGCTAGTCAAGCAAAACCAGAGTGTTTGATTTCTGCTGCAGTGATGAGCTAACTACAATGAACCTAGCTTTGGCTTTGTCATTCATAAAGTATCTTTAGAATAGGAAAGTCTCTTAGAGCTCATCAGCTTCAGTTCTTCCATTTGCATGCATGTGTACATATTGTATTACAGGGCTTAAGTGACTTCTCCAAGGTCACATAGCTCATTAGTATAAAGAACAAAATGTCTTGGGCCTCCTGATTGTGAAATCAACCCCTGCCCCTCAGCTCCCTGGCATCTGAATGTCTCAGTGGGATGTAAGCAACGCACCAAAGGCTTAATTCAGGGCTTGTTCTTGATCGCCATCACGACTCATAGTGACCCTGTGAACAAAAGATCTTTCTATAAGTATCGTCGTGTCTCAAAGTTCAGAGTTTCCAGAGGCATGTAGTTTAGGAAGTTGATGCCACACCTGCTTCCAAACCTGTCCCAAACTGGGAGCTCCACCAAACACTATCTACCATGGGCAATCATTATATCCTTTGACACCCCAATGGCACAGTGTTCAGTATCACAGCAACCCCAGGCTACCTCAGCACAGCAAATTGACCCATAAATCCTATACCACTTAGAAGAATGTTCTTCCAAAATATAATAATAAACGACTTTTAAATACAAATGCCCTCCACAGGTCTTGTTGGCTGTAAACAAGAGGCTTAAATAAAACAACCAATATAATAAGTTGTGCCATTGAGTTGCCCGCGACCCATAAGCGACCATATGTACAATAACTCTGAACCCTTCCCTGTCCTGAGCCAGTCTCACTAATTCCTACATATGAACTCCCATTGTCCCAGTTACTATATCAATCCATCTCATCTCATCTCATCTCATTTCATCTCATCTCATCTCTCCTGCATTATCCCTCCACCCTTCTGAGTATGATGTCCTTCTCCAAGGACCAATCTCTCCTGGCCATGTGCCCAAAGTATGTGAGATGTTTTCATACAATATCTTTAAAATGAAGAGTGTGTTATGATATCAAGTATCTCAAAATCAAGAACTGAGATCAAGATCAAGAGAATAAGATCAAGAAATCAACTACCAAGAACTGAAAGAGAATAATGACTGCCTTCACTATTGATAACAAACTGTATCTACTATTAATAGTAGTGTTTAAGAATGTAAATACAGTAAAGATAATCTGCTACAACTAGTGCTGTTGCTGAATAATAACACAGTTGCTGAATCTACATCGAATATACAATGTTTATTCTCCAAATTGCTTTCACATATTTTGTTTTATTTAGTTGTCACAATTTTATGGAAAAAAATTTTAGTGTACTTTAAAAAAATTTTAATGAAAGTTTACAGAGAGTTTGGATTTCCATTCATTCATTGTTGCACTTTTCTCCCTGCCCTCCCCCAGTTCACTCTTCAATTTCATGATAAAATTTTTATTTTCATTTTAAATATAAGTAAACATGCTTTCCTGTAATTAGCAACAGAAACAAAGCTCAAATCCTGATTTCTTTGTTTTTATTTTCAGACTCCTTCCATTTAGTCACATTAAGCTTCAATGTATTTCTTGGTCTTTCTGACATCTTGAATCAAAATGATGCCTAACTGAAGATTTGAAATGGGTATGTTGTTCTTATGTGCTGTCGAGTCGCTTGCAACTCATAGCGACCCTATGTACAAAAGCCCTAAACTCTGCTCTGTCCTGTGCCAATCACACCATCTCTGATACACCCATCCCGATTACCCCAGTCACTGAATCAACCCACCTCCTACTGGGCCTTCCTCTCCTGAGCTGTCCCTTCACCCTACCAAGCATGATGTCCCTCTCCAAGGACCAGTCCTTCCTTACAACATGTCCAAAGTATGTTAGACGGAGCCTCGGAATCCTTGCCTCCAACAAGCTGCTCAGTGTAACACTTTCCAGGATGAATCTGTTTGTTTTCCTCGCAGTCCATGATATTCTCAATACTCTTCTCCAGCACCACAGCTCAAAGGCATCAATTCTTCTTCTATCCTCCTTAGTCACTGTCCAACTCTCAGATGCATGACAAGTGATCGCAAAGACCATGGCCTGTATCAGACGCACCTTAGTCTCCA
>NW_006399781.1:18092450-18098036 GCF_000299155.1 Elephantulus edwardii
TCTTGGCACAATTTGGTGAGCACATCCACGGCAGCATCTGTTAGCTGAAATATGTCAATTGGTATGCCATCTATTCTGGGGGCCTTATTTTTTGCTATTTCTTTCAAAGCAGCTTGAACTTCTGCCTTCATCACCATAGGCTCTGGCTCAAATGCTATTTCATTAAATTCTTCTTTATCTGCCAATTCCTTTCCGTAAAAGTGTATAGGCTCTGTAAATAGTAGTAGATTTCAATTTTTCAACTGGTTGAAATCAATAAGCCTTAGAACCCCTGATCATCAATAATTGCAGCTGCTAAGATTTCTTGGGGGCTGGTGGAGGGGGGAAATGTTGTACAAAAGAATCAGATAGAAACTATAAATAAGAATGTATAGTAATAAACATTTTCAAAACTTACTGAATGGGGTTAATAGTAGAGTAGAGATGGCAAAGATAAAAGAACCATTAAACTTGATGACAAAACAATACAATACACTTGACCCAAACCACAGAGAAAAATTAAAATAAAAAAATGAACAAAAATCTCAAAAAACTGTTAGGCAATAACAAAAGATTCAACATCTATATAATTGAAGACCCCAAAGCAGAGGAAAAAAGAGTAGGTAAAAGAGACTTTGAATAATTAATAACTGAAATCTTCACATTTAGACTAAAGACATATGCCAAAGACAAGAATCTTAGTAAGCCGTAAATAAGATACTCCATAGAAGTTCATCCAAAGATATATCATAATTAGAAAGCTAAACACAAACAAAAAAGTTTTTAAATCTATCAGAGCCACAATGCACTATATGTAGAACTTGTTACTATCATGTTCATTCCAGTTTATGGTGCTATGGTTATTACAAGTCATGGCAACCCTTTAAATAAGAGATATTAACCTTGTGCCAGCCTTATGTTCTCTGATATGCTTGAGCCCATTGATATAATCATTGGGTGAATCTATCTCATTAAAGTCTTCCTCTCTTTCTCTGACCCTCCAACTTACCCAGCATGATGTCTGTTTCCAAGAACTGTTCCCTTCTAACAACATGCCCAATGTATATGAGATGAAGTTTCACCATTTCTGCCTCCTTAGAGCACCCTGGTTGTGCCTCCTTCAAGATAGAGTTGCTTATTCTTTTTGGCAGTCCATGAGCTATTCAGTAGTCTTCTCCTATACTATAATTCAAAGACATTGATTCTTTGTCTGTCACACTTTATTCACTGTCCAACTTTCAGATGCATAGGGAGTAATTGAAAATACCATGACTTGAACCAGATGCACCTTAGTCTTTAAACTGACATGCTTGGTCTTTAGCATTTCAAAGGGATTCTTGAGAGCAGATTTTCCTAATGAAACACATATTTTGATTTCTTGACTACTGTTACCATGGATGTTGATTATCGATCTAAGTAAATGAAATCATTGACAACTTCAATCTTTTATCCATCCTCATTTTGGCTATTGGTCTAATGGTGAGGATTTTTATTTTCTTGATGTTAAGATGTAATACATACTGTCTGATCTTCTGTGGTATTTCAAATCTTTTTCACTTTCTGCAAGAATATTTGGTCTTTTGCAAAATGCAGTTTGTTGAGTCTACCTGCAATCCTAATGCCACAATCTTCCTCATATAGGACTTAAGAATGGATTTGCTTCTAGAATTATTTGCTTAAATACATCTTGAATGCTGTTGTTGTTGTTGTTAAGTGCTTTTGAGTCAAGTACAACCCATAGCAACCTTATGAAAAACAAATCTGAACCCTGCCATATACTGTGTTATTCTCACACTTCCTGACACACTAGAACTCATTGCAGCAGTCACTATGTTGATCTATTTGATTGAGGGTCGTGTTCTTTTTGCTGATCCTCCACCTTTCCAAACTATTCCCTCTATAGGGAATAGCCTCTCCTAGCAACACGCCCAAAGTATGTGAGACTATGTTTTATCATCTTTGCCTCTACAGAGCATTCTGGCTGCGTTTTCTCAAAGATGTATTTGTTTGTTATTTTGGCAGTCTATGTTCTCCAAGAACACAGAAGAATTCAGTGCTCTTCTCCAACAACACAGCTCAAAGACAGCAATTCTTTTTCTGTCATCCTAATTCATTGTCTGGATCTCAGATGCATAGCAAGTGACCAGAAAGGCCATGGCCTGAATCAGATGCACCTTAGTTCTCAAACTGACATTGCTGTTCCTCAAAAATTTAAAGAGGTCCCCTACTGTAAACTTTCTCAGTGCAATAGGTCTCTTGATTTCCTGATTTATTGTATGGGTGTTGATTGTAAATCCAAGGAAGATGAACTAATTTAAAAATTTTAGGAGTTACTGTATGATTAAGAGCCAAGGATAATAAAAGAACTTGGAGCTGCACTGAAGGCAATAAATAAGGGCCCAAGATACTGATTGGCATGTTTCAATTAACAAATGCAGATTGGTGGATGCACTCACAAATCTATGTCAGGGAATTTGGAGGACAGCTGTCTGGCTGGCTGACTGGACGGATCTATATGTGTTCCTATTCCCAGAAAAAGTGATCCAATAGAATGTGGAAACTATCAAACAATATCATTAATATCACATGCAAGCAAAATACTACTGAAGATCATTAAAAAATGGCTAGAACAGTACATAGATAGGGAATTGCCAAAAATTCAAGCTGGATTTAGAAGAGACCATGACACCAGAGATAGAACTGCTGATGGATCTGATATCTTATGGGTACCATTTAGATGGATCTTTGCTGAGAGCAAAGAATACCAAAGAATGTCTATTTATGCTTTATTGACTTTTCAAAAAAGTATATGACTGTGTAGATCATAACAAATTATGGATAACACTAAGAAAAATGGGAACTCTAGAAAATGTAATTGTGCTCATGCAAAACTTAGATCAAGAGGCTATTGTGTGAATACTGTTGTATTCACAAGGGAACACTGTTGTTGTTGTTGTTGTTGTTATATGCCATTGAGTCACTTGCAATTCATAGTTACCTTGTGTACAGTGGCTCTGAACCCTGCTCTATCATGAGCCCCTTATTGTCTCTGAGATACAAACCCCCACAACCCCAGTAACTTAGTCAATCCAGGTTCTTCCTTTCTTATACTGTCCTCCACACTTCCAAGAATGATGTCCCTCTCCAGGGACTAGTTCCCTCCTTGCAACATGCTCAGAGTACATCAGTTGAAGCTTCAAAGTCCTTGCCTCCAAGGAGCAGCCTGGTTTCACCTTATCCAGGCTGGACCTTTTTGTTCTCCTAGGAGTCCATAATATATTAAATACTCTTCTTCAGCACCAAGTTCAAAGGCATCAATTCTCCTTCTATCATCCCTAGTCATAGCAAGTAATTGTGAAGACTATTGCCTGTATTAGGAGCACCTTAGTCTCCAGACTGAAATCGTTGCTCTTCAGTACTCTGGAGAGTTCCCTCATAGCAGATTTTCCCCAATGGAATTCATTTTTTTATTTTCTGGCTGCTGGTATCAAGAGTATTGATCTGATATCAATAGTATTTATTGTGGAGCCAAGCAAAATAAAGCTGTTAACAAATCAGACCAGTGGCGAGAATTGTTTTCTTGATGTTGAGCTTCAATCCATATTGAAGGCTGCAATCTTTGATCTTCTGCAACAGATGCCTCATGCCCTCATCAGTGTTGGCAAGCAAGATTATATCATCTGTATAATGCAGGTTGTTGTTGATGAGTCTTCCTCCAATCCAGATGCCACATTCCTCTTCCTGAATGATCTGTTCCACATATAGATTTAGAGGTATAGAGATTGTATGCATCCCTAGTGTATGCTCTTCCCCATTTTGAGCCAAGCAGTATTTCCTTGCTTTGTTCTGACACCTGCTGCCTGGACCAAGTATAAGTTTTGCATAAACACAATCAACTGTTCTGGAATTCTCATTCTGAAATTAATAAGAGTATTTCAGGACTGTATTCTCTTTCCATACCTATTCACTCTGTATACTGAGAACATTATTTGAGAAGTTGTAATCTATGATAAAGACTGTGGCATCAAGATCAGAAAAAGATTCATCAATAACCTGCATTGTGCAGATGACACAACCTTGCTTGCTGAAAGTAAGGACTGGAAGCACTTGTTGCAGAAAAGCAAAGACTACAACTTTCAACATAGATTGTATCTCAATGTCAAGAAAAAAAAATTCTTACCATTAGACCAATGGACAACATTGTGTTAGATAGAGAAAATATTGAAGTTATCAATGATTTTACAGATTGAATGGTATGGTGAAATAGTGCCTCGTGGATATGGAGAAAGGTGCCCGATGCACACTTTTTCTTATTTTCAATCTTTCATTATTCCCTTGTTATCTCCAAATTTATAACTGCCTTATATCACTATGATGATGACGATCTATGGGAGATAGCTACAAGAAATTATAACTACCAATGTGACTCACTGTAGATTTATCATTTGGGAGTATGGATGCCAGAAGGACATAGTAGAATAATTGCCAGATGCTGAAAGAAAAGCATTTCTGTCAGTTCAGTGAAATCATTCTTAAAGAAAGATATAAAAATGTATCTGTCAAAGCAAAATAAAAATAACTTGTCACTAACAGTCCTGCTCTTAAACAACTGGGGGTGCGGGGCGGGGAGTAACAGATTCGCACAATTTGATTGGCAGAGGGAGGGGCTGAAGGAAATGGGAAAGATCAAGTGGAGACCTGAAAAGACAGGGTGGACATAGTTCAATGGTGATCAATTTCAAAAGAGAGAATGTATGGGTATGATTGTATGAACCACTACGTGAATAAAGGAAAGTGTGAAAACAACGTAAACAAATTTTGTATGTAAACTATATAAAACACTTTTTTTTTAAAAAAAAAAGCAGAATTTTGAGAAAGGAAGAGAAGACCAAATTTTTTTCATTCACATTATCATAACTGAGATTTTATTTTAGGTAAAAAGTGTTCATCTTGTTTCTTGCCATGTAGAAGTCTTGGCTAGGCCATTCAAAGAAGATTACTTAGTCCAACTTGATAAAGTTGATATCCTTAGCGTACTGACGGGAACACTGACAGCACATACTCAGCCCCTATTTCCAGATTAGTCCATGTTGGTTTGAGCACACGTGGCGAGAGCGGGAACCGTGGCTAAATTCTCATGGGTGACTCCAGTAGAGCTGCTAGTGACCCATTTTGCTTGGAGGGAAGCACCAAAGCATAAAGACCAAGGCCAACACAACCAAATTTTTTAAAAATGTCTTCAAACTAAATAAATGGTGAAAGAAGGAATCTTGGAGTATTTGGAACAAGAAAGAACATCTGGAAGAAAAGAAATAGGAATATATATATAAGCCATCCCTTTCCTCATGAGTTTTACACATCACATTTGATGATTGAAACAAAAGTTATAGCATTATCTAATAGTAAAATGTGCTCACTTTGGCAAGACATATACTAAACTTGGAATGATACAGAGAAGATTAGCATGGCCCCTGTGAAAGGATTACATGCAAATTTGTGAAGTATTCCATATTTTTAAGTGGTACAGCACTCTCTCTCAATATGCTGTACTGAGGTAGCCTGGGTTTGCTGTGATGTTGAACCTTGTGCCACTGGGGTGTCAAATGC
>NW_006399781.1:18098661-18099224 GCF_000299155.1 Elephantulus edwardii
AGATTGTAATCCAGAAAAAAAGAAAAATCCTTGGAACTGGACTAGTAAACAACATTATGACAAATAAAGAAGAAATAGAAATTATCAGCAACTTAATTCTACTTGATCAACAAAATATGCCCAGAGAAGCAGTAGTCAATCAACTAAATGACATATTGCATTGGACAAATCTGTTATGAAGAATCTTTAAGGGTCTAAAGGTAAGAGATCACATTTATGACTAAAGTGTTAAGCCTGAAGGAATAAAGTTATATTGTCAGATTATGTTTTACTTATCAAACACTGCTATAATAGAAACACCTTAAGTGAATAGTTCTAACAGAAATTTATTGTTTCACAGTGTAGTAAGCAAACAGTTTGAATTTACAATTCTGGTTCTAAGGTTTTCTTTCTCTGTTCGTTCTCCAGACTAATGTTTTGGTTCTCTAGGCTTGACATTCTTTCATAAATTCAGCATTCTTTGGAGATCAAGGGGTTCCTGGTGCAGAGTCTAGGACGAAAAAAAAGAAGATGAAAAAAAAGCTATGCTCCTGGCTTTTTTCACTTGTTGAAGGTTGTTGTTT
>NW_006399781.1:18099863-18100903 GCF_000299155.1 Elephantulus edwardii
CAGTGTTCAGCCTCACAGCAACCACAAGTGACCGCAGGACGGCAACTTGTACACCAGGGCTATACGACCTAGAGGAATGTCTGAACAAAAGCAATGAAAGACTGGTCAGAGGGCCACAAACTAAAAGTCATCCACCTTTGTCTTGGTCACATCATTTTCTCTTCACTGGGCCAGCTGATATCTCTCTCTCTCTTTCTTTCTTTCTTCTCACAGTGTTCAGCCTGGGCGATTATGGCCATCTCCTCCCTCCTCTTCTCCTTTTGGGCTTGAAGCCGCTGCTGCCTTCAACCCAAGGCCAAGCGTGTCTTCCCTGGCTCCTGGAGGCAGAGTCACCTTTTTCCAGAGACCACCACAACACAACACAACTCCCACATACATAGCATCATGCTCTCTGGCCAAAGGATCACAGCCACCCTGGGTCGGGCAAACCTGGGCGATTATGGCCGTCTCCTCCCTCCTCTTCTTCTCCTTTTGGGTTTGAAGCCGCTGCTGCTTTCAACCCAAGGCCAAGCGTGGCTTCCCTGGCTCCTGGAGGCAGAGTCGCCTTTCTCCAGAGACCGCCACAACACAACTCAACAGTAATTAGCAACATAAAATCATTTCCCAACTCAATGCACTGATAGATAGGTGTTAGACAGATAAGAACCTTCTTGACATTTCTCAAGTTGAAATAACTGGAAAACAAATTCAAACCTCAAGTTGCAATATTGAGAAATGCTGTGAACAAAATGTTGAACGATACAGGAAGCCTTAAAAAAATGGAAGGAATACAGAGTCACTATATCAAAAGAATTGGTTGACAAGGAAAAATTTTAGGAAGTACTGTATGAACAACAGCCAATGGTAACAGAGGAAGAAGTTGAGGCTGTATTGAAGACATTGGCAAAAAATAAGGCCCCAGGAATCGATGTGGTACCAATTGACATGTTTCAGTCAACAAAGGTAGCTCTGGACATGCTTACAAGTTTCTGCTAGGAAATTTGGAGGATAGTTACATGCTCAACTGACTAGAAGAAATGAGTATTTGTTTCCATTCCCAA
>NW_006399781.1:18102163-18105149 GCF_000299155.1 Elephantulus edwardii
AAAAAGAGGAAGACCCTCACCAAATGGATTGATAAAGTGAATGAAGCCGTGGGCTTACATGTGCCAGAGATGCTGAGGATGACACAGGATAGGATAAGATTCAGATCGGTTGTTCATAGCGTTGCTATGAGTTGTACCTGCCTTGACAGCACCTAACAATAACAAGGAAATAAAACAAGAGGAAGAAAGTCACCTTAAGAAATGTTCGATGACACTTGAAACGCAGAAGCAGGGATAACACGCCAACCTGTTAATAGTACTGAAATTCCACCTTTTTATGTTTTCATTCTTTCCTGAATCTTAAAGCAGCTGGTTTATTTGGAGTATACAGGTGTGGACCTCTAAATACATCTGGTTCTAATTTGTTGCTGTTTTCTCTGAAGATGGAAACATTTTATTTTCTTGGCTTTTCGTGTACAACTCAAGCAGTTTTGAACATTTCTGGCAATACTTAATTCCCTTTTGCTTTGTCATGTGCAATCTTGTAATTTTGGGTTTGCTTCCAATCTTTTGACTTTGTCTTTCTTGACGTAACTGATTTATCCTGAAAATTGTCCAGTGTTCCATAAATGTATCCATATATGGAATGATCAAAAAGCAGTGCCTCCAAATTTTCATCTTTTTTGTCAGTTATTAGTCACTTGCCAAAAATTATTCTTTGATGTTCCTGAATCTCTTGTTTCTACTTCTGATCTTACGCTAAAGACCAATGGGTGGAACAAATTAAAATAGTTTTATGCAAAAGTGATTCCTCTAATCAGCTGTCTCATGATCTCCAGCCTATTTTAAAATATCACATTCTAGGTCCTATTCCACACTTAATATTAATAATACATATTGTGCAATTAATAACTCTGAGCTAAATTAGTCTTACTATGCAATTAACAGCCTCAGAAAAACCACTGGAGGGTCAGTTATGGATCAGTTCTGACTTGATGGTACTAGACAACAACAAACTATATGCTACTTTATAGAAACAGAAGTACAGATAAGAAACTTGCTCGGAGACATACATGAAAACAAGTAAGCTGATATTTTAATTAAGCCAGTCTAATTCACCCACAATTGTATGTTAATGTGCTCTCCTGTGCTGGCTTGACTGTTTTAATGATAGAAGCTATGCCACTGGTGTTTTAAATATCAGAAGGTTCACCCAGGCTGGGTGGTTTTAGCAGAACTTCCAGACTATGACAAACTAGGAAGAACCTGGCAATCTACTTTTGATTGGAGGGGAAAAGTAAAGAAAGAAAGAACACATTAAACATTTCTTAAGCTAAAATAATTGAATGGGGAAAAGAATTAAAACCTTCAAAAGCAACATTATAGAATTAGATAGATAAATTATTGAATAGCACAGAGAGCATCAAAACAAGACAGAAAGTATATAGAGTCAATATATTCAGCTATTTCTGGAAGTAGCAGATAGTCAAGAATCAGTGCTACTGAAGGAAGAAGTCAAAGGTTTACTTAAGGCATTGGTAAACAAGAAGACTCCAGGAACTGATGAAATACCAATGGAGACATTTCAACAAATGAATGTGGCAATGGAGACATATAATTAAGCATTTATGCCAAGAAATTTGGTATGTGTTGCTATTTCTCATCGAGTAGGAATGCCTCAGAACGGATGCTCCTGCAGGTTTTCAGAGATAGTAAATCAAATAGGAAGAGACTGTCCATCTTTCTATCACAGAGCAGCTGGAGGATTTGAGCTACATCCCTTTGGGTTGGCAGCACAACTCCTTACCCTAAGTCCTCAGAGCTACTCTAAAATTTGATATATTCCAAGTAAACATAGCAATTACCTAACAATAGGATTAATATCACAAGCAAGCAAAATTCTGCTAAAGATTCTTTAAAATTATCTTTATATGTAGATGATATGATAGTATACATAGAAAACCCTAAAGACTCAGCAAGAAAACTATGGGGCATAGTTGACCAATTCAGCAGAGTGGCAGGATACAAGATCAACACACAAAAATCAATTGGAATTCTCTATAGTGACAAAGAGAATACAGATCTTCAGCTAAGAAAAACAATACCCATCACAATGGCTAATCACAAGATTATATACTTGGGAGTAAACCAAACTAGAAACACAAAGGACCTATTCAAAGAAAATTATAAAACATTACTACAAGAAACAAAAAGAAATCTGAAGAAATGGAAGAATATACCTTGCTCTTGGATAGGAAGGCTCAATATTGTGAAAATGACAATTCTACCAAAGGCAATCTACAAGTTCAATGTAATACCAATATAAATACCAATTTCATTCTTCAATGAGATGGAAAAAGCAATTTTAGATGTCATCAGGAATGGAAAGAGATCCCAAATAAGCAAAGCACTCCTAAAAAAGAGAAACAAGATAGGAGGCGTCTCACTCCCTGATTTCAAATCCTACTACACTGCCGTGGTGGTCAGACAACATGGTACTGGTACAATGACAGACTAGAATTGAGAACCCAGAAATCAGCCCACGTGTCTACCTATGGTCAACTGATCTTTGACAAGGAGATGAAATCAGTTAAGTGGGGAAATGACAGCCTTTTAAACAAATGGTGTTGGCAAAAATGGAAAACTATCTACAGAAAACACAAGCAGGACCCACACCTCACACCATACACAAAAAACAACTCAAAGTGAATCAAGGACCTAGGAATAAAACCAGGACTATAAATAAAGCGAGGATTATAAACTTCATCAGAGAAAATCTTGGAAGAACTCTAGAAGCCCTAATTCATAACATGAACAGTCTTCTAATCAAACTAAAAAACATACAAGTAGAGGATGAAATAGATGAATAGGACCTTCTAAGAATCAAATCCCTATGCACATCAAAAAACTTCTCCGATAGGGTAAAAAGGAAATCCACAGGCTGGGAAAGAATATTTGGTAATCACATGTCTGATAAGGGACTTATATCTAGAATTTATAGAATACTCAAGCACCACAACAAGGTAAAGGTAAACAACCCAATTGA
>NW_006399781.1:18106239-18107891 GCF_000299155.1 Elephantulus edwardii
GATTCCTATGCATACCATCAGGTGAACAATCAGATCGATTGTTGCCCATAGCAACATAAAATTGCTATGAGAAGTCACTAACTTGACAGCATCTAACAAGTGAACCAGTGATCAAGGATGAGTTGACTGTTTTCTTAGTCTTCCTTTTCCCCCAGAGTCTCTGTCCTTATGCTTCTATTCTTTGTTTGCATCTATTAAGAAATTTTGTCATCTGTGGTAAAGAGTATCTGTATATATTATTAGTTTGCTCAGTCTAAATAAAAGACTGTGGTACATAATAATGAAACTCATTAGCTACATAATATCTTCATGTTCCCTGGTCTAAAATATAGACTATGCTCAGTATTAAAAATTAAAACCAATACATCAAAATCTAATGACCAAATAGGGATATTAAAAAGTAAAGGCATTATTTGGACTCTTGTAAAATTGTCATGGGGCTCATGAACATCAGCAAATTTTGGCATAGGACAAAGTCTCAAAGAAAAAGAAAACCTCATGCAGACCAACTCGCGGATTTGTAATATCCATTTATTATAAGAGTTTACCTAACCATACTCAGGTCTCAGCTTGATAAGAAAGCTCTGGTGGCTTAACAATAAAGAATTATGCAGCCAAGGCAAAGGTATGTGGTTCAAATCCACCCACTAGCAACTCAGTCCATGCAATTAAACTGCCTCTGAAAACCTGCTGGAGGATCAAGTTGGTTCAGACTCAACGGTACACAACAGCTTGCTAATATACCTTGTTGGCTCGTAACCAAAAGTTTGGTTGTTTGAACCTACCAGGCACTGAGGAGGAAAGATGGCACTTTCTGTTTTCACAAAGATTTACTACTTTGTAAACTCCATGAGAGAAGTCTACTGTGTCCATAACATTGCTATTACCTAGAGCATAAAAAGTTCACTTATTTTTCTAACTTCTCAGTTGGCTGCAGTCATTAGGTTCTCCCCGTCTCCAGCCAGCTTTCTCCCCTGGTCATCAGCACATGTGCATGAATTTGGATCCAACTGTCAAAATCACTTGTTGACTCTCTGGCATGACTTTGTCTTTAATTATCTCTGAATCTTTCTCTTTGAATCTCTGCTTAACTTAGTGATGCTTCTGTTGCTGTTTTTTATTAAAACTTGTACCAGTTTCAGTGCACTGGAGAAGTCAAAGTCTTTACGTAATTAAACAATAAATTAAATGCTGTAAAACTAATTTAGGTACATTTACATGTTTAAATGTTTGTATTCTTTTCATTCTAACCCTCTCTAGGCTTTACATCCGACTCCTCCTCTCTTCCTCCCAATTCTTGTAAATACCCAGTAATTCTTGGTAATTTAATTAATCTTTTAAATAATACCAGTGCCCTCAAGATGCAAGGAAAAGAAGTTTTGAAAGTGGAAAAGAAAATATTTTACTTTACTCACCAATCTTTAATTACATGAAATGTTTCATAGATTAGATGCTCCCCCCCCCAAATTTTATTTAATGTGTTGAAGATTAGATCCTTTTAAGCCATAATTTATTTTTTAAGAAGTTTTCTGAGGGAGCTCAGGTGGCCTAGTGGCAAGAAATTGCACTGCAATCCCAGAGGTACGCAGTTTGAATCCACCAGATGCTCTGCTGGAGAAGGAGGGTCAATCTCCTCCTGTACCAGTCAGATC
>NW_006399781.1:18108396-18148022 GCF_000299155.1 Elephantulus edwardii
TGATTGCGAAGACTATGGCCTGTATCAGACGCACCTTAGTCTCCAGAGAGACTAGTTTAAAAAATTATATATAAAAGAGGAGAAAAACCACCTAGAATTTCTGTTCAAAGACAAATTCTAATTTAAAATTTTGGTTTAATTTAAAGTTATTCTTTTCAAACAAAGAAAAAAAAGTTATTATTTTCTTCTGCATATTACTTTTTACTGAATTATACTCACAATGAACATCAAATTTACATACAGCTTTTAAAATTTTGTCATTGTTGTTATGTGACATCAATTGCCACCTGCAACTCATAGCAACCCATGTACAACAGCTCTGAACTCTGCTCTATCCTGAGTCAACCTTATTGTCTCTGAAACACCTGTCTGCATTACCAATCCATCTTGTCAATGGTCTTCCCCTTCCTCTGTGTTCCTCCACTCTGTTGAGCATAATGTCCATCTACAAGGACTGGTCCTTCCTTGCAACATGCCCAAAATATGTCAGGTGTAGCTTCAGAATCCCTGTCTTCAAGGAGAGCTCAGATTCACCCTCTCCAGGACAAACCTCTTTGTTCTCTTAGCAGTCTATGGTATGTATATTCAATACTGTTCTCTAGCACCACAGCTCAAAAACATCAATTCTCCTTTCTATTGTCCCTAGTCATTGTCCAGCTTTCTGATACATAGCTTGTAATTCAAAGACAATGGCCTGGATCAGGCACACCTTTATCCCTAGACTGACATCATTGCTCTTCAGTACTCTGGAAAGGTCCCAACAGCAGACTTTCCCAATGCAATTCATGTTTTAATTTCCTGGCTGCTGATACCAAGTGTGCTGATTGTGGAACCGAACAAACAAAAGCTGTTAACAATCTCAATCTCTTTACCTGCCACCGTAATGCTGCTAATTGGCCCAGTGATGAGAATCATTTTTTCCTTGATGTTGAGCTTCATACCATATTGAAGGCTACCGTCCTTGACCTTCGGCAGCAAGCACTTCAGGTCCTCCTCAGTTTCAGCAAGCAAGGTTGTGTCAGGTCCATAACACAGGTTGCTGATGAATCTTCCTCCAATCCTGATGCTACATTCCTCTCATAGAGCCCAGCCTCCCGGATGATCTTTTCCACGCATAGATTGAAAGGTTATGGAGATTGGAGACATCACTGGCGTACACCCTTCCTGATTTTAAACCACGCCATTTCCTTGCTCTGTTCTGACAACTGCTTCCTGGTCCAAGTACAGGTTTTGCATAAGCACAATCAAGTGTTCTGGGATTCCCATTCTTCTCAGAGTCAGCCACAGTTTGTTGTGATACATACAGTCAAATGCCTTTCCATAGTCAATGAAATAGAGATAAACATTCCTCTGGTACTCTCTGCACTAGACCAAGATCCATTTAACATTAGCTATAATATCCCTGTGCCATGACCCTTCTAAACCTAGCCTAACATCTGGAACTTCTCTGTTGAGGTGCTGTTTCAGTTGTTTTTGGACAATCTTCAGCAGAATCTAGCTTACATGTGATATCAATGATATTGTTCGATAATTTACACAGTCTGTTGGGTCACCTTTCTTTGGCATGGGAACAAATATAGATATTTTCCATTGTTTAAAGACAAGTTATTTACCTGTGTTATACAAATAACACTTTTAAGAAAGATGATATTCTGCTGAATAAATATATAATAATTTGCATGCAGAATAAAAATTTATTAGGCATTTTGACAGTGTCAGGGTGTTTTGGTGGTTTTTTGGCCACTTTCAGTTATATTTCCATCAACTGCTTTGCATAGAGAGCTTTCTGTATGTAGAGTCTAAGTCTAGCCTTGGATCAATTTCAAGAAATAGGATTATTTTGACAATGGGTATTTGGCATTCTGGTATTCTGGTGTGCCTATATTCCAGACACCTTTGCCAAATGACTTTCTGAAAGGGTTTTATCAATTTGCATTGTGAAATTGATGTTCAAGGGTCTCTAATTCACTGCATCCTCAAAAACATTGGCTCTTATACATATTTAAATCTTTATAATTTAATAAGCAAAAATTTTGCTCTAAAGTTACATCATTTCACAAGTAATGATTATCCTGAGAATAATATAATCCTTAGAAATGTTGTCTTCAGATACACAACTGTACTTTTTTAGGTTTTTCATTTTTGTTGTGATTCACAAAAATTTAAATGTTATGGAGAAAAAGAAGCAAAAGAATTCCTTGAAATTTTTAAGTAACTTGAAATAATTTCCCTTTTGAGCTAGCTATTTACTAGCTTGTGACCTTGGCAAAATTAGGTAACTTGTGTAAACTCCAGTTTTCTTATGTACCTTGCCATAATAGTATTATAAAGCTTACAGAGTTGTTATGAGAGACCTCTGGCGATGTAGTGCACTGAGCACTGCACTACTATCCCAAAGGCCACACCTCTCTGCCACCAGGGTGTCAGACAGTTAATTTGTCAAACTTGGAGAACGTTCATCCTTCAATTCTGCAGTTCAGTCCTTCAAAAAGATGACAGAATCCCTGAGAAATGTAAGGATTAGAAAAGGAGACATTAAGGGGATGAAGCTGCTGTTTCATAAAAAAAAAAAGAGAGAGAGAGAGAGAGACTATTTTCCCACAGTTGTAAATCCATACCTGCTGCATGTCCAAAACCTTGCTAGACAGTTCCATCTGGATGGCCCTCTTCCAGTCCAAACTTAGAGCATGTAAACTGAATTCTCATTACCCCCCACCAGGGTCTACACTGTGCTCCTCTTTTCCAGGCACCAAAGCTATGACATATCTTAGAATCACCTTGAATCCTCATGTTCCTCACCCATTACACCTGACTTTTTTTTCTCCTCTAACAAGTTTGCATTTATATCCTTTTTGGGGGACACCTGTTTATTGTTTAATGAAAAGACTTTTCATTGTAAAACACAGATATTCATAAAATTATTTCCACATATTTGAAAAAGTACACCTTCCCCCGTATAAATTGGCATTGGTGTATGTTGGGGTGAGGGGTGGGGAGAGAAAACAGTGCTGTCTTAGCGTAATTATTTTTAAAAAAAGAATAAGATATATACATATGCTTATGTACCAGTTTACTTGAATAGAAAATGAGAATTATTATAACACCCTCTTCACAGGGTGTTGAAGAGAATTAAGTTGATGAATACAACATTCAGTGCTGTATTATGTTACAGCAACAAAAAAGCCCCTAACTGTTGCCATTTAGTTAATTTCAACTCATAATTCACCTGATCTTCTAATTATTCTTATTAGCTTTTAATGCCTCTGTCATATGTCTAAATATTCCTTTCTTTCCATTCTTTTACTTATTCGAGGCCTTGTAGTATTCTTTGTCTCCATCTTTCTTCCACATCACAAGTTGTTTAATTTCATGTTTGACAATCTTGCAGTGACTTCCCATTGCTTATAAGGTAAATTCTGAAGTCTGTAGCCTGGCCTTCTGAGTTTTCTGTAATCTGAACCCATCTGTCTCTCCAGACTGGTTCTCCTGACTTTTAGTTTGACTAATTCTGTTTTCTACATGCAAGCTGTACACAGTTTTCTGCCATTTTGCTGCTTTGCTTATGTGGCTCCTTTACCCATAATGCCATTTCTGTTAAAATCTCATTCTGTTAAAATGCCCTCCCCTGTTGGGATGAGGCCTTAAAAGAAGTTTTTTGCTTTTGTTGTGACAAATGGATTATCTTGAATCTTAAAGCAAGTAACAGGTATGAGTGTCACTTAATTTTCACAATATATTCTGTAGAATGGGATGTTATGTGATTTGAACATTGTGTAAACGTCTTATTAAAACTTTGCACTATTTTGCTAGAGGGAGCGCTAGTGGCTTACAGGTAAGAAGCTGCACTGCAATCCCAAAGACAAGTGGTTCAAATCCACCAGTTGCTCTATGGAAGGATGAGCAATCTCTTCTCATGTGATTTACTGCCACTGGAGTGTCATCTATGGGTCAGTTACAACTTGACAGCACACAACAACACTACTTAAATAAATAGAATTACTCTTCCTGGAGAATTGTAAAATAATTTGAAAAATAAAATCAAGAGTAAATATGCCGACTAGATAATAGCTTTATTGACAGTGAAAGGTTTTGAGTTATTAAATCAGGATGAAGGTCAAATGGGCTGGAATATAAGCCACCATAAGCAGACTCACTCGCCTGGTGCTGAGCAACACCACCCCTCACAGTCCGGAGGACCTGAAGAGAAAGAGCTCCTGCTCTCTAACAGCTTACTCCCAAGAGAAAGAAAAACGACTTTGACAAACACAGTCACAGGACGGAAGGAACAGGATTGAGGAAAAAGTCTTCCACACTCCCATGCACTACTTACGGAGAAATGATGCTTTTCGCTTTTTATTCCTAAAAATGTCTTCCAGTCATCCACTTCTCTCTTCCAATGCCACCATAATCTATTGTCTGGATACTATACTTGACTTTATTTGAGCTCCTGACCCACTCTGAAGGCCTGCAGTCAATCATTCCCTACACTTGGGCCAGAATAGTGTGTTTAATAGCTTCCTATCCTTGGAAAAAGACATAATGCTAAAAAGGGTAGAGGGTCAGAGGAAGACCCTCAGTAAGATAAATTCACACAGTGACTCTAACAATGGGCTGAGCATAACAGAGATTGTGAAGATGGTGTGCAATAGGGAAAGGTTCAAATCTGTTGTTTTGCAAGGTTCCTGTGAGTTCTAAGTCAATGTGATAGCACCCACTAGCAACCACCTCTTATAACTGATTATCATTACTATTCTCATTGCTTCTTGGGTCAAAACCTTCCTATGATCTTGTAAGCCCTGATTCGTCTGATTCATCTCTTGTTCTTCTCTAGCATTCCTGTTTCACCTACACTGGTATTTTTTTAATCTTTAAAGTTGCTATGATCTCTTATTTTCACGACCTTTGCATGTGCTTTTGTCTTTGACTACAATAATGCACTTCCTTCGCTCTGTCTTTATTTTGCTTAGTTAACTCTGACTCATTTATAGATCTCAATTCTCACATCCTTTCTGTAGGAAAGTTTTCTCTGTTTTTGTAGTCTCCTATAATCTCCTCCATAGGATTGATCCTCATTTATCCTTATGTAATTGTGAAATCATTTTGCTAATCTATCTTTTCTCTATTGGATCCTTGTAAGCCATGGGCCATGCTTTTTTGCCCGGTGCTGTGTTCCCCAGTGACTAGCACAGTCCCTAGTCCTGAGAAGCATTCGATATTTATTTACTAAATTAATTAATCCAAGGGCAGCTCAATTTGTGCTTCCTCTGTTACAACAGAAAGTTCCCCTCCATTCTTTGAAATCCCAGGGCGCTGAAGATCCTAACCACTCACTCCCACAGAGCCTGTGACATTTTGCCTGGCAATGTGGCTGATTTTACATCTTATCTCCCCACAAGATTGTGAATACTGATGGGCCAAGGACCTAGCTCTCACAGAACCGTGATTCTCCTAATGCCTAGCCCAATTCCCAGCCCTTGACATATGAACAGTAACAATTCAGTAAAGGAATTAATAAAGATGTTGGCTTTTCTTTTCCTGTCTGTAGCAATGTTGGTGATGTTGGGAGGAAGATATAATTACTCATTGCTTAGAAATGCACTAGAGACTATTTTATAGGTTAGAGCTGGGGAAAGATATTAAGATGCTGTCCTTTATTACAAGGACATTTTCTCTGCCAATTTGCTTGGCCAAGCAAAATCTTTCCTGTAAACACAGCAATTGGTTCTAATTTTATGCATGAAGGAAATATAACAAAAAAGCTGCACATCCATATGAAGGTGGAATGTTTTTTATTTAGTCATCCGATTTATGCTTTGTTTGCTAACAATCACATACATTCTAGTCGCAAAGTCACAACCTTTAGGCTTTCACTCATCTTCATAGTGTAAGCTGTGGGGACAAGACTGTAAGAAATGTGAAATTAATAGGCCAAGGGTAGCAGTAAACACTAGATTGATTGATCAGGGACCTACAGAGAAGTGCAGATTCCAGGGCCAGGTCAAGCTGGGAGGCATTCAACTTGAGGCTTGCTTTTCTGAGAAAGCACTGAGTGAAAAAGAAAGATTCCTTGAGTAGATCAGGGCAAAAGATTTTGGACTGAAAGTGATGTTGTTCTTATATACTGTTGGGTTGACTATGACCCAACAATCCTACAAACAACAGATCAGAATTTACCCCTATCCTGTGCCTTCCTCATGATGGGTCATATTCGAGCCCATTGTTATAGTCAGTAGGTCAATTCACCTTGTTGAGGGTCTTGCTCTCTTTCTTTCTCTTCTACTTTTCCAAGAATTATGTCTTTTTTCTAAAGACTGGTTCCTCCTGATGATATAACTAAGATACATGAGACAATCTCTTTGACCTTGCCTCTAAAGATCACCCTGGCCGCACTTCCTCCTAGACAGACTTGTTTGTCCTTTTGGTAGTCCATGTGGTATTTGGCACTCTAACTCCACAATTCAAAATTATCAGTTCTTCTGTTATCATTATTTGATGCCCACCTTTCCAATGCATATCATGGCTTACATCTGGCACACCTTTGTCTTTAAGCTGATATCCTTGTTCTTTAGTACTTTGGAAAGGTGCTTAACAGAAGATTGTTCCAATGCAGCATTTCTTTGGATTTCTTGATTGCTCTTGCCAGGGTGTTGATAGTGGATCCAAGTAAAAGGAAATCCTTGATAACTTCAGTGTTTTCCATCTATCATGATGTTGCCTCTTGATTCAGTAAGTAAAGATTTTTGTTTTCTTGATATTAAAATGTAATCCATATTGAAGGCTGCGTGAGCTAGGTTTTTAAATATTTGTATATTATCTCTTAAAATAAATATCTGTATGTCATTGGTTCTGTCTCTTTGGAAAAGTCTGACAAGTGGGTTCACTTTATTTTAGACCCTAGTGGCAAGAGGGCGTGGAGAGTTTCTCAAGAGTTCCAGGAGAGGATATGAATGAAGAACTTCTGACACACCCTTATCTATGAGATGCTTACAATTTGATTCTTTAGAAGTGAAAACTTCAACTGATTTTAAAATACCCTACATTACACATGTCGTTGTTATGCACAGTCGAGTTGGGGTCAACTTATAGCTGACCCTCCAGAGGGTTTTCAAGAACAGTAAATTGCATGGGAGTTGACTGCCCATATTTCTCCCATGCAGCTGCTGGTAGATTCAAACCACATGTCTTTGGGTTGGCAGCGTAGTTCCCTACCACTAAGTCACCAGAGCTGTCTTTACATTACACATAGATGAGTAAGTATTTAGAGCCTGCATGGTGGGTAAAATATGAAGACAATGTATAAAAGGCTCTATCAGAACTGGAGTGTTTAGGTGGAGAGGCATTGTTTAGAGTAGAATGTCACTATTTTACACCTCACATCCTTAATCTTCAAACCTCCTACCCTCTCTTTCTGACTCTAGCTCTGTTGACCTCTGATGGTTTTCTACCTAGGTTTTGCTTCTTCCCAGGACGTCCACAATGGTGCCAAATTTTAAGCCTGTTCTTGTTTTGTTTTGTCCTGTCTTTTTAGCTCTAAACCCTGTCTCTCTACTCACCCTTTGGTCTGAACTTTGGTTCCTGGGGCAGCATTTTCCCATCCCCAAGCCTAGGTCTAACCAACTTGTATGTTTAGATAAGGAGTTTGTACATTAAGAACCTACTTACCACTGACACTGAATTGTATTCTACTCAAGGTGAACTACACAGATTCACCCTTAGTCTTTTGGAGAGCACAAATTAATAAAAAAATACAAAGAAAAGGCAGACATTGCAACTGATGGCAGAGGAGGACAAGAAAAACATTTATAGTGTGAAAACTCAAAGATATTGTCATGCAATGATGATGTTTCCTGTACACATTCTCTCTTAACTACACAAAGCCTCAAATATCTATGTAGATACTCCTAAATTTTTGTTTCAAGACTTAATACCTTATTAGTCTTACAGTTGCAAATCTTAGTTTGTGGTCCAACTCTGAATAAATAGCTCATTATTGAATATGAGAATTTCCACAATTACACTCATCACTCTTTATCCTATTCACCTTATTTTTCCCAGTTTTTCACTTCTCAGTTTTTTTTCCTAGTCACTGGTACTGTTGTAGGACTTTAGAGATTATAAAACTGGTCTTCATACTTGAGCACATTAATTTTCCCAATTGCTTATGTTCAAATTTGAAACCGTAACATCAACATTGACAGGTGGGTTTTTAAAAAATATTAATTTGCACATAATCATTCATATAAATCATATTTTGTACTTGTACTTTGTGTTTTATTCAATCATTCACAAACATTATATTTTATATGATTAATCATCATTGTTCTGTGCTTATTGTCACTGTCTTTTCAAGCCCACATTGAACCTTTCCCATTACTTCATTTGCCCTTCACCCACTAACCTCTGCTATCCCAGTGATTTTTCCTGTTCCATTTTTTTTCCTGTTGCCCTTTTCTCCTTTCTCCTTTTGGACATTTGTACATATCTCATTCAGTTATCCTTCTATTTTCACAATAGCAGCCTTATGCACTATTTGTCCTTATGTGACTGAGATATTTCACTTAGCCCAATGCTCTCTAGTGTCTACCATGTTATATAGTATTTTATGAAATTGTTGCACCTTAGTGCTGCATAGTATTCCATTTGTGAATGTGTCACAAATCCTTTGTTGATAAGAAATCAAGCTGTTTCCACTTTCTTGCTTTTGTAAATAACTCTGTTACGAACATTGGTGTACATAACATTGACTCTTGTTTCTCCTTCACCATTTATAAAAAAAATTGCCTTTTGCATCCTTGGTTTGGATAGATAGATGTATGTGTGACTGTCATTATTTTTGTTTTGCTTTTAAAGAGAGTAGAATAATTTCACTTATTTACTCTTATAGAGCGAAAAGGCTTTTAGAACCTGAGTTAATCATTGAGGTTAGGGAATGCTACAAGTTTGAAATTGAGCACCTGTAGAATGATATCAGAGGCTCTGCCCTCATACTGGGAAACATAAGAGAGAGAGAGAGAGAGAGAAAAGATCGAGACTGGCGGGACATCTTGGGAACACTAAAAATGAGACAGGTAAAGTAATAGTGAATATTAAAAAAACAAAAACAACAGTATAGAAAAGAGTTGGAGAGCGTGTGAAAGTGAAGGCAAGGAGAGATATTCAGTAGCTTTAAGTCAAAGAGAAACTTTCCCTCAAGTTGATCTTAAATAGAAATCAATGGAACGCCATGTTTCCTAGAACCATTTTATCTTTATAATAATAGAGGTTTTATCATAAAAAAAGAGAACAGTTGCAAGCAGACACTAGTGACTGGAACATGGAATGTGAGAAGTATGAATGTAGGAAAGTTGAATATTGTTAAAGAAGAAATGGAACATATAAATATTGATAGCCTAGACATTAGTGAATTAAGATGCATTGATATGGGACATTTTGAATCAGACAATCATATAATCTGCTACACCAGAAATGAAAAGGTGAAGAAAAACAAGATCACATTTATAATTAAAAAGGCCATCTCTAGACCCATATTGAAATATGATGTTGCGAGCAACAAGATAATATCCATACACATACAAGACCTGTTAATACTACTATTATTCAAATATATGCACCAACAAGCAGAGCCAAAAAGGAGGAAATAGATGACTTCTAACAATGCCATTGGAAATCAATGGAACATGCAATCAAGATGTATTAATAATAGTGGGTGATTGGAATTCAAAAGTTGGGAGCAAAGTTGGAGAGTTAATAGTCAGAAAATATGGACTTGGTGACAGAAATGAGGCTGGAGAAAGAATAAGATAATTTTGTACTATCAAAGATGTATTCATTGCAAATACCTTTTATAAAAAAACATAAATGTCATGCACACCCATGTTTATTGAGGCTTTGTTAAAATAGCAAAGAGTTGGAAACAACCTAAGTGCCCATCAACAAACAAATGGATAGAGAAGCTATGGTACAGTCATACAATGGAATACGATGCTGCATTGAAAAACAAGGAACTCATGAAATATTATTCAAAATGGGTGACCCTGGAGGAAATTATGCTGAGTGAAATATTTCAATCACAAAAGGACAAATATTGCATCATGCCACTATTGTAAAATGGGACTGACATTGGGGTTGGGAGAAACTGAGAAAGATGGAATAAATTATGTATACTGAAGAGAACTGTTTCAAAGAGATACATGATTAGGTATTATTGTCCTCACAGGAGTCCAGAAGGAAAGCTGCATAGGGGAGTGGCCTTGGGAAAGGGATTGTATAACAATGAAAGAATTTTTCTTTTACTTTTCAAAGAGAAGAGCAAACTGAGGAGGAGGTTGGGCAGGGAGAGAAGTGCAACAATGAATGAATGGAAATCCAAAGTCTCTGTAAACTTTTATTAAAATTAGTTAAAAAAAGATAAAAAAGAAAAATGTCAGATATATACATGGATCTCACCTGATGATCTACACAGGAATCACATTGATTACATCTATGAAAAGAATCACTAGAGAAGCTCAATATCAGCTTTTAAAACTAGGCCAGGTGTGGACTGTGGAAAAGACCATCAACTACTCATATGCAAATTCAAGCTAAAGCTAAAGAAAATGAAATCAAATCCGCAAGAACCAAAATTTGACCTTGAGTCTGTCTATCCCACTAATCCCTGGAGAAGGACACTTTGCTTGGTACAGTGGAGGAACAGCACAAGAGAGGAAGACTCCAGATGAGATGGACTGACACAGTAGCTGGGGTAATGGAGGTAGCTTTCTCAGAGTCAGTAAGACAGACTTAGAATAGGGCAGGGTTCAGAGTTATTGTTGTACATAGGGTTTCTTTGAGTCGCAGACAACTCGATGGCACATAACAACATTAAACGTCTATGTAGACAAAAGCATTCTTAGTTTTTAAGGAAAAAGTAATTTTTAAGAGATGTTTTACAAGTTAAATTACACCTCTCACTCAGATTTTTAATCTCATAGAAGGATTAATCTGTGCAATCTCCTCCTGTGCAATTGACTGCCTCTGAAAATCAGCTGGAGAGTCAGCAGCTATAGGGTAGTCCCAACTCTATGGTACACAGCAACAACAACAACAAATACATCTATCCAGGTAAATTAATTGCCTGACTTAACTTCACCCTCTTTCTTTCTCTTTTGGCTGGGGGATATCTTGGTTCTAAATCCTTCCAAAAAGCACAGGAAAATCATACTAAATTCACAATTTGCATTTAAAATCACAGAGCTAGCTAGTTAAAGAATGAGAAAGACTAAAGCCACTAGATTTGTGAGGGAGATAAAGAAAGAACCTCAAATGAGCAGGATTTTGAGAAAAGGGAAACTTGGTGGATGAGAAAATAGATTAGTTTGCAGACAATTTCCCATGAGGGAAAACGGCTTGAACTGAAGGAGAGCCAGTGCGGTGAAGATAGCAGCTGCTTCCACAAACATGTCAGTTATTTTTGGAGGGTATTTGGATATCTCTCTACCTTCCTGCACCCTATGGTCTGCACCACCAGCCAGTGGAAACGTGAGTGTTGGCAGCACTAAGCAGGTTTCATTCACTCAATTGTATCTCATTCCAGTGGCAACTAAAGAAAGTATTTTAATTATTTTCTTAACTTGGAAACTCTGCTTAATGTAAAGCATGACAAGAGAAAGGCTGATACAAAATCACTGATCACAGCTTCTAACAATAGAAGATGGTAGCACACATAGTTCCCACAACTTGTTCTGTTACAGACTCATGCGAGTACTGCATGCGTAATAATACAAATGACATAATTAATTATGTATTTATCCATATAAGTCAGTAGCAATTTTAAACTCATGAGACATACTGCACTTTGATATTTGCCAAATTAATGTTTAATATACAGTGAACAAAATTCATTCAGGCATCCATTCTCCCTCAGATTTTACATAACCTTACTTATTTTCTTTTGAGAAAACTCTCTGAAAGTCCACTTTTTGGTTTCTGACACTTAATAATGACAAAACTATTTTCTATACTAGGAAAAAAAAACTCCACAGGGTAGATACGTTTTACATTCAAGACTAAAATGGCTTAAAAAAATAATTTTAGCATGGCTGTATCTGACCCTGGATAAGGAACAGGCCTTTTTTAAAGATGGTAGTTCTGAATCTTTATCTTTTTTTTAAGACTTCAAAATGACTTTCTGTACAGACCTAATGCAATCTGCTCTTTTACTTAACTGTCACAATCATTTTGTATATGTTCACTGTAAAGAAGACTAAGCATTGAGTTGTATGGTATCCGAGATAGCACCAATTTTTAACTACAATTAGATTTCAGTTCTTCTTTCTCCCTTTTTAAAGTATACCCATGATATACATATGTGACACTTAATAGTTGTTCACAATATTTTTGACCAATGGAAGAGACAGGAAAGGGTCATCTAAATAATAAAATTCAAATTACAGAATACTTTATTATCCATGTTGTTGTTGATGATGTTAAGTGCCATTGAGTCGTAGGCGACTCATAGTGACCCTATGAATGAAAGACCTGAACACTTGGATAACGTTCATCCTTTCTCCATGTTCATAGGGTTTCTGGAGGCAAGCTATTTGGGAAGAGGATGCCACCCCTGCTTCCAAGCTTGTTTTAATAGGGGAGCTCCACCAAACACTGTCCATCATGGGTAACATCACATTTGACACGTCAGTGTCACAGTCTTCAGCATCACAGCAACCACGAGTTACCTCTGTACAGCAAATGGACAGACCATGGCTATTTACCAATAGATACTCAATTTTGTCTTTTGGGATATGTAGTAGCTTCTATGTTAGTGAATATAGGTTTGTGTCGAATGTGACTATAGTTCTATTTTGCAGAATACAGGGCTTCTTGGTAGGTACTGTCTATGCTAATATACTGAATGTCATCTTAACATGATTTTAAGGTAAGTAGAATTGAGATGTTTATAGTTGGCCAAAGTTTCCAGAATTGGACCTTGTTTTCTGAGTCTATTTATTACAACCTGATCCTAGAGGTAAATGAAGTTATGTAGATGTATTGTGACAGTAAGAAAACTCTGGTGGCCTAGTAGTAAAGAGATGTGCTGCCAACCTGAGGACACAAGGTTCGAATCCACCAGCGGCTCCACAGGAGGAAGATGGAAAATCAACTCCTGAGCAGTTTATATATAACCTCTGAAAATCTGCTGAAGGGTCAGCCGTGACATAACAACAACATTGTGACAATACACAGTTCTGATGACCTAATCTGTGGGGAGGAGCCCTACTAACACAAGAGCCCACACTTCTCTGGCAGTTGGAGTCCATCATCTAGTCTGCAAGTGAAAGACAAACAATCTTCTTTTATATGATTAATAGCCTCAGAAACCCAATGGACAGTCAGCTATGAGTCAGTTTTAACTTGATGGTAATGAGATGAGGAGTGTGACGATGCCCAATCGGGTTTCCAAATACAGGAAGAACATCTTTCTGCCTGAGCCTAGGCCGTCTGGCTTCACTCAGGCACAACCCAAGGAGATCTACCACAGCACCAGAGCCCACATGAGTGAAGCCCAGGTGGGGTCCCAGCCCCAAGTGATAAGAGAAAGCTTGACAGACCTGTACCACAGGAATACCCCCTGCCTCACTAGGAAACACAATTCCATTTCCAAAAGTTTCTTCTTTTGGAAAGCATGTCATTGTATTGAGGAAATTCTGCCTAACTGCAACATCTAACCATTAGTCCTAGCCTACATAGTTAACACTCTTGGTACCAGTAGTCAGGAGATCAGGAGACACATTGGGAAAATCTGCTGTTAGGGACTTCTCAAAATTACCCAGGAGCAGTGATATTCGTTTGAAGACTAAGATGTGCCTGATTCAGGCTGTAGTCTTATTAAATCACTTGCTGTGTATCTGAAGGCTATATAATGAATAAGGGTGAGAGAAGAATTGATGCCTTTGAGCCATGGTTTTGGAGAAGAGTACTAAATAACCTATGGACTGCCAAAAGAAGGAGATATCTCATAGAAAGTAAAGCCAGAGTGCTCCTTGGAGGGTAAAGACTGAGTTTTGCCTCATGTCAAGTCCGAAAATGTCGAGAGTCAGTGAAACAGAAGCAGCCCTTAACCAAATGGATTGACACAGTGACTGCAGCACTGGGCTCAAGTATGTCAGAAACTATAAGAATGGTACAGGGTTCAAACCTGTAGTTCTTAGGGTTGCTATTACTGTGCCTTTTATGACTTCTTTTTACCATTTCATAGAACCTTTACTTTTTTTTTAAGTTGCCTATCCCTTCATCCAATTTACCTGTTTATTAAATTTTGCTTTGTATGTTGTTGTAGTGTGTCATTGAATTGGAGTTGACCCATAGCTGACCCTCTAGCAAGTTTTCTGAGGCATAAAATCACACTGGAGGAGATTGCCATCCTTCTCTCTTGGAGTAGCTAGTGGATTTGAACCTCATGTCTTTGAGATTACAGCACAGCTTATCACTAGGCCATCAGAGCTCCTTGCTTTGTACATGCCCTTTAAAAACTAACCTTTTAGGTTTAGCAAAATACTAACTAGTCAGTCAACAGAGATAAATGAAACCCTGGTCCATGCTATTAAATAGATGAACCTCAAAAACTTCATGCTCAGTGAAATAAGTCAATCACACATGGACTAATAATGAATGCTCTCATTTATATGACATAGTAATAAATGGAAAGAGTATACAGAGTCACTATATGGAAAGGAATTGGCAGTCAGAGAAGAATTTCATGAAACAATATATGAACAAGAGCCTATGGTGATGAAGGAAGAAGTTCAAGCTGCTTTGAAGGAATTAGTAAAAAATAAGGCGTCAGGAATAGATGGTATACCAATTGATGTAGCCTTTGTTTACTTAGCCTGTTAAGTAATCTACATCTGGGACTAAGGTCGGCATGAGTCCTGAACAGCACAAGCAATCAGTGATGGGCTACTAACTGGTAGGTTGGTGTTTTGAACCCACCAATATGGGACTCAGAAGAAAGTCTGCAAAAGATCCTAGCCATAGGAAATCTCTCGGGTCTCAGATCTGCTCTGAAGTTGAGGTTCCCATGAATAAGGATTGACTTGATGACAGCTGTTTTGTTTTGGTTTTTTAATAGGAATTGTGTATCAGCCCACATGCCTAACTCAAAAGAAGCCATAAGATATTTTGGTAGATGCTCACTGGAAATAGAGGTGGACAGGCTTCTCTATTTTAGCTAATTTTTTAAAAATCTTTTAAAAATATCAAAAGTTTAGCTGTATTTTTCACCTCCTTCCTTCCTCAGAGTGTTCTTACCATTGTTTACTCATAAATGTTTGCATCTTTCCTCAGGCTCAAAATCTAACATATTCTGTTTGATTCACATATTCTCAAATGTGCTCTTCTTCTCATGCTAAACTTGAGCAGGAACTCCGACGTTTTAGTGATAAGAAATTGAGCCACCAACCTAAAGCTACACATTTCACATCCACCAGCTGCTCCATGGGAGAAAGGTGAGCAATCTCCTCCTATGTGCTCTCCTGCCTCTGAAAACTCACCGGAGCTGGGACTCAGCAACAACCTATTTTAAGTTTCTAAATGGTTAGTGGGAATTGCTCAAATTATATTCATGCTAGTTTGAACTTATTTATGGTCATTTCTCTCTCTCTCTCTTTTTTTTTTTTTGTATTAGCATTATCTCTACCAATCTGCAGTTAAGAACCCCGCTGTTACCAAGTAGTACTGAGCGCTGTAAGGTGTCCTTGCCTGTGATCTTTACAGAAGAAAATGCCAAGGTTTTTCCCCCTTGATGCTACTCCTGGGTAGGTTCAAAATGCCAACACTTAGTTAGCATTCTATTTCTACTAACAAGACATTTTTATTTTGCTTTTGTTGTTGTGTACCATAGAGTCAAAACAGAGCCATAGCTTAACCTCCAGGAGGTTTTCAGAGGCAGTTAATCATACGGGAGGAGAATGCATCCTTCTCCCATAGAGTAGCTGCTGGCTTCGAACAGCGTGCCTTCGGTATTGCAGCACAGCTTCTTAATACCCAGGCTTTACCAGCTTCAGTGTTACCAGGAACACTGATGGTGCGGTGGATTAAACACTGGTCTGCTAACCCAAAGATCAGTGGTTGGAATCCACTGCTCTCTTTCCAAGAGAAAGAGGAAGCAGAGTCTCCTATCAAAATTTCAGCCTTAGGAGCTCTGGTGGCCTAGTGGCAAGACGCTGCACTACAATCCCAGAGGTAAGCGGTTCAAATCCACCAGATGCTCTGCTGGAGAAGGAGGGGACAATCTCCTCCTGTACCAGTCAGATCTGATTTGACGGTACACGTAAAAATAATACGATAAAAAAAAAATTTTAAAAATTTCAGCCTTATAAACCTGATAGGGGCTTTTTACTTCATCCTACAGGTTTGCTTTGTTTTGGAATTGATTTGATGTCAGTGAATTTTCAGAGTTATTCCTATATGGACAAAATCAGCTGAAAAAACCTTACTGCCATTGAGTTGACTCCAACTCATAGCAACCTTGTATCAAGTTTCCAAGGCCATCCATCTTTCTCCAAAGGAGCTGCTGGTGAATTCAAATCTCTGGAGATGAACAGCCTTGCTGAGTTAGTAGAGTATCTCTCTGGGTGATGCACCCAGCGCTCCTCTAAATAGATTGCAGATAAATACAGAAATAAAGATATGTCTGTATGTGTGGGTTGGCCACAAACTGAAACTCATTGCCATTCAATTGATTCCAACTCACATCCACCCTCTATCATGTCTCCAGGGCTATAAATTACAAGGGAAGGAGTCTGCTCATCTTTCTCCCAAGAGTTACTGGTGTGTTTAATCCTGTTGTCCTTTCTGAAACTAACAGGGAGTCAGTTCTCTTCGATCTGTAATATTCCAAACAGAAATGAAGTTAACTGTAGCTCTGAGAGCCATGGTGTGAGACCCTAGAACATAAGTATAACTTGAAGGGCTGGTTCATGATTGTCACGTTCAAAGTAATCTGCATGCTGGGTGATTCCTCTTCAAGCTTTCTTGTGATGCAAGTGCATATAGGAAGCAATTGAAACGAAACAGCAAAGAGCTAGTGTTTTGAATTCCAGACTTCTGAGGATTAAGTGAGCTGTAGTTGTAGTTTGTGGCTCTGTGTAAGCTGCCACCACAGTACCTGCTGGCCCATCTGGAGTCACTTAAAGTGCCATAACCACTTATCTGCACCCTTGCTTCAGCAAAGCTCTGCCTCGCATTCCTGACAGCACTTAGCCCGACCTAATGGACAGGACGCATTCCCAGATGATACTGCATCATAAATCCAGCCAGCCTACCATACATTAACATTCCCAATGAGCATAGAACTGACACAGTGCTCCTTACAGAACCTTACATTTTGAGATAAAGCAGTTGCCCTTGCTGGGCATTGAATCACTTTTGAGTAAATCCAAAATTTTCTTTGATATTTCAGGTGTGCGTTTTGGTAACCCTGTTCCAAAGGGTTTAGCAGGACTTTAGCAGGACAAGAGGGTGGTCTGTCTACAGCAGAGAAATCCTCTCATCTTTGTGACATCTGTAAGGGTTTACAAGAAGCTTACACCATGGCAAACTTCACTGAATGGATATAGGATGTGCTGAAATAGGAAAAGCTCTTCTTAGAGCCAGATGTCAGTTCACTCAGTGTCTCCAACACCTAATAGGGACAAAACTCTTTTGCAGCCTCTGTAGCATTCATTTTATGATGAATTCCAAGGGTACTTAAGTTAGCGCTTCTGTTAGGGGGATTTTTGATGTGACGGCTTGTGGTTCACAGTGTGCCGTTTTTATCTTTCCTGGCTCCTGTGTGACGATCTCCTCTCAATCTTCAGCACTCACCATAAATGCAATTTTCCCAAGAGACCTTCCCCAAGCACCTTATCTAAATAAAGTAGCTCTCTACCCTGCCCCCAAACCCTCCCATTATCACATCATTCTGCTTATTTACTTCATAGGGTGAATCACAGTTTGTAATCAAATATTTACTTTCCTGTTTATTTTCTGTCTCATGCTTTATCTCCACAAACCCGGGCCCCCTCTGTCTGTTTTCACCCCACTGTATCTCTTATGCCTAAGCATTAGCGTACAGAGCTTACTCAGTTCAAAAACCAAAAACAGAACTCCAAACCTACTGCCTTCAGGTTCACGAGACCCATGGTAACCACATTGTTATGGAGTAGAACTGAGCACCAGAGTGTGTTGTCATCAATGAGTTGTTGTTGTTATGTACCGTTGAGTCACTTGTGACTCATAGCGACCCTTATGTATAACAGCTCTGAACTCAGCTCTGTCCTGTGCCAATCTCATTGTCTCCAACACACTCATCCTGATTGCCCCAGTCACTGAATCAATCCACCTCCCAGAGGGCCTTCCCCTCCTGCGTCTGCCCTCCACCCTCCCAAGCATGATGTCTTTCTCCAATACCTGGTCTCTTCCTTACAACATGACCAAAATATGTCAGATGAAGTCTCAGAATCCTTGCCTCCAAGGAGCAGCCCGGTTTAACCCTGTCTAGGATAAATCTGTTTGTTTTCTTAGCAGTCCATGGCACCCTCAGCACTCTTCTCCAACACCAAAGCTAAAAAGCATCAATTCTCCTTCTGTCCTCCCTGATCATTGTCCAGCTCTCTGGTGCATCACAAGTGATTGCAAAGAACATGACCTGTACCAGACACACCTTAGTCTCCAGAGACACACCGTTGCTCTTGAGTACTTTAGATGAGAAAGAAGAAAATACCAAGCTTTTTTCCATGCTGCTGTTAGGTGGGCTCAGACTGCGAACTTTGAGGCTAGCAGTCATGTATAAACCATCTGCACCACCTAGAAACCTATGAGGCTTTACTAAGAACCATTAAGTTGATAAAGAATACTGAATTTAGGGAACTCTGGTGGCCTAGGGGCAAAACGCTGCACTGCAATCCCAGAGGTACCCGGTTTGAATCCACCAGATGCTCTGCTGGAGAAGGAGGGGGCAATCTTCTCCTGTACCAGTCAGATCCAATTTGATGGTACACATAAAAATAATACAATAAAAATAAAAAAATTAAAAAGAATACTGAATTTATAAATGACTCAATTGTTTAGAGTGCTTACCTTTTATTATTAGATTTTCTTTCTTTAAAAAAATTTTTATTTTATTATTGTGTGTGTGTGTGTGTGTGTGTGTGTGTGTGTGTACCGTCAAATTGGATTTGACTGGTACAGGAGGAGATTGCCCCTCCTTCTCCAGCAGAGCATCTGGTGCATTCAAACTGCATACCTCTGGCATTGTAGTGCAGCTTCTTGTAGCTAGGCCACCAGATAGATTTTCTTGATAATATTTTCAAATTGGTTTAGGAAATGTTTTTGTTAACTGTATCTCCTCATTTTGAATACCAAATTAGCAAATAAAGATCTTCTCACATGCAGGTATAATCTTGTGTAAGATTATTTAAAAATTACTGGAGCAGTACTTCAACAAGGAACTATCTGAAATGCAAGTTGGATTCAGAAGAGGCCATGAGACAAGGGATATCATCGCTGATGTCAAGATGGAGCTTTGAAAGCAGGGAATATAAAAAAAAGATGTTTCCTTGTCTTTTATCGACCATGTAAAGGCTTTTGACTAAGTGAATCATAAATATGGTTGACATTGAGAAGAATGAGGAGGATCTCAGAGCACTTAATTGTGCTCTATCTAGACATAGACCAAGAACTTGTCTGAACAGAACAAGGGAACACTTTATGGTTTCAAATCAGGAGACGTGTGCATCTGGTTGTATCCTTTCTCTGAATCTATTTAGTCTGTATGCTGAGCAAATTATTAGAGAGGCTGAGCTATCTGAAGAAGAAAGTGACAGCCTACATTATGCAGATGACATAGCCTTACTTGTGGATAGTGAAAACTTGAAGCACACACTGAAGATCAAAGACTATGCCCTTCAATACCAGTCATGCCTCAACACCAAAGTAACTCCAGAATCCTACATTAGAACAACAGGAAGCATCATGATAAATGCAAAAGGCTGGTGTTGTCAATAATTTAATTTTACTTGGATCCACAATCAACACTCATGGTAACAAGCATATCTTTTTTTACTTATAGAGGTTCACAATAAAAAAAGGGAACCATTAAACTAGAATTTCACATACATTAACGTAAGGGTTTTGAAAGCACAGATCATACCTTATAGTTCTTTGCATTTCTCAGAGACTCTAGCTTAATGACTGTTGCTGTTGTGTACCATTGAGTTGTAACTGACCCACAACTGACCTTTTGGTGGGTTTTCTAATGCAGTTAATCTCATGGGAAGAGATTGCCACAAATGGGTGATTGTTAATGGTTTGCTTGCTTGAGTGTTTGGAAAATCACAGGTGTTGCTCAATTTTTAGTAGAGTTACCTTTTTAAAAAAAACAACCCAAATTCAGCAGGTTGTACCTCTTGGTGTTTGAGATTCACCACATCTGGGTGACTTTGGAAATATCCATGACCAGTCCTAGAAACACAAGAGTTAGCAATATTATCTTAGGATGTGAGAAGCAGAATAAAGGTTGTAATTGTAGTAGTTGTGTACCATTGTGTCAGAACCAACCCATAGCTAACCCTCCAGTGACTTTTCAGAGTGAGTAAATCCCACAGGAGGAGAGTGTCCACTTTCCTTCCACAGAGCAGTTGGAGGAATCGAAACACATACGTCTGAGTTGGCAGTGCAGTTCCTTACCATTTAGCCAGCAGTTTGCCCTCACCCTGTAGTACCACAAGAGAGTTCTGGTGGGGTAGTCTGTAAGAAGTTGTGCTTCTAACCTAAAAGTGTTGCCTTCCTCAGGGGAAAGATGACAGTCTCCTCCTATGACAGTTTCCTCTTGACCACATACAGCCTTGAAAAACCTGCTGGGGGTGGGCAGCTATGAGTCGGATCCAACTTGACAGAAGTGAGTTTCGGGGATGTTTTTGAGTGGGGCCACAGGAGGGGGCGGGGAACAAGTGTCGGTCTCTTTTCCCTAAAGATTACAGCCAAGAAAAGCCTGTAGAGTTCTATTCTGTGCCACATGGGGTTACTGTGAACTGGAATTGATGTGATGGCAAATTGTTTTTGTTTTATTTTTTATCTGATCTTTTTAAACCCTCATATTGCTTGAATTCTGCTTCTCCATAACTGCTGTCCTTCAGGTCTTGGTTCTTTCCTACCCTCAATGCTCTTGGGGTGAAAGAGAGCTTTTGGATTTCTGATCCCCGCCCCCTTGCAGAATAAACATTCTCAGTCTTTCCCAGTCTTTTTCATATCCCAAGTGCTGAGTCAAGGTCTGAGGTTATCAAAAAAGCATGGCTTAAAGACAGGCATTAGCTGGATGTCACGTACGCTTTGCTCACACAGAGGAAACCCAGACTTACTGATATGCAGTTAATTCCAATTCAGAGTGACCTTCCATCAGGTTTCTGATGCTGTAATTCTTTACAAAAGGAATTGCTCATTGTTCTCTTCTAGAATTGAACCACTAACCTTAGGATTAGCAACCTGACACATTACACGCCAGGCCACCAGGGCACCTCACATCACTAGTACTTCTCACATGGAGAAGAGCTAGGATAAATTCAGCCTCAACCCTAGGTGCTGGTTCTGCATGGCCTGTGGACCAATTCCTACATCCAACACAAGGCTGATGATGGTCTGCACACGCCCTTCTTGTTCTGTGCTGAGTGACCTCCACTCCTTCTGTCAGAAACAGACATGCAAGTCGATTGGTGAGATGCCATATGACACACATGTATGAGCACAGCAGAGAAAGTTTACTGTGTACCCAGAGCTGGAAGGCAGGCTCCTTGATAAGTGGGAGAAAGGGAGAAAGAAAGAGAGAGAAGCTCAGTTCCCAGTCTCCACGTTCAAAGAATGTTTTGGGCCTAAGGCTTCAGATGAGGTCGCTCAGCTGGCGGTTGGAAGGCTGTGTAACTGGAGACTGCTTTCTCACTTTCCCAGTACCACGATCTTCAGTCATCACATGTCCTAGTTATTTTATTTGAGATGAACTCTAGTTTATCAATCTCCCTGGAAATGTGATGCCAGGAATGATATGTAATTATCCAGATCTGCCCTGGTAAGCACAGACCAGGGCCCCCCTTGCTCAGAACAGTGCATTTCTGTTAAGCGGCTGAGCCAGGGATTTGTTCCTGCAGATACAGGCTGGCAATGAATGAGGAAATCTGTCTCTCCTCACCATAAGCAAAAGAGGATGATAAGTCCCAACCCCCACAACCCCACCACCCTCTTAGTCCAAACACAAAATTTGCATTTTCGTGATACTGTGAACTTTAGAGGAAAGAATGCTAGAAATTTAGAGCTCTGGCTATCTTGCATCACTCTGTTCACTTTTGATCCTTATCAGTGAGCGGACTGACTGATTTATATTTGTAGCTAGAGAGTCCATGCTCCTTTGCATTCTTCTCTTTTCTCTTAACATTATCTCACGTGTGCACTTTGGTGTATCAACAGAATCTGCACACTTAACTCCTGAAAAAAAAACAATATAACATTCCATTCTCTTAATGTACCATAGTTTGCATAACTTCTCCCCAATCTGGGGCATTGGGTCATGTGTCATTTTTCCCATTATTATAAATGGTGTAACTGTAAACATCTTTGTACTATTTGCTTTCTTCTCTTTTTGTGTGTATTTCCTTAGGGTATATTCCAAAATTGAGATTAGGGGGTCAAAGGGTAAGAATAATTTATCGCTCTTGTTATATATTGGTAGACTCGCCTGTGGGGATGGATACTTTTGGAGAGCTCCATATAAGGACAATGAGGCCTGGATAACTTGGCGTTTAACTGGAAAATCTGAGTCTGCATGTTGCAACGGAGCTTGCAAGGTTTCCTTCCAAGCTTGCCTCCTTATCTTCAGTTATCTGAATGTGAAGGAGAGGGTGGCTAGGAGGCCAGCACCCTCCAAGTGCTGTCTGAAAACACAGATGTGCATCTTGCTATTTCTCTGTGAGGGTTTTTATCTCCAAGAGGGAATGGTATCAAGTCCAGAGCAAATGCCCCAGAGCAAATGACATGACCTGGGTTCTAATACCAGATCCATCATCCCTTCATTGTGTGACTTCAGGCAAGCCACCTGTAGTGGGTGTGTGTCAACTTGTCTGCCTGTTCTCTGATTTTGTAGTTGTGACGTATTCATTCTCTTGATGAGATCTGATGTACTAGAATAGTTTTCTTGATGTTGTTTTTAGCTATCAAGTCCACCAAAACTCATAGCAACCATATGAATAACAGATTGAAGTCTTGCCCCATCCTGTGTCCCTGTACCATCCTCACAATCTCACTATGGTCAAGCCCATTGTTGGATTAACTGTGTCAATCCATTTTATTGAGAGGCTTCCTCTCTTTCCCTGGCCATCTGTTTTTCCACGTATGATGTACCCATGAGGGGATACAGCTCACATGTATCAATATATCTATAAGCTTATACATGATTCTAGTTTACCTTTGAATCTTTCTACATGCTCATTTGGGCCTGTCATCCTTACCCAACCACAGTGATGCTTCAAATAAGCACATGCTGTTGGTTTTGTTGTTTCTAGTGCTTTTATAACCACAGGTTTTTTCCAACTTTTCTGATCTTTTACCTATAAAATTGTGGTAAGTTGTGTTTGTGAACCTATGTCAATTAAGTTCTGAGAATAAAGTTAAAGAAAAGAAAAAGGAAAAACATTTTTTTTAAGGAGAAAAATCTTAAAGGGTTTCTTCCCAGTTACTGAGCTCTGGTGGCTTAGTTGTAAGGAGCTATTTTGCCAACCCAAAGGCATGCCGTTTGAAACCACCAGCTGCTCCAGAAGAGAAAGATGGGCAATCTCCTTCCACACAATTTACTGTCTCTGAAAACCCACTGGAGTGTCAGCTATGAGTTGGCTCCAACTTCTGACAGGACATAACAACAATCCAGTTACTAGTAATGCAACTAATAATGCAATTCAATGTGGGAAAAATTTATAAAAGAATTTTTTTGTTAGTGTTTATATGACACAAGAACTTTTGAATTTAAATAAATTCCAGCTATGCTTACCACAATTTATTTTCTGATTAAAATGGTTTATATGTGTTACGAAGGATTCTGTATGACGTGGTTCTGGAGTAGGTCTATGGGTGAACCAACACTAGTAATGCCACTGTTTAGAAAAGAAACATTCTGGTATACATTTTCAACATACACTGGAACAACCTGTACTTACATACTTGTTGGTTGTGTAGACTTTGAGACCACACTTTGTTTACTCACACTCTGTGCAATACATTCTGGGAAGAGTATGACCAGTTTTTCAAGACATTCAAGATATTTTCAAACTTTCCAAGATGTAGGAGCTTGTACGAAAGATGAGGAAGCTCGGGGAAGATGCCAGAGAGAGTCACTCATAGTCAGACTCTGGTACTCCACTGGTGTGTCCTCAGGAGTCTTCAGTCTGGGAGGGACACACATTCATGAAAACACTGGCATCTTTCTGTACTTCATGCCACTGGAGGAGAAGGCAGAGAAACTAGAGGCTGTATGTGCAGATAATCTACTTTTATTTGGTGGAAACTCCTTCCATTCTCAAATGGAAAAGGTTAATTAATGATGGTCGTAAATTCTCAGGACTTCTCCTATTGAGAGGTTGAGCCTAGTGGTACTCTCCTTGGAGCTGGGGGAATTTTGGTGACCTACCTGAGAAGTAAATGATTACAGAAGTGGCTTAAGAAGATTTGTAATTTCCACCCAGCCTTCTTGGAACACTTTCTCAGACGGCCCTGCACAGCCGGACCAGATGAAATCTGACTGCTTTGAGACCTCTTTGGCAGCAGCATTCTGGTCAGTAGCTCCAGTCAAGCCCCCCAAGGCTGTAGATATGTGAGTGGATTCATCTTGAACCATCCGGTAAGGCCATTTGTCAGCAGAACACCACTCATTGGGCTCCATAGATGCTGTGTAGAGCAGGAAAATTGTCCTCTTGAATTCTTGACTCACAAAATCAAGAAGTAGAAATGTTTGTTGTTTTAACTTGCTAGGTTCTGGAACAATTCATTCTACAGCAAGAGAAAATAAACAACAGCACTTCCTTGGCTCGGTCTCTGCTGTGCCTCAGTCCCTTTATTCAGGCCTACTCAGAGAAATAACCCTGGATTTAGTGATCCTGCTTATTGTTTGGATTAAATAGAAGAGTCCATGCAGAAGTCATTGATGTCAGTAGTTCTATTTGATATGGTTGTTATTTGTTAAGTGCAATCTCGTAAATTCTAATTCAGAGTGAAATCTTTGACAGCTACAATGTTTTCTCTCTTTATCAGGATGTTGTTTATTGTTCTAATTCTGAGAAATTTTCTTTTATGTTGAGTTGTAATCCATGCAGAAGATTTTTATCTTCATCAATAAATACTTCAAGTCTTCTTCACTTTCCACTATTGAGGTTTTGGCATTTGCATGTCACAGCTTACTAATGAGTCCTCCTCCAATCTTGATGCTGCATTCTTCTTCAGAGTTCAGTTTCTCAGTTTATTTGCTTATAATACAGATTAAATATATTAGGTGAAACAATGTAATGCCGATACACTCCTTTCCTGATTTTATACAGCACAATAATTTCTCGTTCTGTTCAATCACTTGTGTCTTGGTCTATGTACAGGTTCCTCATTATCACTAACTAGGTGTTCTGGAATTTTTCATTCTTTGCTATGCTGTCCGTAATTTGTTATGATCTACAGGGTCAAATGCATTTGTGTAGTCGATAAAACATAGGTAAACATCTTTGCAATATTTTCCGATTTCAGCCAAGATTGATTGATGCGACATCAGCAAAGTCCTTCATTCCTGGGCCTTATTTCAGAGGATCTCTTCTCACTTGAATGAAAAGCAGGTCCCTGATCTTTTCAAAATCATCTTCAGCAAAACTTCATTTGTGTGTAACATTATTTATATTGTTAGATAATTTCTGTGTTCTGCTAGATCACCTTTCTTTGAGATGGGCACGAATAGATCTCTTTCAATCAGTTGTCCAGATAAGCAGCTATCTTCCAAATGTGTTGTCATGGATGAATGAGTCCTTCCAGCATTTCACTTGTTTGTTGAAACATCTCTACTTATATTCTGTCAATGCTTGGGAACCTTGGTTTTCTGCAAGCTCCTGTAACACAGGTTGGGCTTCCTCATTCAATATCATCACTTCTTGGTCATATACTTCTTGAAATGTTCAAATGCTGACCAGTTACTTTTGGTACAAAACTTGTGTATTCTTAGTATCCTTTTTTTTATGCTTTTTGTGTCATTTAATATTTCACTTATAAAATCCTCAAATAGTGAAATTCAAGGTTTTTCTTTTAATTCTTTCAGCTTTCTCTTCAGCGTGCTAGAGGGTTCCTGACAGCAGATTTTCCTAATGCAATTCGTCTTTTGATTTCCTCACTGCTGGTGCCAAGAGTGTTATTTTGGAACTAAGCAAGCTGAAATTGTGAATAATTTCAATCTCTTCTCATAAATCATGGTGTTTCCAATTGACCTAATGGTGAGAATCTTTGTTTTCTTGATGTGGAACTTGATTCTGAATTGAAGGCTACAATCCTTGACCTTCTGCAACAAATGCTTCAGGTCTTCCTCCTCAGTTTCAGGAGGCAAGGTTGTGTCACCTGCATAACATAGGTTGTTGATGAGTCTTCCTCCAATACTGATGCTACATTCCTCCTCATACAGCCCAGCCTCCTGAATGATCTATTCCACATAGATTGAAAATGTATGGAGACAGGATACATCCTTCATGCACTCCTTTTCTGATTTTAAACCTTGCAATGAGAGTAAGTGTGTCAGAGGCAGTGAGTCTGACTCAGGATAGAGCAGGTTTCAGAGCTATTGTGCATAGCGTTGCTATGAGTCAGAGTCAACTCAATGGCTGTAGTAAACTTCATGGTACATACAACATCAACATTTCCTTGCTCTGTTCTGACAACTGCTTCCTGGTCCAAGTGTAGGCTTTGCATGACCACAATCAAGTGTTCTGGGATTCCCATTCTTCTCAAGGTTAACCACAATTTGTTGTGATCCACACAGTGAAATGTCTTTGTATATTCAATGAAATAAAGATAGACATTTCTCTGGTACTCTCTGCTTTCACCCAAGATGTGTCTGACATTGGCGATGATATCCCTAGTGCCACAGCCTCTTCTAAGCCCAGCTTGTGTTTGTGGTAGTTCTCTGTTGATGTACTGTTCCAGTTGTTTTTGGGTGATCATCAGCAGTATTTTGCTTGTGTGTGCTATTAGTGATATTGTTTGATAAGTTCCACATTCTGCCAGATCACCTTTTTTTTAAATGGGAATAAACATGGATCTGTTGGCCAGGTAGTTGTCCTCCAAATTTCTTG
Source organism: Elephantulus edwardii (assembly GCF_000299155.1). NCBI lineage: Eukaryota > Metazoa > Chordata > Mammalia > Macroscelidea > Macroscelididae > Elephantulus > Elephantulus edwardii. Next base: position 18,135,759 of record NW_006399781.1, read on the forward strand.
ACACAATCTTGTGAGCACGTCCAGGGCTGCATCTGTTTGTTGAAATATGTTAATTGGTATTCTCTCAATTCCCAGGTCCTTGGTTGGTTTGTTGTTTTTTGTTTTTTTTCCTATTCCTTCAGAGCAGCTTCATCACCATTGTCTCTTGACCATATGTTGTTTCTTGAAATTCTTCTGTGCTAGCACTGCTTCCAACTTCTTTTGTTGCTGCCTGACTCACTCAATATCTGCCCATAGCATCCTTAAATATTGCAACTTGAGGCTTGAATATATTCTTCAGTTCCTTCTGCTTAAGATAGAGTGAACAAGTTCACATCATTTGATTTTCCAACTCCAGTTCTTTACACATTTCATTAAAATATTTTGCTTGAAGTAAGGGATTAACTAGTGTCTACGTGACACAAAAGGAGTAAAGGTGGGCAAAGTAGCCAGCCTGTCAAAATTCAACCCAAATGACTAATCCCCCAGCCCACCAACCATGATCGCAATCCCCCTGCCCTAACAGGGGCACTCAAAAGAGCTATAATTGCAAGTGGGAGGGGAAACTGGGGGCTTTTTTCCTTCACCACCTTCCTGAGGAGGGAAAAAGTTTCCACGCGTGGAAATAATATAATAAACACTCTTGAAATGTAAAAAAAATATTTTGCTTTGTCTTCCAGAGCTGCCCTTTGAAATCTTCTGTTCAGCTCTTTAAATGTCAGTCTAGAGAATAAGGTGCATCTGATATAGGTGTTGGTCACTACAATTACTTCCTATGCTTGAAAGAGATAGACAATGACTAAAGATGACAGAAGAAGTTTTGGTACTGATGAAGAGTATTGAACATATCATGGACTGCTGAGAGAACAAGTCTGTTCTGGAGAGGGTGAAACCAAGCGCGGCTTCTTGAAGGCAAGGATTTTGAGGCTCTGTCTCATATTGTGGACGTGTTGCCAGGAGGGCCCAGTCCTTGTAGAAGCACATCACGCTTGGAAGGGTGGAGGGACTGGATGAGACGGATTGACAGAGTAGCTGGGTCAATTTGGGTAGGTGTGTTAGAGACAATGAGATTGGCACAGGGTTCAGAGTTATTGTGCCTAAGTTTGCTATGAGTCATAGTGGACTCAAGGGCTTGTAACAACAGCTTTCAGTTTGAGAAATGCCAAGTGTGTTTTTCTTTTTGTTTCATTTTTTGCTGTTTTTTAATTTAAACATCAGTTATTTGAAAATTTTATAATATTTTACTTTGTCTTCTTGAATTAGTTTTTGAAATCTTTTTTTAAAAAAATTTGTACTAGTTTCAAATCATTAAGGAGTAGTGATGTCAGTTTGAGGACTAAGATGTATCTGATTCAGGCCATAGTCTTTCCAGTTACTAGCTATGCATCTGAGACCTGGACAGTGAAGAAAGATGCCTTTGAGCTGTGGTGTTAGAGAAGAGCACATTTCATCACATGGATGGCCAAGAGAACAAAGAGATTAGTCTTGGAGATGGTGCAGCTGGAGTGGGCTTTGGAGGCAAGAATGATAGGTTTTATTTCCTTGTCGAATATCAGTTGACCGTAGATAGCTGGCTCCATTTCTGGATTCTCAATTCTGTTCCACTGATTTATGTGTCTGTTATTATATCAATACCATGCAGTTTTGGTTACTACTGCTATGTAGTAAATTTTGAGGTCCGTGAGATCAGGCCTGCCAGCTCAAATAGCTTGTGTTCAGGGGGTCTCAAGTCAGTCTTCTCTCTCTCCCTGCCCCAGAGAGCTATGAAAATTCTTTCCTCTACTTGAAGTTCTGTATACTAATGTCTTTTGTCCTATTTGGCCCCTGGGATGTCCTTATAGCCATGAAAGCAAGGACTCTGAGATGCAGAGACTTAAAACCCCAGAGATGCCTCAGTTCTGTCTTGCCACAAACAATGGAGAGTGCTTGCTCTCTGTACAGAACCTCCCCTCCCCTCCCCTTTTCTCCTACAGCTTAAAGTACTTCTTTGTCTCTGGAGTGGCTGGAGATCTGAACTGCCAGCTCAGCCAGCTTGTATACAGAGGCTCACAGGTAAGCCCTCTGCCACAGAGAGCTAAGAAAATTCTTTCCTCTACTTGAAGTTCTGTAACTTAAGTCTTTTGTCCTGCTTGGCCCCTGGGATGGCCCTGTAGCCATGGAGGCAAGGACCCTCAGTGGAGGGACCTATAACCTAAGGCATTTCTCAGTCCTGTCTCACCATAAGCAATGGAGAGTACTTGCTCTCCTCACAGAGCCTCATCTCTTCTTCTTTTCTCCTGCAGTTTAGTGTCCTCTTGTTTATCTTTTTTATTTCTTAATTTCATCTATTAAATTTAGCTTCTCTATGTTCAAGAGCAAATTTCAGAAACTCTTCCGCTATTAATTTTGGTCTTTTCTTTCTTTACTATCACTTTTGTAGTGTTTTGCTTTCTTTGTACATTATGTCCCACAGTTTGTCTGGTCTTTGGTCATCAGTGTTTGAGATATCATATATTCTTGAGATAGTCTTTGAATTCAGGTGGGATATTCTCTAAGTGGTACTTTGTCTCTCAAGGACTTGTTTTCGTTTTCTCCAGCTTTAATTTTTATATGAATAATTGATGATCTCTTTCATAATTAAATGATGATAGTTATAGAACAGGGTTTAGATCTTTTGTCCATAGGGTTGCTTGATTCAATGTCACACAACAACAACAACTTTCATAATTAACTACCAGCCTTATTCTGAGTGATAACATTGAGCTTCTCTTCATTCACTTCCACAGATGTCAGACTCAATCTCCTTGCTGTAAAGTGTGAACTGATTCATAATTGCCCCTTCATTGGGTTATTGCAGCTGTAGATCACATGAAAGGAGATTGTCCATTTTTCTCCCTTAAAGCAGCAGGTGAATTTTAATCATCAGAGAACCTTTTGGTTAGCAATTCAGCTCTCTGTGGACTACAATATTATAGCTCTCTCCATAAGTGTCTCACCCACTCATTGCCGTTAAGTTAGAACTAATTCATAGAATAACTTTCCAGGAAGTTTTCAGTGGCTGTAAGTCTCTCAGAAGGAGATTGCCCATCCATGAAAGAGTAGTCAGCGAATTTGTACAGTCTGCTTTAGAACTGACAGCACAGCTTCTTACGAACTACACCACCAGAGCTTCCTCTCCACAAATATAGTTTATTAATTCCTAAATAACAAAATATTTCATCTGCAGAGGGCCACTCATATAGTCACTGTTTATTTTGAGGGTGGGGGAAGGTATTTCATTAGTCTTGCCATATTTTATCATGCAATTTTCAGCCATTTCCCCCTTCCACTCTATCATTGAGACCATATTTTCCAACTCCTCATCCTTCTTTGCAGGGTGTATCAGAGGAATGTCTATCTGTGTTTCATTGATTATACAAAGGTGTTTGACTGTGGATCATAACAAACTGTGGCTGACTTTGAGAAGAATTAGATTTCAGAACACTTGATCATGCTAATGTGAAACCTATACTTAGACCAGGAGGCAGGCATCAGAACAGAGCAAGGAAACACTGCATGGTTCAAAATTGGGGAAAGTGTACACCATGGACGTATCCTATCTCCATACCTTTTCAACCTGTATGCAGAACAGATTATCTGGGAGGCTGGGCTCTATGAAGAGAAATGTGGCATCTGGATTTAGAGGAAGACTGATCAACAATCTGTGTTATGCAGATGACACAACCTTGCTTGCTGAAACTGAAGAGGATCTGAAGTGCTTGCTGCATAGGGTCAAGGACTGCAGCCTCCAATATGGATTGAGGCTCAATATCAAGAAGACAAAGATTCTCACCACTGGACCAATTGGCAGCATCAACATGGGTGGTGAAGAGTTTGAAATTGTTCACAGGGTGTGCCATCTGGCCCCAGGGGAGAGCTGTCCAGGCCCTTGGGCTGAGGCGATTAGCCCTTGAGGTGAACTGTTCAGACCCCGGGGTGAGCTGTTAGGCCCTCGAAGTGTGCCACCCTACCCCTGGGAAGAGCCTTCAGGTCACTAGGGAAAACTGCCTGGATATACAGAGAATTTTATCTAGGCCACTTTCTTCCACCTTCTCCCCCAGTACACCTGTAAGTAACACCTCCAAAGCCCTTCTATTTGTAACTCACAAGTTTGTTCTCTCTAGGTTTGCTCCCTATCCTATAGGTAACCTTAACACTGAGTTTTACTCCAGACCTGAACCCAGTTCCAGAGACAAAAAAGGGAAATATAACTACCAGCTAAGGAAGCAAAGGAGGATGGAGCCTCAGGGTTCAGCCAGCCATACCCACTGGACCCACTTTGGCAAACACTTTGCAGTCCAGAGGGCAGTAAACGTCAGGAAAATGTCTTCTAACAGAACAAGAAGGTATGCAGCCTTCTAGTAAATCAGTATAAAATAAAAATTTTATTTACTCAGGACCACTAGTAAGGTGTTAAACTGGGCTCTCCTTCCCTCTTCACATCAACACCCCTGTTCAGCATGAAGAAGCCAGAGAGTCTGCCCCCATTCCCAAATGAGAAGTCCACAAGTGAATGAGACAATTTCTTTGTTAAAAAAAAATTAATCACCATTGGACTATGCTTACCACTGCCCTGTCTCTTCTGGTCCCCACTGAGCCTTCTCATTTCCTTCACCTACTTCCCCCACCCACCAAATATTGCAGCCCTATGATTTCATCCCTGCCCATCCTCACTCTTCTGCTCCCAACTGTGACCCCTTGGATCCCCATACATGTTTTTCACAATAAATTAAATTAAGAAACAACACAAAAAAACATTTTAATTATCCTTTTACTGAAAGTTTACAGAGAGAATTGGCATTCATGCAAATTTTGTTTTGTGGCACTGATTACAGTCCTCATATTGTTATATTATTATTCCCGTCTCTGCATTGTGCTTCTCATCTTTAGTCATCCTTCTACTTTTTCCCTTCCTGCCTTCCAAGCTTTGTACCTGGGCAAACACCAACCTTTGGACCTCCTGTGATTATTCAAATAAATGAGTAAGTCCCTGCTGTTTTTGTTCACCTTCATAAACCTGCCTGTAGTTTGGCCGAAAGTTAAACCAGAGTCCATTTCAGTTTTTGTCAACTTCCAGTTTGCCTAGATTCATATTAGGCATGTTCCATGATTACTGATGAATATTTGCAACTATCCTTATTTTGAGACAAGCACCTCTTTGCTAGTCATATTTCAGTGACTCTTGAGGAGAGGTTAATTTATAGGCAGTATGTCAATTTTTTGTTGTTGTTGTTGTTATTTATAAGATTTTTCAATGGCCCACTTTTGGGGGTCATTTTTTTAAATAAAATTTTTCTTTTATACTGATTTACTTACCAAGTTTATATACATTGTTTTTCACACTGAATCTTTTCCATTTCCTCCCTCCACCCATAAAATTGTGTAATCCTATGATTAACACACCCACACACACCCCTGCCCATCCTCACCCCTCTGTTCCCACCTTCTCCTCCTTGGATCCTAATATACAATCTACAATAATGGTCTTATACAGTATTTGTCCTTATAGGATTTAGTTAGTTCTCCTAGCGTAATGCTCTCCCATCCCTCCCAAGTTAGGTAGTGATTTACAAAATCATTGTTCCTGCATGTTGCATAGTATTCCATCATGTGAATGTATCATAATTTCTCAATCCATTCAATTGTGGTTGGACATTTGAGCTGTTTTCATGTTCTTGTGATGGAGAATAATGATTCTATGAACATTTGTGTACAAATCTCCATGTGTGCCTCAGTTCTAATTCTTCCAAGGTATATTCCAAGTAGTGGAATAGCTGGGGCATATGGAATTTCCATGTTCATCTTTCTGAGCATATGCCAAATTGCCTTCCAGAGTGGTTGTACCATTTTACAATCTCACCAACAATGTATAAGAGTTCCTATCTTGCCACATCCTCTCCAACACTTATTGCTTGCTGTCCTGTTAATCTTTGTCACTGATACTGTGTGTGGTATCTTATTGTGGTTTTGATTTACATCCCTCTTATTGTCAATGGACCATTTTTAGAGGAACTGATTGCTAGCTATATTTTCTAGTCTGTCTTAGACAGGAAGCTCTGCTGAAACCTGCCCAGCAAGGATGAACCTGCTAATTCAGCATCACAGCATACCTACAGTCATCATAGTGTGGCCACGGACAGTGGTGGTTCTGTTTGAAAGGACTCCCCAAATGTATTTTATACTTGAATTTAATGCTTGTTGAGCTTTTCAGTTGGATAAGGCAGGAGGAGTTGACAATCTTTCAGAATACCAGTAAAATATATTTTTTTCTATTTTATTTGGAAAGAAAATGACAAGGCAAAACCAAAAACAAGCCACCCACCCAAACCTCCAGAGATCCTTTAGTTAAACTCAGTTCACCAGTTTTGTGTTTGGCAAGTGTGTCCTGTAGTTTCCCTGTTAAGAGCCCCTAAAATACCGAAAAACCTGCTAGTCATACTCACTAGTCTAAGACTGTCAGCATGCCCTCTCCATTACCCTGATTTCTTTTAAATTAACCAAGGGGATTATTTTTAAAAAAGAATTTTATTTTAAAAACTTAAAATACACTGTGTGGTGACTACAGTCAGGGTCCAGATATACAAGACCTAAAAAGAGGAGTAGGCTCTGGTTTGGTTCCCAGTGGCCCCAATACATGAGCTCTCTACCCGGGAGGAAACCAGTCTCCCTGTTTTGATCTGGGTAGCATTGGGTGGGCTGCATCTTGGTGTTCATATCAGCCACTGGAATCATGCTCATGATGACAGAAGTCAGGGACACACCTTTTCTGGAAATTTCTTATCTAATAAAGAAGGGCAAAACCAACATTCCCAAGCAGCAATCTCCTTCCATATGATTTATGGCCTCTGGAAAAATCTTCTGGTGAGTCAGCTACGAATCTTTTCCAATATGAAGGCGGAAAGCCTCTTTCCTAATTGGGCGATGGATGCCTCAAACTAGGTTTATTGACTTCAAAGTTCATTTGTAAAAGGTGTCATAGAGGCAAGTACAACTAACAGGAATTCTATGAACAACAGATCTGAACCCTTTCTTATCCTGCGCCATCCTTATAATCTCTGACACACTTGAGCCACTGTTGCAGTCACTGTGTCAACCCATTTCATTAAGAGTCTTCCTCTCTTGTGCTGCCTCTCCACCTTCCCAAGCATGATGCCCCACTCCAAGGAATAGCAACTTGCAACTTGCCCAAATTATGTGAGAGGAAACGTCATCATTTTTGCCTCCAAGGAGAATACTGGCTGCACCTTCTCCAAGAAATATCTGCTTGTTCTTTTGGCTGTCCATTCAGCACTCTTCTCCAACACCTCAGCTCAAAGGCGTCAATTCTTCTTCTGTCATCTTTATTCACTGTCCAGCTCTCAGCAACAGAGGAAGTGATTGAAAAGACCATGATCTTGATCAGGCACACCTTAGACCTCAAGCTAACATCATTATTCCTCAATAATTTGGAGAGGTCCCTGACAGCAGACTTTCACAGTGTAATATGTCTTCTAATATCCAGACTGCTGATACCCAATGTATTGATTTTGGACCCAGGTAAGATGAAGTCATTTTAAGTATAATCTAAAATGGGGTGGGGAGAAAATAATTGTGCACTGGATGTGTTTGTAGGTTGGACAAAATATCATTTTCAGAGACTATCAGCCCAATAATTGTTGGATTATGAAACCACTCTTAACAAAATAAAACTTTTACAGGGAAATTCAGAAATTCCAGGGTGTTAGAAGCATATCACAACAACTGAAAAAGACAAACAGGTAACATGAATGTATAAAAGAGGGCAGAAGAGTAGGAGTTCTAAGCCCTGGAACTGAATTGGAAAACACTTAACCCTGTCTTAGTGTTCCCCAAACCCAAGTTTAAAACAAAACAAAATAGAATAAAAACTTGATTAAGACATAATAAAATCAGAGTAGAAGGGTAGATACAATTCTAAGTAAGTAACTTTTAGTTGAAAGTGGCCACTAACCCATCTTTATAAACTATCATTTCCATGAACAGACAGAGGCTGTAACATCTATAAAGACAGCTTTGTGAAGTGAGGTCTTTTAGAAGTGAGGCTCATTCCTAGGTCACCATGGTAGAATTGTTTACAATCTCTTACTACTAACTACACAGACTTTAAGTATTTCTTCTGTGCTCACCAGTATCATTTAAAGACACTCCTGTCTTTGTGTCCTTCATGAACCTCTGGTTACCAATCCCCTATAATTTATAAAATCAGTGCTCTCCATTCCCAAGTCTTAAACAAGAATCTGCCTGCCCTAACTTGTTGTGTGTTTTCCAATACCAGTGAGGAAGTTGGAGGAGGTTCCACTGTCTTGGCGAACATACTGGATAAGGCGTCCTGCTGAAACATTCAATTTCTGAAACATTCAATTTCCAGAAGAGTAATCTTAATATTCTAATAGAGAGAACTAAGATATAAGGCTGCTTCAGAAGATGGAAAGAGAGCTGCCGTGTAGGCATTGCCTCTGACTATGATACCACAATCTGCAAGTTCTAAAACCTTCACCATTGGACCAATGCCATCATTGATGGACTGAATCACCACCTATACTTTGCCCTCAGGCAATGAACCCTCGCTCATGACACAGGAGGACTCTGTGATGCAATGCTCTGATTTCATAGTGAGGTAGAGATGACAAGGCTTAGCACTGGGAATCATAAGGTATCAGTCCTCTGGATTCCCAAAGAGACTAATGCTAGGTCTCATGGTGATGCAATTTAGACCGTATTGATCCCTACATTTGTTCTAAAGGATGTTGGATATCCCCTAGATACTTTTGGATTTTAATTTTTTTTTTCTGCACTACTCTAGTTATAAAACAGGTGAAAAAAGGAAGCCATAGATTGAAGTGGGAACCTAACAAGAGTGGTTGCCAGGAAAGGTAACTCTGAACACTAATGAAATGTTAAGTCTCTCAGAAAAGTGTTCTTTTTTCCCCATTTATGTGAGTAAAAATTTATAAATCATGTTTGTTTTTATTTGACCATTCAACTGTATTTTGTTTTATAACATTAGTTATAATTTATTAGGTTAATTAATTATAATGTCTCATCAGACTCTTAATGCATAGTGCCATTCTTTTACCCAACTTAACCTGTTAATATTTGCTGGCCTTTTCTTCCGTTAGCATCTTTGCTAACCTTCCAAGGTCCATTCTATCTGTATAAATCTCTTATTAAGATTTTGTATTAGTGATCTATTACCATAGTTGTTATTTTATGACTGACATGTCACACAGCATAATTTCTTCTAGTTTCATCTATGTTGGCCAGTATTTTACAAATCTTGATTGCTTGTTAGTGATGTATAATTCTCCACTGTGTGAATAAACTACAGCTTCTTTGTCCATTTTTCCATTCATGGATGTTTAGGTTATTTCCAACTCATCACTGTTGTAATAAATGCTTCAGGAAACATGGATGTAAGTTAAAAAAAATTAGAGAAGGATAGATATTTTCAGTTTCAGGCTTTTCTTCTGGGTAATGCCAGTACTTAATTTAGAATTTAGTTAATCAAGGGTATTTACAAAGTCGGACAACTGTCTTATCATGCCACATTGCTCCTTAACACAATGGGACTGGCTTAACTTCTAACTTTTTAACAATTCTTTATTCATCTTGTTTCTTTGTCCTCTATGTTATTAAGGAATTTAACGCTTTTATTACTATCTACTCCCATAAGGTGCTAGCAACTCCTCGAGATATCAAAACAATATATCATCTTGATCTTCATCCTAATGGGTAGTTCTTCTGTCTTAACTATTTTTAATTCATCTATTTTTTTTTCTGACTCACGCATTTATTTGCTTATCTAATAAAATAGATTGGCGTTCTTAAATGTGCCTGATGCTGCGGGCTGTGATAGGAACCTGGGATTAAAGATGATCAGTATATTGCCATACTTTACAGAAGCGTCCTTGATGTAGAAGGAGCTCAATAAACAGTTCCTGAGTGATCCAACCTTCCTAAAAGGCCAGGCTGAAAATAGTCTTTGGAGAAACTATAGCTCAGAGAAAGCAATAAGCTCTATGCTGGAGCATAACCAAGGAGTATATAATGTTGTCCCTTGATCATCTCACTGTTTTTCTTGTTCCTCTGCTTTGTTCTTACATGTATTTCCACTTCATTTAATAACACGACAGCTCAAGATTTCAAATATTTTTACTGGAAAAGTCCTCCTCTGGATTCAAAGCAATGTTTATTGGAGAATCCCATTGCTATTCATATCTATAAATAGATATTGAATAGAAAGACTGTACAAATGAGTTATGAAAAAGTAGTAATTTTAACCAATGACAGCAAAAGACAGTTTAGAAAAAAATGCTAGGCGACTCAATGGAAAACAACAACAACAACACAAACAGAAAATGCTACAGGGCCTCTAAGAGGGCAAGATAAAGTCTATCCTTATCTGTGGAATTAGAGAGACAGTTGGCAGTGAAAGGTGCAAGCCTTCCTATGTTGTTGTTGTTAAGTGCCGTCGAGTCGCAGGCGACTCATAGCGACCATATGAAGGAGAGTCTTTGACGCTTGGGTGCCTTTCATCCTCTCTCCAGCTTCATAGGGTTTCCGGAGGCAAGCGATTATGGAAGTGGACGCCACTCCTCCTTCCAAAAGCCTTCCTTAGCTTAGGGTATTTTTGAATTATAAATTTCTAAACAAACAAAACTCAATGCCATTGAGTCAGAACTGATTCATAGCTGACATTCAAGTGGGTTTTTGGAAATTTTGTAATTAGGAAAAGAGGAGATGGCTCATCTTTCTCCCAGGTGCTGGTGGGTGGATTAGAACTGCCAGAGAGTTTAGCTGCAAAATTCAAACTACTTTTGATTTGACAGTGCAGCCCGCTATGGACAACCCAGAGTATGACTACTGTGAGCAAACCTGAAAAACCTCAGAACTGAAGCACCATATGAAACTTAAGTGATTATGTTACTTTAACTCCACTCCTCACCAACCTCCCATTTAATACTATCAATTTATTTCTTTACAGTTCCTTTCTTGTTGAAATGACTCTGGAGCTTGGCTCATACTTTCTCTGTGCCCTTAGTGCTTTTCTCAAAAGCACTCATATATCTTTTTAGCCTGGATTACTGAACTTAGCTCTCTGTACTAACAGTTGGCATATTCAGGTAAAAAGAGAATCACTGACCCAATCTAGCGGCTGCTAATCTGCTTTCTGGCCCAATCCTTCAATATTTGTTTTGCTACCATTTCTCCCTTTGAAAAATACTGCCAGCTGCCATCAACCTATTATCCCATCTAATGTCCTGAACCCATTTTACTACTCTTCAGAACACATAGATGGTATTTTACTGCAGCAGTATTGTTCATCATTGCAAACATAGTGACCACCAAGTTGATTAAGAATTATTAGACTTGTGCTTTTAATTGTCTAGTAAATCCTAGGATTTCCCCCCCAGGCATTTTTAATTGCTCATTCTTTTACAGTATTAACCAAACATATTTACCTGATTCTTCCCACCTCCCCCCTCAAGCCACTGATGACTTCTGCTATAACTAGCTGATAGATCTGTTTTTTAAAAGTTTGATTCCTGAGCATATTCAACTAAATACTTTTTCAACTTGATAAAATACATCCTAAAGGAAATAAAATGAATTGATGTGAGGAGAGATGGTAGACTAAGAAATTCCTCCTTGTATCCCTCAGGATTCCCCCTTGTATCCCTCAGGAGTCCTCCTTTCATCCCTCAGGAATTTTGTTCTGTTAGCAAAGGGGTGATATTCTTCCATTACCGAGGTTACTAGTTGATTTTCAAGGAAATTGATAAAACCAAAAAAAATGTATTGTTAAATGTTTGTAATTTCAGTACAGCTAAAATATCTTAGTGTATATGTGCCCCTCTTGTTACAACTCCCTATACTCAGCAGACTTGGGTTTTACCATATATTTTCACCTCCTTGTACATTATTACATATTTTTGGACTTTAGAAGAACTAGACTTCCTTCAGAACCAATGATGATATTTGCTTTAGATGATTATTACATTCTAAATAGAACCACATTATTTTAAACTAAAATAAATTTCTATACTGATAAAAAAATTCTTAGACTTAAAGGGAGTTCTGGTGGCCTACTGGCAAGAAGCTTCACTGCAATCTCAGAGATACGCGGTTCAAATCCACCAGATGCTTTGCTGGAAAGGGAGGGTCCATCTCCTCCTGTACCAGTCAGATACAATTTGACGGTACACACAAACAAAATAATAAAATAAAATAAAATAAATTTAAAAAAAT
>NW_006399781.1:18148122-18160877 GCF_000299155.1 Elephantulus edwardii
TGACGGTACACACAAACAAAATAATAAAATAAAATAAAATAAATTTAAAAAAATAAATTATTAGACTTGAGGAGAGCTGCCCTCAAATCTCCCTGCACAGAAACTGCTTAAGTTGGTCTCACACCACTCCACAGACAAAGGAGGACAATAGACTTCAGAAGAGAAGACATCATCAGATAAGACACTCTTTCCCAGAGCCAACACTTTCAAGTGCAGGGGAAGAGAAAGACCTGAAGTTCCTCTAGAGAAAAACTCATCCATTTGTGGATCCTTGCCACCCAGGCCATTTAAGGGACCAAAGAAGATAATAGAGTTTGGGATAGGAAGCTACAAGCAGGGGAGAACCTCACTATCACACTTAGCATGCTGAAGTGCTAGAGAGAGACCTGCATTCAAAGCCCCCTGGACAGAAACTGTTTAAGTGGAGTGTCTGGTCTCACACTTCTCTACACTCTACAGACCAAAGGGAGACAATAGAGTTTGGGAGAAGGGACGACAATAAGGTGAGGTTTTCCCAGGGCTGCACTGAAGACCAGAGAGAACATGAAGGGCTTAAGAAAGGCAAACGTTCCCAAAAAGGATTTCCAGTAGAGAGAGGGTGGCCCACCTCATAGATTAAACATTTTAAACTGGAAAGTAATCAATAATTTCATAAAGATAAGAACTATCAAAAACTTATGAAGACACAATAGAAATGGCCCAATGCTTACCAAGAAGAACTTCACATAATCTCAAGAAAGCAACAGGCAGCTTCAAACATAGTGAAAAAATAAATTATGCCTTCTCAAAAAATGTCAGAACATTTTGCAGACCTATTGAATACCGCAGAGTCAGTGAGGCAGAACATATATATTGATATGGAGTCATACCAATAGCTACAGAAGAAAGGTACATAAGATGGAAGAAATAATGGAAGCCAGAAATAAAGTTAATTTACCAGAGGCAAAGAACCAGAAGAAAATATATTAATGTGGAGTTATTTGAAGCTACAGAAGAACATGCAAATGATGGAAGAAACAATGGAAGTCATTAAGAAAGTGCATATTCCAGAGACTTGGAGCCAGAAGAAATATATCAATGTGGAGGAACTTGAACACCTACTGAAGAAAATGTAAAAGATGAAAGAAAGAGCTAAAACTATAGCTAAAGAGGAACAAGAACTTAAAAAAAAATCATCACAAGATAGGGTATAGCCAACACAGTATTGCAAATAACAGAAATGCATAATAATGCAACTCAGAATATTAAGATTGAAATGACAGAAATGTCCAACATGCTGGAAGGATAAAAAAAAAAATAGAACAGAAGAGATGGAACAGAACAGCCAGTGAGCTGGAAATAAAGAATCCCAATGGAAGTATACTAAAAGAAAAATCAGAGATGAGATGTAAAGAAAATGAAGAAAACATTAGAATCATATAGGTTGATATAAAAATCAAAAGGGACAACACATGTATGACTGGAATTCCAGAACAAGGAAGGGACAGGGATATTATAGAGAAAATTATGGAAGAGGTTAATAGAAAAAAAATTCCTAGCTATTATGAAGAAGCTCAGTGAACACTAAATAGGCTAGATCCAAAAGGAAAAAAAAATCAACACATATCAGAGCAAATTCTCCATAATAAAAGACAAGGATAAATAATAAAAGCAGTGCAATAAGAACAAATAGTCACCTAAAAGGAGAAAAAAATAGATTAAGTTCAGATTTTGCAGGAGAAATGATGCAAAAAAGAAGATAATGGGATGGCATATACCGAAAGTTGACTAAAAACAATTTCCAGCTGCATATTATGTAGAAAACAAAGCTGTCCATCAAATATGAAGCAGAAATTAAGTCATTCCCTAAAATGCAGGAACTTAAAGAATTTGTAAAAACAGGATCAACTATACAAGAAATTCTAAAGGAAGCCATAAACATAGAGATACAAAAGGAAAGTGGATGGACTATCGTAACCAGAAACAATCGAAAAAAACACAACAAAATAGCAATGATAAAACCTGGCCCATCAATAATCACACATTATATGACTTGACTAAATGCACCAAATAAAAGAAAAAGAGTAGCTAAATGAATTTTTTTTTAAAAAAAGCCCATCAATATGTTGCCTACTAGAGACACATCTAAGAAATGAGGAGAAAGATAAACTAAAAATCAAAGGGTGGAAGAAGAGATGCTGTATGGCAAGAAGGGGTTCTGCACCCATAGTACTTTAGGGGAAAAGCTGCTGTTTAGCTACACCACATGGGACCGCTTAAGCTCAAGTAGGAGTGGAACAGCTTGAGTGAGAAAGAGACACCAGTTCTAGAGGGGAACAACAAGCTACCTGGTTTCCCATTCAGGTACTTTGGGGGAATCACTGTTATTTAGCTACACCATGTGGGACCTCTTCAGCTCAAGTCAAGTGGGCCTCAGGCCAGTAAGGAATCACAAATATACAGCTCCTTCACAAAACATTGCCATATTCTGGGTCATTCTATAGTTACAATGACCTAACATTTACTAGTAAAAGACTCACATAATGTCAAGAAAGCAGCAGTCTACCTCAGTTATCATGGAAAAACAAAACAATCCTTCAACTAAAAAAGCAGACACAGTGAATACCCAAGATAGACAGAACTAGAAGAAATATGTTGTTTTGGAGTTATTTGAACAACTACAGAAGAAGATGCAAATGATGGAACAAACAATTAAGAAAACAAATACCTCAGAGACATCAATCCAGAAGAAATATATTGATGAGGAACAACTTGAACAGCTATCAAAGAAAAGGTGAAAGAAAGAATTGATAATATAGATAAAGAGGTACAAGAACTTAAAAAAACCATCACAAGACAGAGAAAGTACAGCCAACACAGTAGTGGAAAACCAGAGAAGTATGAAAATGCAATCCAGAATATTAAGACTGAAATGGCAGAAGCGTCCAACACGTTCGGAAGACAAAAAAAGTAGAACTGAAGAGATGGAAAAGAGAGTCAGTGAGCTAGAAGACAAGAGCCTCACTGAAAACATACCAGAAGAAAAATCAGAGATGAGATGTAAAAAAAATGAAGAAAACATTAAAATCATGTGGGATGACATCAAAAGGAATAATGTATGTATGATTGGAATTCCAGAAAGGGGAGTGACAGGATAATCTCTCAGAAAATTGCAGAAGAAGTACTAGAAGAAAACTTCCTAGGTATTTTGGAGAACAGGGAAATCCACATTCAAGAAGCACAGTGAATAACAAATAGACTAGATACAAAAAAGAAAAACATCAAGACATAGTCAAATTCCCCAAATTAAAAAATTCTAAAAGCAGTATAAGAAAAACAAAGAGTCAACCACAAAGGGGAAACAATTATATTAATTTCTGATTTCTCAGCAGAAATCATGCCAGCTAGAAGACAATGGGATGGCATATACAGAAAGTTGAAAGAAACCAATTGTCAGCCAAGGATTCTAGATCCAACAAAGCTCTCCATCAAATATAAAGAAGAAACTAGATCCTTTGCAGAAAAGAAGAACTTAAGGAATTTGTGAAAACAAGACTGAACCTACAAGAAATTTTAAGTGAATTCCTACACATGGAGATGCCAAAGGGAAGTTCATGGACCATAGTATTCAGAAACAATAGAAAAAGAAACAGCAAAATGGCAAAAGTAAGACCTGATCTTACAATAATCACATTTAATGTGAATGGACTAAATGCACCAATTAAGAGAAAAAGAGTAGTAGAATGGATATAAAACCAAAGCCCATCAATATGTTGCTTACATAAGACACATCTAAAAAAAACAAGAGAAAGAGAGTCAAAATCAAAGGCTGGAAAAAATATAACAAACAAATGGCAACCTAAAAAAAGTAGGAGTGGTAACACTATTCTCTGATAAAATAGATTTCAGAATGAAAACCACCATAAAAGATAATGAAGGGCATTACACGCTGATTTAAGGCACAATAGATCAAGAAGACATAATCTTCGTCAATATTTATGCACCAAAATTTAGACCTGCAAAATACTGGTTAACAGTATTTAAGAAAGAAATAGACAATACCACAATAATGGTAGGAGATTAAAACACACCACTATCACCAAAGGATAGATCAACCCAAAAGAAACTCAACAAAGAGGCAGAAGATCTAAACTATACAATCAGCCAACTTTACCTTGTGGATGGATGTATTCTGGGTACTGCCCCAACTAAAATACAATTAACTTTCTTCTCAAGTGCACATGGTACACTCTCCAGAATTGATTACATATTAGGGTACAAAGCAAGCCTCAACAAATTCAAAAACATTGAAATAATGCCAAGTATCTTCTCAGACTACTATGTCATAAAATTAGAAATTAATCACAGAAGAGTAAAGTTTACAAAATTATCCATGTGGAAGCTAAATAACTCTCTGATAGAGCATGATTGGGTTTAAAAGAAATAAATAATGAACTAAAAAAGTTCGTTAAGAAATAACACCATACCAAAACATCTGAGATACAACTAAGGCAGCCCTCAGGGGTCAGTTCATAGCAATAGGCACACACATAAAAAAGGAAGAAAGAAGAAAAATCAGTTTTTTAACTAAAAAAAAAGCTGAAATCATAAAGGAGCAGAAAAGAGAAAAGGAATTAAAACCATCAATAAGACCAGGAGCTAGTTTTTTAAAAGGATCAATGAAATTGACAAACCACTGCAAACTTAACAAAAGAAAAAAAATACATAGATAACTTGATTAAAAAATGACAAAGGTGACATCACAAAAGAATCAGATGAAATTAAATCTGTAATATCAGAATATTATAAAAAGCTATACTCTTACTGACTTGAAGAGATTTATATTTATTCCCATTCCAAAAAAAAGGTGACCAAATAGAGTGTGGAAATTATAAAAAAAAAAAAAATCACTAAAATCACACACTAGCAAAATCCTGCCGAAGATTAACCAGAAACGACTGGAACAGTACATTGACAGAGAACTATCAGAAATACAAGTTGAGTGTAGAAGAAGTCATGGCACTAGAGACATTATTGCCAATGTAGATCCCGGCAGAAAGCAGAGAGTACCAGAAGAATGTCTATCTGTAATTCATTGACTATGCAAAAGCATTTAACTGTGTGGATCACAACAAATTGTGCCTAACCTTGAGGAAAATGAGAAACCCAGAACACTTGATTGTGCTTATGTGAAACCTATACTTGGACCAAGAAGCAGTTCTCAGAACAGACAAAGGAAACAATGCATGGAAAGGGATGCATCCTGTCCCCATACCTTTTCAATCTGTATTGAAAACAGATCATTTGGGAAGCAGGGCTTTATGAGGCAGAGTTTAGCATCAAGATTGGAGGAAGACTCATCAGCAAACTACAATATGCAGATGATACAACCTAACTTGCTGAAACTGAAGAAGACCTGAAGCGCTTGCTGCAGAAGGTCAAGGACTGTAGTCTTTAATGTAGATTGAAGTTCAACATCAAGAAGACAAAGATTCTCACCACTGGGCAAATTTGCAGAACCATATTATATAGAGAAGAGATTGAGGTTGTTAGCAATTACATCTTGCTCAGATCCTCAATCAACACTCTTAACACAAGCAGTCAGGAAATCAAAAGACAAATTGCATTGGGAAAAATTTGCTGTCATAGACCTCTCCAGAGTACTGAAAAGCAATGATGTCACTCTAGAGACAAATGTGCACCAAATCCAGGCCATGATCTTCTCAATTACTTGTCATGCTTCAGAGAGCTGGACAATGACTAAGGATTATAGAAGAAGAAACAATGCCTTCGAGTTGTGGTGCTGGAGAAGAGTCTTGAACATAACCATGGACTGCCAAGAAAATAAAATCTATCTTCAAGATGATGAAACCAAGTCTCTCCTTGGAGGCTAGGATTTTGAAGCTCTCTCTCACATACTTTGGGCACATGGCCAGGAGAGACTGGTCCTTGGAGAAGGACATCATGTTTGGAAGGGTAGAGGGACAGTGCAAGAGAGGAAGATGCCAGATGAGATTGATTAAAATAGTATCTGGGGCAATAAGAGTTGGTGTGTCGGATTTGGTGAGACTGGCTCAGAAAAGGGAATGGTTCAGAGTTGCTGGAAATTGCATCACTATATGTCGCAGAAGGAGCATGGTGGTGTGAGCCAAGGGATCGTGGCAAGCTTTCGGAGTCGAGTGCTTTTGCGGGCATGTATTTGACGTGCAGGTTTGCTCTGTCCCCGGGAGCAAGGCAAGCTAGGCTTGGCCTAAGGTTTGAGCCAGGAAGTAGTCTTAAGCCCAAAGGGACCGAGGGCCACAGGCCCTCAGACAAGGTTCAAATGATTTTCCTGTCAAACATTCTTCTAGGTGGTAAAGCACTGGTCTGTGCATTGCGGTACAGAGGTAACTCATGGTTGCTGCAATGCCGAAGACTGTGACAGTGATGTGCCAGTCGTGGTAATGGGTACCCATGGAGGACAATGTTGGCTGGAGCTTCCCAAAGAAAAGAAGCCTGGATGCAAGAATGGCATCCACCTCCGAAATGGCTTGCCTCCAAAAACTATATACGAACAGTTCTCAGGCCGTTCATTCAAAGGGTCACAATGAGATGTCTAGGACTCGACGGCAATAACCAACAACAACAATGACAACAACAGAGAGACACGTTAGCCTTGAGGAAAAGAAGTTATACTACCGAGCCAAAAGTTGGGTGACTTTCATCTGCGGCCCTAGCCAGGTTCATATTGTTTTCCTGTGAAACATTCTTCCAGGTGGTAAAGTACTGATCTGTGCGTTGCTGTACAGAGGTAACTCGTGGTTGCTGCGATGCTGAAGACTGTGACAGTAATGTGCCAATCGTGGTAATGGTTACCCATGGGGGAGAGTGTTGGTGGGAGCTTCCTACTAATAGAAGTCTGGAAGGAGGAGTGGCATTCACTTATGAAACTGCTTGCCTCCAGAAACTCTATGTATGAACAGTGCTCAGGCCGTTCGTTCATAGGGTCTCTATGAGCCGTCTAGGACTCGAAGGCACTAACCAACAATAACTACGACAACGTCAAAGACAGAGGTACATTGGCCTGGTGGAAAAGAAGTTATGCTAGCAAGCCGAAAGGTGGGGTATTTTCATCTGCGGCCCTCAACCAGGTTCAAATTGTTTTCCTGTCAAACATTCTTCTACGTGGTAAAGCACTGCTCTGTGCGGTGCTGTACAGAGATAACTCGTGCTTGCTGCGATGCTGAAGACTGAGACAGTGATGTCCCAATCGTCATAATGGGTACCCATGTGGGACACTGTTGGCTGGAGATTCCCGACTAAAAGAAGCCTGGAAGCAGGAGCGGCATCCACTTCCCAAATGGTTTGCCTGTGGAAACTCTATGTACGAAGAGTGTTCAGGCAGTTCTCTCATAGGGTTGATATGAGTATTCTAGGACTTTCAGGACCTAACCAACAATAACAACGATAACGACAAAGAGAGAGCAAAGTTGGCCTAGTGGAAAGGAAGTTATGCTACCAAGCCAAAAGGTGGGTATTTTTCATCTACGGCCCTCGGCCAGGTTCAAATTGTTTTCCTGTCAAACATTCTTCTAGGTGGTAAAGCACTGGTCTGTGCGCTGCTGTACAGAGGTAACTTGTGCTTGCGGTGATGCCGAAAACTGTGACAGCGAAGTGTCAATCGTGGTAATGGGCACCCATGGGTGACAGTTTTGGCTGGAGTTTCCTACTAAAAGAAGCCTGGAAGCAGGAGCACCATCCACTTCCTAAATGGGTAGCCTCCAGAAACTCTATTTAGGAACAGTGCTCAGGCTGTACGTTCATAGGGTCACTTTGAATCGTCTAGGACTCACCGGCACTAACCAACAATGACAACAACATTGACAAAGAGAAACCGAAGTTGGCCCAGTGGAAAGGAAGTTATGCTACCAAGCCGAAAGATGGGTGATTTTCATCTGCTGCCCTAGACAAGGTTCATATCGTTTCCCTGTCAAACATTCTTCCAGGTGGTAAAGAACTGGTCTGGGCATTGCAGGACAGAGGTAACTCGTGGTTGATGCGATACCGAAGACTGTGACAGTGACGTTCCAATCATGGTAATGGGTTCCCATGGGGGGCAGTGTTGACTGGAGCTTCTCGAATAAAAGAAGCCTGGAAGCAGGAGCCACATCCACTTCCGAAATGGGTAGCCTCCGAAAGTCTACATACAAACAGTGCTAAGGCCCTTCGTTCATAGGGTTGATATGAGTCATCTAGGACTCAATGGCATTAACCAACAATAACAACAATAACGACAAAGAGAGAGCTATGTTGGCCTAGTGGAAAGGAAGTTATGCTACCAAGCCGAAAGGTGGGTGATTTTCATCTGAGGCCCTTGGCTTGGTTCAAATTGTTTTCCTGTCAAACATTCTTTCGAGTGATAAAGCACTGGTCTTTGTGTTGCTGTACAGAGGTAACTCGTGCTTGCTGCGATGCCGAAGACTGTGACAATGATGTGCCAATCGTGGTAATGGGTACCCATCAGGGACAGTGTTGGCTGGAGCTTCCTCCTAAAAGAAGACTGGAAGCTGAGCGGCATCCACTTCTGAAACGGCCTGCCTCTGAAAACTCTATGTACAAATAGTGTTCAGGGAGTCATCTAGGACTCGATGGCACTAACCAACAAGAACAACGATAAAGAGAGAGCTACGTTGGCCTAGGGGAAAGGAAATTATGCAACCAAACCCAAAGGTGGGTGATTTTAATTTGCCGCCCTCGGCCAGGTTCTAATTGTTTTCCTGTCACACATTATTCTCGGTGGTATAGCACTGGTCTGTGTGCTGCTATACAGAGGTAACGCGTGCTTGCTGCGATGCCGAAGTCTGTGACAGTGATGTGCCAGTCGTGGTAATGGGCACCCATGGAGGACAGTGTTGGCCTAAGCTTCCCGACTAAAAGAAGCCTGGAATTAGGAGCCGCACCCACTTCTGAAATTGCTAGCCTCAGGAAACATTATATACAAAAAGTTCTCAGGCCGATCGTTCATAGGGTCGCTATGAGTCGTCTAGAACTCCATGGCACTCACCAACAATAAAAACGACAACGACAAAGAGAGATCTACGTTGGCCTGGTGGAAAGGACGTTTTGCTACCAAGCTGAAAGCTGGGTGATTTTCAACTTCGGCCCTTGGCCAGGTTCAAATAGTTTTCCTGTCAAAACCTTCCTCTAGGTGCTAAAGCACTTATCTGGTCCTTGCAGTACAGAGATAACTCGTGGTTGCTGTGATAATAATGACTGTGAGAGTGATGTGCCAATCATTGTAATGGGTACCCATGGGGGACAGTGTTGGCTGGAGCTTCCCGACTAAAAGAAGCCTGGCAGCAGGGGCGGCATACACTTCCGAAATGGGTAGCCTCCAGAAACTCTATGTAGGAACAGTGCTCAGGCCGTTCGTTCATAGGGTTGATATGAGTCGTCTAGGACTTGGAGGAACTAAACAACAATAACGACAAAAATAGAGCTAAGTTGGCCTAGTGGAAAGGAAGTTAGGCTACCAAGCAGAAAGGTGGGTGATTTTCATCAGCGGCCTTCGGCCATGTTCAAATTCTTTCCCTGTCAAACATTGTTCTAGGTGGTAAAGCAATGGTCTGGGAGATGCAGGACACAGGTAACTCGTGGTTGCTGCGATGCCGAAGACTGTGACAGCGATGTTCCTATCATGGTAACGGGTTCCCGTGGGGGATAATATTGACTGGAGCTTGTCGAATAAAAGAATCCTGGAAGCAGGAGCCACATCCAGTTCCCAAATGGGTAGCCTCCGTAAGTCCATGTAGGAACGGTGCTCAGGCCTTTCGTTCATAGGGTTGTTATGGGTCGTCTAGGATTCAACGGCACTAACCAACAATAACGACAAAGAGAGAGCTACGTTGGCCTAGTGGAAAAGAAGTTATGCTACCACGCCAAAAGGTGGGTGATTTTCATCTGCGGCCCTCGGCCAGGTTCAAATTGTTTTCATGTCAAACATTCTTCAAGGTGGAAAAGAACTGGTCTCTGTGTTGCTGTACAGAGGTAACTCGTGCTTGTTGTGATGCCAAAGACTGTGACAGTGATGTGCCAATCGTGGTAATGGTTGCCCATGGGGGACAGTGTTGGCTGGAGCTTCCTACTAAAAGAAGCCTGGAAGCAGGAGCACCATCCACTTCCCAAATGGCTTGCCTCCGGAAACTCTATGTATGAACAGTGCTCAGGCCATTCATTCATAGGGTCATTATGAGTTGTCTAGGACTCTATGGCACTAACCAACAATAACAACAAGGACAGAGAGAGAACTTAGTTGACGTAGTAGAAAGGATGTCATGCCACCAAGCCGAAAGGTGGGTCCTTTTTATCTGCCGCCCTAGGCCAGGTTCAAATTGTTTTTCTGTCAAACATTCTTCTACGTGGTAAAGTACTGGTCTGTCCGTTGCTGTGCAGAGGTAACTCGTGCTTGCTGCGATGCCAAAGATTGTAACAGTGATGTGCCAATCGTGCTAATGGGTACCCATTGGGGACAGTGTTGGCTGGAGATTCCCGACTAAAAGAATCCTGGAAGCAGGAGCGGCATCCACTTCCCAAATGGCTTGCCTGTGGAAACACTATGTACGAACAGTGCTCAGGCCGTTGGTGCATAGCGTTGATATGAGTTGTCTAAGATTTGGAGGACCTAACCAACAATAACGATAACGACAAGAAGAGAGCTACTTTCCTCTAGTTCAATGGAAGTTATGCTACCAAAGAGAAAAGTGGCTGATATTCATCTGCGGCCCTCGGCCAGGTTGCAATTGTTTTCCTGTCAAACATTCATCTAGGTCGTAACTAGTCTGTGGGTTGCTGGACAGAGGTAACTCGTGCTTGCTGCGATGCCGAAGACTGTGACAATGATGTGCCAATCGTGGTAATGGTTACCCATGGGTGACAGTGTTGGCTGGAGCTTCCTACTAAAAGAAGCCTGGAAGCTCAGCGGCAACCATTCCTGAAACGGCCTGCCTCCGAAAAATATGCATGAACACTGCTCAGGCAGTTCTTTCATAGGGTCGCTATGAGTCATCTAGGACTTGATGGCACTAACCAGCAATAACAACGATATAGAGAGAGCTACGTTGGCCTAGTGGAAAGGAAGTTATGCAACCAAACCCAAAGGTGGGTGATTTTAATCTGCCACCCTCAGCCAGGTTCAAAGTGTTTTCCTGTCACACATTATTCTAGGTGGTATAGCACTGGTCTGTGTGCTGCTGTACAGAGGTAACTCGTGCTTGCTGCGATGCCAAAGACAGTGACAGTGATGTCCCAATCATCATAATGGTACCCATGGGGGACAGTGTTGACTGTAGCTTCTCGAATAAAAGATGCCTGGAAGCAGGAGCCGCATTCCACTTTCGAAATTGGTAGCCTCCGGAAGTCTATGTACGAACAGTGCTCGGGCCCTTGGTTCATAAGGTAGATATGAGTCGTCTAGGACTCAACGGCACTAACCAACAATAACAACAATAACGACAAAGAGAGAGCTACGTTGGCCTAGTGGAAAGGAAGTTATGCTACCGAGCCGAAAGGTTGGTGGTTTTCATCTGAGGCCCTTGGCCCGGTTCAAATTGTTTTCCTGTCAAACATTGTTTCGGGTGATAAAGCACTGGTTTTTGTGTTGCTGTACAGAGGTAACTCGTGCTTGCTGCGATGCCGAAGACTGTGACAATGATGTGCCAATCGTGGTAATGGGTACCCACCAGGGACAGTCTTGGCTGGAGCTTCGTCCTAAAAGAAGCCCGGAAGCTGAGCGGCATCCACTTCTGAAACGGCCTGCCTCCGAAAACTCTATGTAATAATAGTGCTCAGGCCGTTGTTTCATAGGGTCGCTATGGGTCATCTAGGACTCGATGGCACTAACCAACAATAACAACGATATAGAGAGAGCTACGTTGGCCTAGGGGAAAGGAAGTTATGCAACCAAACCCAAAGGTGGGTGATTTTAATCTGCCGCCCTCGGCCTGGTTCTAATTGTTTTCCTGTCACACCCTATTCTAGGTGGTATAGCACTGGTCTATGTGCTGCTATACAGAGGTAACTCGTGCTTGCTGCGATGCCGAAGTCAGTGACAGTGATGTGCCAGTCGTGTTAATGGGCACCCATGGGGGACAGTGTTGGCCTAAGCTTCCCGACTAAAAGAAGCCTGGAATTAGGAGCGGCATCCACTTCTGAAATAGCTAGCCTCAGGAAACATTATGTACGAAAAAACATTATGAATGGCTCAGGCCGTTCGTTCATAGGGTCGCTATGTGTCGTCTTGAACTCCATGGCACTCACCAACAATAACAACAACAACAACGGCAAAGAAAGAGAGAGCTATGTTGGCCTGGTGGAAAGGAAATTATGCTACCAAGCCAAAAGGTGGGTGATTTTGATCTGCCGCGCTAGGCCAGGTTCAAATTGTTTTCCTGTCAAACATTCTTGTAGGTGGTAAAGCACTGGTATGTGCGCTGCTGTAAAGAGGTAACTTGTGCTCTCGACGATGCCGAAAACTGTGACAGAGATGTGTCAGTCGTGGTAATGGGTACCCATGGGGGACAATGTGGCCTGGAGCTTCCTACTAAAAGAACCATGGAAGCAGGAGCCGCATCCACTTCTGACAAGCCAGCCTCCGGAAACTCTATGTAGGAACAGTGCTCAGGCTGTTCGTTCATCGGGTTGATATGAGTCCTCAAGGACTTGGAGGACCTAACCAACAATAACAACAATAACGACAAAGAGAGAGCTAAGTTGGCCTAGCGGAAAGGAAGTTATCCTAC
>NW_006399781.1:18160977-18162303 GCF_000299155.1 Elephantulus edwardii
GGTAACTCATGCGTGCTTCGATGCCGAAGAGAGTGACAGTGATGTGCCAATCGTAGTAATGGTTACCATGGTGGACAGTGTTGCCTGGAGCTTCCTACTAAAAGAAGCCTGGAAGCAGGAGCACCATCCACTTCCCAAATGGCTTGCCTCCAGAAATTCTATGTACGAACAGTCCTCAGGCCATTCGTTCATAGGGTCGCTATCAGCCATCTAGGACTCGATGGCACTAACCAACAATAGCAACAAGGACAAAGAGAGAATTAAGTTGGCCTAGTAGAAAGGACGTCATGCCACCAAGCTGAAAGGTGGGTGATTTTCATCTGCCGCCCCAGGCCAGGTTCAAATTGTATTCCTGTCCAACATTCTTCTAGGTGGTAAAGTATTGGTCTGTCCCTTGCTGTGCAGAGGTAACTCGTGCTTGCTGCGATGCCGAAGACTGTAACAGTGATGTGCCAATCGTGGTAATGGGCACCCATGGGGGACAGTGTTGGCTGGAGATTCCCGACTAAAATAAGCCAGGAAGCAGGAGTGGCATCCACTTCCCAAAAGCCTTGCCTGTGGAAACTGTATGTACGAACAGTGCTCAGGCCGTTCGTTCATAGGGTTGAAATGAGTCGTCTACGACTTGGAGGACCTAACCAACAGTAACAATGATAACGACAAAGAGAGAGCTACGTTGGTCTAGTTCAATGGAAGTTATGCTACCACGCCGAAAGGTGGGTGATTTTCATCTGCGGCCCTCAGCCAGGTTCAAATTGTTTTCCTGTCAAACATTCTTCTACGTGGTAAAGCACTGCTCTGTGCCGTGCTGTACAGAGATAACTCGTGCTTGCTGCGATGCTGAAGACTGAGACAGTGATGTTCCAATCGTCATAATGGGTACCCATGTGGGAAACTGTTGGCTGGAGTTTCCCGAATAAAAGAAGCCTGGATTCAGGAGCGGCATGGACTTCCCAAATGGCTAGCCTCAGGAAACTCTATGTACGAACATTGTCGAGGCCGTTTATTCAAAGGGTCACTATGAGTCGTCTAGGACTCAATGGCACTAACCAACAATAACAAGGACAATGCCAAAGAGAGAGCTAAATTGACATGTTGGAAGGGAAGTTATACTACCAAGCCAAAAGGTGGGCATTTTTCATCTGCGTCCCTCGGCCAGGTTCAAATTGTTTTCATGTCAATCATTCTTCTAGGTGGTAAAGCACTGGTCTGTGCGCTGCTGGACAGAGGTAACTTGTGCTTGCGGCGATGTCGAAAACTGTGACAGCGATGTGTCAATCATGGTAATGGGCACCCATGGGCGACAGTGTTGGCTGGAGCTTCCTA
>NW_006399781.1:18166512-18179510 GCF_000299155.1 Elephantulus edwardii
TGACAGTGATGTGCCAATTGTGGTAATGGGTACCCATGGGGGACAGTGTTGGCTGGAGCTTCCTACTAAAGGAAGCCTGGAAACTGAGCGGTATCCTCTTCTGAAACGGCCTGCCTCTGCAAACTCTATGTACGTACAGTGCTCAGGTCGTTCCTTCATAGGGTCGCTGTGAGTTGTGTAGTACTCGATGGCACTTACCAACAACAACAACGTCAAAGAGAGAGCTAAGTTGGCCTAGTGAGCGGAAGTTATTCTACTAAACCCAAAGGTCGGTGATTTTCATCTGCGGCCCTCGGCCAGGTTCAAATTGTTTTCCTGTCACACATTCTTCTAGGTCGTAAAGCACTGCTCTCGGCATTGCAGTACAGAGGTAACTCGTGGTTGCTGCGATGCTGAAGACTGTGACAGTGATTTGCCAATCGTGGTAATGAGTATCCATGGGGGACAGTGTTGGCTGGAGCTTCCCGACTAAAAGAAGCCTGGAAGCAGGGAGCGACATCCACTTCCCAAATGGCTTTCCTTCTGAAACTCTATGTACGAACAGTGCTCAGGCCTTTCGTTCATAGGTTCGATATGGGTCGTCTAGGACTCAACGATACTAAACGACAACAACATGTCACAGATTACTCAACTGCAAATCGCAACAAAAGCATACTATGTTGGTTGTTTTTTATTTAAACCTCATGTTTAGAGTCAAGAAGACCTCAGGGAATGGACTTGGTAAATTTTGGAGGAACTTTCTTCTAAGTGGTACAGCATTTTCTGCCAGTATGCTGTACTGAGGTAATCTGTGTTTGCTGGAATGCTGAACCTTGTTTCATTGAGGTGTCAAATACCATAACAATTACCCTTGGTGGACAGTTTTAGGTGGAACTCCCCATTTAGACAGGTTTGGAAGCAGGAGTGGCATCCAGTTCTTAAACAATATGCCTCTGGCAACTCTATGAACTTTCATAAATATAGTTATAGAAAGGCTTCAGGCCTTTTGTCCACAGGGTATTTTTGAGTTGTTCTGGACTTGGCAGCAATCAACAACAAAAACAAGAGGAAATGGACAAATTCCTTGAAACTCATGCCCTATCCAGATTGACAAGGACAGATACTGAACTCTTGAACAGATACCTCACAAAACAAGAGATTGAACAGGTCTTAAAAAAGACTTCCCCAATAGAAAAGTCCTGGACCAGATGTTTTCACAGCTGAATTCTACCAAACATTCAGTCGCTTCTTTAGTCGGGAAGCTCCAGCCAACACTGTCCCCCATGGGTACCCATTACCACAATTGGTGCATCCCTGTCACAGTCTTCGGCATCACAGCAACCACGAATTACCTCTGTTCATTAACGCACAGACCAGTGCTAATTCTACTTAAATTATTTCAAAATCTTTAAAAAAAGAACATTCCAAGATTTATTCTATGAAATAAGCATAACCCTCATACAAAAAACAGGCAAAGATATTGCCGCAAAAAGATAGACTTAATTATTCTCTCATGAATATAGATGCTAAAATTCCTAACAAAATCCTAGACAGTAGAATCCAAAACGCACATAAAATAAAATTCATCATGATGAAGTGGCATTCATAACAGGTATGCAAGGATGGTTCAACATAAGAAAAACAATCAGTGTAATTCATCACGTTAGCAAAACAAAGAACAAGAACCACATGATTCTATCACTTGATGCAGAAAAAGCCTTTGACAAAATCCAACACCCTTTCCTGATTGAAACACTCAACAAAATAGGAGTAGTGGGGAATTTCCTTAACATGGCAAAAAGTGTATATGCAAACCCAAGAGCCAACATTGTTCTCAATGGAGAGAGATTAGGAAATTGTGAAACAATGAAAGAATCTTTTTAAAGAGAAAAGGAAACTTGTAGGGGGAGGGGAGGTAGTGGTAGGGAGGGATTGTGCAACAGTGAAGAATTGAAATCCAAGTTTTCTATAATCTTTCACTAAACTATAAATTATATAATCCCTAAAAAAAAAAGACAGTCCCTTTGAGAGAGGAAGTAGGCAAAGATGCCCACTATCACCTCTCTTACCCAATATTGTAGTGGAAGTCTTAGTGATAGCAATAAGAGAAGGAAGTAAGAAATATTCAAATTGGCAAAGAGGTGGTAAAATTGTCTCTACATGCAGATATGATAGTGAGATGGAAAAGGCAATTTCTAATTTCATCTGGAATGGAAAGAAACCTCAAATATGCAAAGCATTCCTAAAAATGAGAAACAAGGTAGGAGGCATCTCACTCTCTGATTTCAAATCCTACTAAACTGCCATGGTGGTCAAGACAATGTGGTACTTATACAATGACACACACATATTGTTATTGTTGTTATGTGCTGTGGAGTCGCTTGTGACTCATAGCGACCCTGTGTACAACAGCTCTAAAATCTCTTCTGCCCTGTGCCAATCTCATTGTCTCCAACACACTCATCCCGATTACCTCAGTCACTGAATCAGTCCATCTCCTAGAGGGCCTTCCCCTCCTGTGCCTGCCCTCCATCCTCCCAAGCATGATGTCCTTCTCCAAGGACCTGTCTCTCCTTACAACATGACCAAAGTATGTCAGATGAAGCCTCAGAATCCTTGCCTCCAAGGAGCAGCCCGGTTTAACCCTCTCCAGGATGAATCTGTTTTCTTAGCAGTCCATGGTACCCTCAATACTCTTCTCCATCACCAAAACTCAAAGGCATCAATTCTCCTTCTATCCTCCCTAATCCAGAATAAGATGTACACAGCAAAGTGGACTGGGAGGGGAGAGGAAATTGTGCAACAGTGAAAGAATTTTTCTTTTTAAAGAGAAAAGTAAACAGGATCTGGGGGATAGGGAGGGAAATGTGCAACAGTGAATGAATGGAAATATCAATAAAAATTTTTTAAAAAGAAAATTATACATAGTCCTAAACATAAACATATATTAAAATATGACCTAGAAACTCCACTCATGGCTTTATACCCAAGAGAAAATAAAATTCATTCCCACATAGAAACCTGTACATAAATGCTTTTAACAACAAAAACAAAAAAACTTATAACCGCATCTATAATAGTTAAGTTATATCTACATATGGGATATTATTTAGCCACATAAAGAAATAGTGCCATAATACATGCTATAAATCTTGACAATATACTGAGGTAAGTCAGTAACAAAAGACCACATACTGTTTGATTCAATTCATATTGAAAGTCCAGAATAGGGAAATCTATAGAGTTATAGGTTACTTAGGGCCAGGGTAGGGAGGTAGATAAGAGATAAACTATATAGAGCTTTTTATTTTTTAAAAAACTTTCTGTTGTGTTTTTAGTGAACATTTACATCTTAATTATGTAGAATTACTGGAACATAGCTATCCTAAGTGGATGGCTTTAAGAAACAGAAATTTATTCTGGCGGTTTAGGAGACTAGAACTCTGAACCCAAGGTGCTGGCTCTAGAGGAAGATTTTATTCCCCCACTGTGTTAGCTTTGAGGTCGAACCTATCTCTTTATGCATATGTTGTTCCTTGAAGATCTTCATATGTCTTAGTGTCACCCTTCCTAAACTTAGGAAGTTCACTGTACAGGCCTCCGGAGAGGAAGACTCTGGTTGAGATGGATTGACTTGGTGACTGGGATGATGGGGGTAGGTGTGTCAGAGACAATGAGATTGGCTCAGGATAGAGCAGAGTTCAGAGCCATTGTGTATAGGGGTCTTCATGAGTCACATGTGACTCGGCGACACATAACAACAACTACTACTTTGCTAGGCATTTCTTTCTCCAGGGACTGGCTCCTCATGATAACATGTCCAAAGTATGGAAGACGCAGTCCTACCATCCTGTTCTAAGAGTTATTCTGGCTACACATCTACCAAGTATACTTTAAGACACATTTGTGCATTCTTTTGACAGTTCCTAGTATGTTCAGCAGGAAGCTCTGGTGGCCTAGTGGTTAAGGAGCTGTGCTGCCAGCTTGAAGGCCTGTGTTTCAAATCCACAGCTGCTATGTGGGAGAAAGATGGGCAATCTACCATGCAATTATACTGCCACTGAAAACCTGCTGAAGAGTCAACAAAGAGTCAGTTCTGACTCTACAGTGTACAACAACAAGTGCATTCAATATTCTTTACCAACACTACAATTCAACGGTATCAATTTTTCCAACATCCTTGTTCATTGTCCAACTTTCATATGCATATGTAGCGATGGAAAATATTATGCCTTGAATCAACTCAACTTAGTCTTTAAAGTGGTACCCTTGCTCTTTAGTACTTTGAAGAGGTCCTTGGCAACAGTGATGCAATACATTACTTGATTTCTTGACTATTATTAGTTCCATGGGCTTTAGTGGTGGATCCAAGGAAAACAAGCTCTTTGACAATCTCAGTCTTTTTCCCCCATTTATCATTATATTATTTATTTTTCCACTTGTGAGGACTTTTGTTTTCTTTCTGTTGATATGCTGTCCATACTGAATAATACCGTATTTAAACTTAATCAGTAGGTGCTTCAGGTCCTCTTCATTTTTGCCAGCAAGGTTGTGTCACCTACATATTACAGGTTCTTAATTAGTCCTCTTCCAGAACCTTATTTTTTTCCCAACGCTTCTGCACAGAATAGGGTTTTTTTTGTTCCACTGGTTCTTGATCAAATAATAACCACTGAAATGTTGTGTTGTCGAAAAAATTTTTATTGCAGTGACTACATGTTCTTTTTTTAAATTAAAATAAAGTTTTTCTTTTATACTGGTTTACTTACAAAATTCATATACATTGTTGTTGTTCACACCAGATCTTTCCCATGTCCTTTACCCACCCCTCCCTCCACCCATCAAATTGTGTGACCTTCTGATTAACCCTGCCCTCACCCATCCCCACGCCCTGTTCCCATACTCCCCCCACTGAATCCTTATACATGTTCTACAATAATGGTCTGTATTTGTTCTTATGAGACTGAGTTCGTTAATTTAGTATAATGCTCTCCAGTCCCTCCCAAGTTAGGTCGTGATTTACAAAATCATTGCTCCTGCATGCTGCATAATATTCCATTGTGTGAATGTACCATAATTTCTCAATCCATTTGATTGCAGTTGGACATTTGGGCTGTTTTAATGTTCTTGCGATGGTGAACAACCATGCTATGAACACTGATGTACAAATTCTTGTGTATGCCTCAGTTCTCATTTTCTCAAGATATATTCAAAGCAGTGTAATATCTGGGTCTTATGGAATTTCTATGTTCAGCTTTTTGAGGAAATGCCAAACTGTCTTCCAGAGTGATTGTACCACATTACAAGAGCTAGTAGACTAATATAGTAGAGTGGCAGGATATAAGATCAATATCCAAAAATCAGTGGGATTTGAGGCAACAAAGAGAATTCAGAGCAGGACACCAAGAAAGCAATACCATTTACAATAGCCAATCACAAATTGAGATACTTGGGAGTGAATCTAACTAGGCACAAAAGACTTATACAAAGAAAACTACAGAACATTTCTGTGAGATACAATAAAAGACCTAAAGAAATGAAAAAAAGTGCCCTATTTATGGATAGGAAGACTTAATATTGTGAAAATGACAATCCTACCCAAAGCAATCTATATGTTCAATGTAATCCCAATACAGATAAGAAATTAATTTTTCAAGGAGATCAAAAGGGAAATTGTCAAGTTTATTTGGAGAGGAAAGAGACCTTGAATAAGCAAAATACTTCTGAAAATAAAAAATAAAGTGGGAGGCATAGCACTCCCTGACCTCAAAACCTACTACACAGCCATAGTAACCAAAACAGCCTGGTACTGGTAAAATGACAGGCACGTAGATTCTGTGTTTTTTTATCTTCTTCTGATACTTCCTATGTCATTCAATATTTTGCCCATAGACTCCTCAATACCAACTTGAGTCTTTCAACCTGAGAAATGTTGAGCAATTCTTCCTTTTTGGTTCTCTAACTCCAGATATTTGCACATTTCATTATAATATTTTGTTTTGGTTTCTCAAGGTGCCCTTGGTAATTTACTGTTTAGCTTCATCATTTCCTCCCCCGACCCCCATTCACTTTAGCTTCTCTATACTCTGAAGCAAATTTCAATTTCTGCTAACATCCCTTTTGGTCTCCCCGCCCCCAACCTTTTCTTTCTTCATATCTGATGTCCTTGATGTCATGCCAAAACTTGTCCGATCTTTGGCCATTTAGCACTCAAGGAATCAAATTTATATTTGAGAGGGGTAATTGTGTCTAAATTCAGACAGATATATACTTAAGGTCATATTTTATCTCTTATAAAATCGTTTTCATTTTCTTCAATTTAACTTGAACTTGTATATGAACAATTGATGGTCTGTTTAATAGTCAGCCCCTGGTCTTGTTCTAAATGATACTGATCTTTGATTTGTGTGTATTTCATCTGGCAAGGACCACATGTATAGTTGCTGTTTGTGCATTTTAAGAAAGGTATTTGCAATTAATATATCATTGGTCACCCAAAATTCTATCATTCTGGCCTCATTTCTAATCAGCAGGACTTCATTTTCCAACTACCATTTCTTCTTTGATTTAAACTTTTGCATTCTGATCACCAATTATTATTCATGCATCTTGATTGCAAGTTTAATCCATTTCCGATTGCAGAATTTGATAGAAATCCTCATTTTCTTGGTCTTTAATTTTAGTGGCTGGTGGGTAACTTGAATAAATAGTTTTATTAGCAAGTTATCTGTGTGTATGTATATTCTCCTATCACTGACAAAATTATTCTTCAAGATAGATTTGTTAGAAGGAATAGTTTCTTTCAATAAGTTAGATTGATGAGTACTTGCCCTATATTAATTAGTTCCTACTGTTACAGAACAGTGCTGTCCAATAGAATTGTAAAGTAAACAAAAGCAATGTGAATGAATAGTGTGAAACACAATGTACATAAACTTTATAAGCAAACCAATAAAAAGAAAACAAACAAAAGCAAGTCATATTTAATTTAAAATTGAGTACCACATTAAAAAGCTAAAAAGAGATGAACTTGTTTTAATTATTTAACCCAATATACTTAACATCATTTTAATATGCAATCAACATAAAATTAATAGTGAGATATTAGAAATTATTTTTTATACCAAATCTTCGCTGTTGTATACCATTGAACCACAACCACCCTCTGGTGAGTTTTCAGAGGTAGTTAATTGACTGGGAGGAGATTGTCCATCCTTCTCCAATAGAATAGCTGGTGGATTCAAATCACATGCTTTTGGGATTGCAGCTCAGCTTCTTACCACCAGGCCACCATCTGAAGTGTTGTGGCTGTCATATTGGACAGTATGGTTATACATATTTTATTGTATTGACTTTGTTGTTGTTATGGGCCATCGGGTCGCCTGCGACTCATAGCAACCCTACGTACAACAGCACTAATCTCTGCTCTATCTTGTGCCAATATTATTGTCACTGACACACCAACCCCCAAAACCCCTGTCACTGAAATTGTCAATCCATCTCATCGAGGGTCTTACTCTCTTGTGCTGTCCCTCCACCCTTCCAAGCATGATGTCCCTCTCCAAGGGCTGGTCCCTCCTTGCAACATGTCCAAAGTATGTCAGACGAAGCTTCAGAATCCTTACCTCCAAGGAGAAGCCTGGCTTCACTCTCTCTAGGATGAACCTGTTCTGCTAACAACCCATGGTATATTTAATACTCTTCTCCAGCACCACAGCTCAAAGGAATCATTTCTCCTTCTATCATCTCGAGTCATTGTCCAGCTTTCTGATGCATAGCAAATAATTACAAAGACTATGGCCTGTATCAGACACACCTTAATCTCCAGACTGACATCATTGCTCTTGAGTACTTTGGAGAGGTCTTAGACAGCTGACTTTGCAATGCAGCTTGTCTTTTGGTTTCCTACTGCTGGTACTAAGAGTGTTGACTCAACGGCACATAACAACAACCACCATATGAGCAGGAGCAAATGGTAATAAAGAAGGAAATTGAAGCTGCATTGAAGGCATTGATAAAAATAAGGTCCCAGGAATCAATGGGATACCAATAAACTTATTTCAATTAACAGATGTAGCCCTGGATGCATTCACCAAGGTAGGCCAGGAAATTAAAAAGACAGCTGTCTGGCCAATGGATGGGGAGAGATTTATATTTGTTCCCATTCCCAAGAAAGGTGATCCAACAAAATGTGGAAACCATCAAACAATATCATTATTAACACATGCAAGCAAAATACTGCTGAAGATAATTAAAAAATGGCTAGAACATTCATAGATAGGAAACTACCAGAAGTTCAGCAGAATTTAAGGATATACATTGCTGAAGTAAGATGGATCCTGGCTGAAAGTAAGGAATACCAGAAGATTGTCTATTCATACTTTATTGAATATGCAAAGGCATTTGACTGTGTAGATAATAACAAGTGAATAACATTGAGAAGAAAGGGAATCCCAGAGCATTTAATTGTGCTCGTGCAAAACCTATACTTGGACAAGGAGGCTGTTGTGTGAACACAGCAAGGGAATGAAGAAGTTTAAAATTAAGAAGGGAATGTGTCCGAAGGGAGTGTGTCAGGGTATATTCCCTCTCCATACCTATTTAATCTGCATGCTGAGTAAATTGTTCAAGAAGCTAGACTCTTATGAAGAAGAATGTGGCCTCAGGATATGAGGGATACTCAACAATATCCTGCATTATGCAGATGACAGGAGGATATTGCTGTACAAATCTGTGTTTCAGTTCTAATTATTTTGGGGTATATTCTCAGTAGTAGAATAACTGGATCATATGGAGTTTCTATATTCAGATTTTTGAGGAAATGTGAAACTGCCTTCCAGAGAGGTTGTACTATTTTACAAACCACGAACAGTGTATGATGGTTGCAATTTCTCCACATCCTTGCCAAGATTTGTTGCTTGCTTTCCTATTAAATTTGCTGCTGCTTACTGGGGTGAGAAAGTATCTCTTTGTAGTTTTGATTTGCATCTGTCCTATTGCCAATGATTTTGAGCATTTCTTCCTGTGTTTGTTGCCTATCTGAATATCTTCCTTTGTGAAAGATATTTCCATATATTTTATCCATTTTGTAATTGTGCTATCAGACTTTTTTCTTTTGGAGGCCCTGTAATATTCTGTAAACTTTCATTATCAGACTTTTATCTGAGATGTCATTGGCTAATGTTTTCTCCCAGTCAGTTGATTTTCTTTTCACCCTATTGAAAAAAAACTTTTGATGCATAGAGGGACTTAATTTTTAGAAGATCCCGTTCATTGATGTTATTGTCTTCCTGGTTATACATTTCTGTATCTGTACATTGTTGTATTTGCCAGCCACTTTATAGCATAGGCGAGGCCTTCTAAGTTTCCTATCTTTTTGTCTCTTATCATCTTTGTGATTTTAGGCTTTACTCCTAGGTCTCTGGTCAATTTTGAGTTTATTTTTGTTTGTTGTGGAAAGTGTGGATCTTGGCTCAGCTTTCTGCAGGTTGCAGTCCAGTTTTGCCAGCACCATTTATTGAAGAGGTTTTCATTTCCCCATTTGGTATGTTTAAGAAAAGGTTCTCTTGTCAAATATTAGTTGACCATAAATAGAAAGGTTAATTTCTGGGTTCACAATTCTTTTCCATTGGTTTATGTGCCTGTAATTGTACCAGTACCATGCTGTTATGGTAATTACAGTTGCACAGTAGGTTTTGAGATCAGAGAGTACTATATCTTCCACTTCGTTTTTGTTTTTCAGAAGAGCTTTGCTTATTCAGGGTCTTTTTTCCCCCTTCTTAATCTTCAGGATAGATCTTGAGAGGCTCTTAACAATAGTTGTGATGTGATTTCTCTTGAATTTGTCATTCCTGGTATAATTTATGATTAGTTGATTTTTTTACAACTTCCAATTTTTCTGGTTTCTCAATTCATTTATTCTCTGTTCTAATTATTAATGGATTTTGTAACTATTTCTCCTCCTTTTAAGTAATAATACACAACAAATAAAAGCAAATAAAAACTGTATTACATTCACATTACTAAAGAAGACTACTTTCAGAAGGCAACTCTTCTTTAGTGATATTTTGAGTCCTTTCCAATCTTGTTGCTTTTGTTAGGTGCCTTTGCGTCAAGTATGACTCATAGCAACCTATGAACAACTGATCTGAACACTGTGCTATCCTGTGCCATCCTCAAAATCTCTGACACACTCAAGCCCACTACTGTAGTCACTGTGTCAATTCACCTGGTTAAGGGTTCAAAATCCCTCCACCTTCCCAAGCATTATCTCCCTTTCCAAAGAATAATCTCTCCTAGCAACGTGCCCAAAGTATACATGATAAAATTTTGCTATTTTTGTGTCCAAGGGACACGCTGGCTGCACCTTCTCCAAGACTTACATGTTTGTTCTTCTGGAAGTCCATGGGATCTCCAGTACTTTTCTCCAATGACAAAATTATAATCAATTTTTCTTCTAATAGCCATACAAAACTATGTTCTGCTGCTATTCACAAGGTCTTCAAGGGCCCAATATCTCAGAAGTGTATGATCAGTCCTGCTTCTTAATCTGTCTTCTTAGTCTGGAAGCTTCTCTGAAATCTATCCACCATGCATGACCCTGCGAGTATTTGAAATATAGGTGGTATTATTTTTTCAGCATCACAGCAAAACAAAAGCCGCCATAGTACATCAAACTGACAGACCTGTAATGTGTCTATATAGTTAGTGATTTTCCCTTCTTCAATCCCTTACAACTGGCAAGGGATAAATATTTCTTTGTTGTTGTTATGTGCCATCAAGTTGTCTGCCACTCATAGCGACCCTATGTACAACAGTACTAAACTCTGCTCTATCCTGTGCCAATTGCACTGTCTCTGACACACCCATCCCAATTATCCCAGTCACTGAGTCAATCCACCTCATAGAGGGTCTTCCTCTGGGATAAACATTTCTTTACATGTGTGTACCTGGTTTTTACTTTTTCCTGTCAGTATTATAAAAAATATAAATACTTTATCAAATACTTTATACAGTATTTAGCCTTTGGTCATTTACTTACTTTGTTGCAATGAACATGGGAGGGGCTCTAGTATTGCCCATATGTTTTCTTACATGAACTTGATTCTTTTAGGCTTTATATTTGTGACTTTGATCCATTCTGAGTTACTTTTTTATATAGTGTGAAGTATAAATTCTGTTTCATTTTTTCTGCAAATGGATATCCAGTTTTGCCAACATAATTAAGACTATTTTTGCCCTATATATTGGACTTCAAGCCTTTGTTGAAAATAAAGCACCCATTACTCACTCGCTGCCATCATCACACTTATCCTGATTCTTAGTGACTTTCCATCAGGATTGTTGTTGTTGTGTACTGTTGAGTTGGAACTGACCCATAGTTGACTCTCTGGTGCATTTTGGTGGTTGTTTTTTTTTTACCTTTCAATTATTTTTTTCAAAATTTTATTTTATTAATTTTAATGAACATTTACAGAGATTTTGGATTTTCATTCATTCATTGTTTCACTTTTTTTCCAGAAGCAGTTAATCTCATGAGATGAGATTGCCCATCTTACTCCCTGAGCAGCTGGAGGTCTCAAACTGCCTGCCTTTGGGATTGCAGCACAGCTTCTTGCCACTAGGTCACTGGAGCTCCCTCAGGTTTATAAAGATTTCTAAGGTTTATAAGTGCTCCATAAAGCTTACAAGGCTATAAATCTTAATGGGAGGAAGCTATCAATCTTATTCCTGTGGAGCTATGTGGTGGATTTGAACCACCAGAGATGTGTAGCTTTTTGGTTATCAGCACACTATGGATTATACCACCTGGGCTCCTGCAACAGGTCCATACGTGGATGGATTTACTTATGGATTGTCAATTCTGTTCCATTGATCTATGTGTCTATCATACCAGTACAAGCTGTTTGACTAAAATGTTATATTGTAGGTTCTAAGCTTGGGAAGTATGAATCCTCCTACTCTGTTCTTCCATAATGTTTTCCATAATTTATTCTTTAATAACATTTTGCATATATGGGATTTCTTTCCTTTCCATTTAAAATTGGTAGTAGTTAATTTTTCATCTATTTTTAAATAACTATGTTTTAAAATTGAATCTATCTGAATAACATTCAATCTATAGATCACGTTAGGCATTACTGATATATAACAATTTTAAGTCTGCAGCCAGGGTGCTCCCTAGAGGGAAGAATGCTGCAACTTCATCTCACAGGCTTTGGATTTGTTCCTAGGAGTGTCCAGTCATTGGAAAAGGACACCATGCTTGGAAAGGTGGAGGGTCAGCAAAAGAGAGGAATAACAATGGGCTCAAGTATATGAGACATGAGGAGTATGGCACAAAATAGGGCAGGGTTCAGATCTGTCGTTCACAGGATCGTTGTGAATCATAGTTGACTAGAAGGCATCTAACAACAATCCATGATCATGATATGTTTTTCCATCTGTGTAGTTCGCTTTTGGTTTCTTGTGGTGGTGTTTTATAGTTCTCTTTATGCAAGTTAAAATTATTCCTAAGTATTTAATCTTTTGAAACTTTTATAAATGGTATTGGTTTCTAATTTTATTTTCTGAGTTCTCTTTGTTAGCGTAAAGGAATTAAAATGGTATGTTGATCTTGCACTCTGCCACTTTACTGAATCCTTCCATTAGTTCCAGTAGCTTTCTTGTATAATTTCTTGGATTTTCGTTGTGTCATAATAAATTATCTGTGAATAGTTGTTGTTGTTGTTATATGCCGTTGAGTCGCTTTCGACTCATAGTGACCCTATGTACAACAGCCCTAAACCGTGCTCTATCCTGTCCAATCGAACTGCCTCTGACACACGCATCCCAATTACCCCAGTCACTGAATCAATCCACCCCATAGAGGGTCTCCACCTCCTGCGCTCTCCCTCCACCCTACCAAGCATGATGTCCCTCTCCAAGGACCTGTCCCTCCTTACAGCATGTCCAAAGTATGTCAGACGAAGCCCCAGAATCCTTGCCTCCAAGGAGTAGCCCGGTTTAACTCTCTCCAG
>NW_006399781.1:18181915-18188774 GCF_000299155.1 Elephantulus edwardii
AACAACAACAACAACAACAAATTGATCTTGCCATATATGCTATGAATCCTACTTAATCATGGTGCATTATTTTACATGCTTTTGAATTCTACTGGCAAAAATTTTGATGAGAATTTTTGAGTCTCTATTCATGAGCGATATTGATCTAGCATTTACTATTATTAGCAATACCTTTGCCTGTTTTAGTTGTCAAGGTTGTGCTTGTACCACAGAATGAACTGAGGGGTGGATTCTTTCATTTTCAGTTTTCCAGGGTAGTTTGAGTGTAATTAATGTTAACTCTTCTCTAAATGTCTGGTAGGATATTCTAGGGAAACCATCTGAGCTGAATCTTTTATATATTTTTATATGTTGTTGATTGCCATTGAGGCTTATAAAGCCTTTCTATAACTATCGTCATTTATCAAAGTTCATAGAGTTTCCAGAGGCATGTGGTTTAGGAAGTGAATACCACTCCTGCTTGCTTCCAAATACATATATAATATGAACTCTTCAATTTCTTTTTTTGTTTGTATCTGTTCATATTTTCTACTTCATCTGTGTTAGAGTGCTCCTAGAAAATTTCTGTTTCATGTTGATTTTTCAGTTTGTTGGAGTACAATTTCCCCCTATATTCTTTTATAATTGGTTTTTCTGTTGTAGTATAGCCTATCACATTTCACATTTTGATTATTTGCATCTTTTTTATTTATTTTTAATTTTGATCAGTAGCTTGTCAATTCTTTCAAGAACCAATTCCTAATATTATTGATTGTTTCTATTGTTTTTGTTTCAATTTCTTTTATTTCTGCTCAAATCTTTATTATAATTTCTCTTCTGTGGGCTTCTTTTGCTGCTTATTTGAATTATGAGGTAAAGGTAGTGATTTTGACCCTTTTGTCTTTTTTAATGAGTATGTTTCTTCCTATCATTTGACCTCTGAGCTGGGCTTTTGCTATATCTCAAAGGTTTTGATCAAAGTCTGCTTTCATTCTTGTTTGATTGGGTATTTTAAAAATTTCATCTATTATCCATTGACCTTAAAGTAGGATTTTTATTCCGTTTCCATGTATTACATTTTTTCCTTAGAGAAAATGCTCTGTATTATTTTAATATTTTAAAAATATATCTAAGTTTTTAAAATTTAAATTAAATTTAAAGGTTTGCTTTGTGACATCTATTCTGGAGAATTCTATGTGTGTTAGAAAAGAATGTGTGTTGTGAAAAGAATGCTGCTGTTGGTTGAGAGGATTACTCTGAATTCGCCTCTGAGGTCATGTTGATTGTGTTGTTTAGATCCTCTATCTTTGTTGAGTTTCTTTCTAGTTCTTCTGTCTCTCATCAAAAGTGATACATGTTTCTTGAGAGTACTGATTCAATAGGGATGGGTAAATCAGCAATTAACCATCTAAAAGTGGGGGTGGGGTAATTAAGGCTGAGGCATGAAGTAGCTGGTTTACACACTTTC
The DNA here is from genome assembly GCF_000299155.1 of Elephantulus edwardii. Taxonomy (NCBI): domain Eukaryota; kingdom Metazoa; phylum Chordata; class Mammalia; order Macroscelidea; family Macroscelididae; genus Elephantulus; species Elephantulus edwardii. The sequence continues at coordinate 18,183,363 of NW_006399781.1, forward strand.
ATGAAACTGGTTGGTGAAAAGATTGTAAGGTGGGGGGGATTCCCACAATATAAATGAACAAAACATAATGGAAATTAAGGACTCTATAGAATACAGTGTGTATGCATAAGAGACAATGCATGTGGACAATAAAAGTATTAATGAAAAAATAAAGCCTTTTTTAATACTCTTTCTCTTTTCAATGCTGTTTATGTGTTTTTGAAACTCTGTCATTGGGTCCTTTGTTCCGGTAAAACTACCCTCTAATCATTATGTTACGGTGATCTTTATCTTTTGTGGTATATTTTGCCTTAAAGTCGATTTTATGAAAAATTAATATTGCCTTTCCCATGCCCACCCTCCTCTCTTTCTACTCTTCTTCCCTCACTGCTTGTTTGATGTATTTTTCCCCTTTGCTGTGATCTTTAGCTTATTTAAGTCTTTGTATTTGAGGTGTGTCTTCTAGACAATAAATCAATGGGTCATTTTTTTGTTTATTTGTGGGGCTTTATTTTGTTAAGCTTGCTGCCAGTTTGACTCTTAACTGGTGCATATAAACTGTTTATGTTCAGTGACATTAATGGGTATGAGCTTACTCCTGTCATTTCATTGTTCTTTTGTGTGTGAGATACTGATGGTTTCTTTGTTTCACTTAATTGTGCTGAGTTCTTTGTGGATTTTTTAAATCTGTGTTTCATTGACTATGCAAAGGCATTTGACTGTGTAGATCATAACAAACTGTGGCTGACTCTGAGAAGAATGGGAATCCCAGAACACTTGATCGTTCTAATGCAAAACTTATACTTGGACCAGGAGGCAGTCGTCAGAACAGAGCAAGGGAACACTGCATGGTTCAAAATTGGGAAGGTCGTACGCCAGGGATGCATCCTATCTCCATACCTTTTCAACCTATATGCAGAACAGATTATCCGGGAGCCTAGGCTCTATGAGGAGAAATGTGGGGTCAAGATTGGTGGACGATTTATCAACAATCTGCGTTATGCGGATGACACAACCCTGCTTGCTGAAACTGAGGAGGACCTGAAGTGCCTGCTGCAGGGTGTCAAGGACTGCAGCCTCCAATATGGATTGAGGCTCAATGTCAAGAAGACAAAGATTCTCACCACTGGACCAATTGGCAGCATCAGGATGGATGGTGAAGAGATTGAGATTGTACACAGCTTTAGTTTGCTTGGCTCCATAGTCAACAGTCTTGGCACCAGCAGCCAGGAAATTAAAAGGCGCATTGCCATGGGAAAGTCTGCTGTTAGGGACCTCTCCAAAGTGCTGAAGAGCAATGGTGTCTCTTTGGAGAATAAGGTGCGTCTGATACAGGCCATGATCTTCGCAATCACCTGTTATGCATCGGAGAGTTGGACAATGACCAAGGAGGATAGAAGGAGAATTGATGCCTTTGAGCTGTGGTGCTGGAGAAGAGTATTGAGAATACCATGGACTGCTAGGAAAACAAACAGATTTGTCCTGGAAAGGGTTAAACCGGGTGGCTCCTTGGAGGCAAGGATTCTGAGGCTCCGTCTAACATACTTTGGACATGATGTGAGGAGAGACCGGTCCTTGGAGAGGGACATCATGCTTGGGAGGGTGGAGGGACAGCGCAGGAGAGGAAGGCCCTCTATGAGGTGGATTGATTCAGTGATTGGGATAATTGGGATGGGAGTGTCAGAGACAGTGCGATTGGCACTGGACAGAGCGGAGTTTAGGGCTGTTGTACATAGGGTCGCTATGAGTCGCAGGCGACTCGACGGCACATAACAACAACAACAACAACAACATAGTTTTTTATTTTGTGTTTATTGAAGCTCTATTTTTCTTCCTTTTTGTTTCGGCGATACTGCCCCTTGCCAGGTTAAGGCGGTGGGAAGCAGCCAGTGGTTTTTCAGAAGTGTGAATTGCTGCTGTTTGCCAAGCAGAGTAAGGGGGTGGAGGGCAGCAGAACTAGTGGGAGTGCACGCTAGTCTCCTCTGCTGAGTCAGACAAGGGGTAGGTGGGCAGCAGGTGCAACCCTCTCCCCTGTTGCATTCACTGGAGAGGCTGGAGCGCTCACCTGCACTTCTGGCCCGTCCCTTTATCTATGCATTTGTATATTCCCTTCCGACTATGATTTCTCTTTCACCAAAACTGAGATGACACAGTCTATTTCACTAGCTCTAAACACACGTCCTCATGGTTCCCAGGTAACAAATCTATGCCACACCCACACTTCTCCGAACACCCCTTTCCTGGATGTGTGCCCCGTTCACCTTGCCATTTCTTCGTTTGGTTTTCTGCACTAAATCTCTATCAACAAGTATGCTCTCTTTGTGATATCGTTCCTGAGTTTGTTATTGCAGGTTATTGTTCTATGTGGTCCCCAGATGGCCAACAGGCAATTGTCCCTCAACCTGTGAGTTTCTGTTTTCCTGCTGGTTTAGCTGGGAGGGCATCTCCTTTCAACCAGTGCTTGATTTGTTTTCTCAACTCTTGTATTTGCTGTTCTTGAACCCAAAGATGTTTTTGGTGTCTCTTTTATTTAGCTTCTCTGGTCTTTCTTGTGCAATGATGGTTCTGGTGTTTGTATCTACACTACTATATTGACTAGAACTCCTGGGATTTATCTTTCTCTGAGATTTCTTTTGAGGTGATGGAAAGATTCTAAAATTAACTCTGATAATGGTGTACATATTTGTGGCTATAGCAAAAAATCATCAACTTGTATACTTCAAAGAGGTCAATTATCTTTTATCTGAATTATATTCCAGTAAATCTAGGGTAAAAAAAAGAGCTATTAAACTAACAGATTTAAAAGACCCTATGACAGAAAAAAATAATTGATGCCTTTGAGTTTTGGTGTTTGGGAAGAGTAACGAATTTCCCACTGACTTCCAAAAAAACAAACAGATAAGTCTTGGAGAAAGTGCAGCCAGCGAGTTCAAGAGGCGAGGATGATGATGAAGCATCATCTCACATGCTTGGGGCACCTAGAAGGAGATATTCCTTGGAGAGGAACATCATGCTAGGAAAAGTGGACAAACAGCAAAAGATGAAGACCTTCAAGGAGATGGACTGACACAAGGACAGCAGTAATAGGCTCGAGTGCATCAGAGACAATGAAGAGGACACGGGACAGGACAGTCTTCAGATCTGTCGTGTGTGGGTTGCTATGAGTTGTACTCTACTCAATGGCACGTCACAACAATTTGCATAATAGGTCAAGGGTTAGTTGTGCTACCAGCCCAAAAGTACATAGTTCAAATCCATCTCCTGCTCCAGTAGAGAAAGATGGACAGTCTCCTCCAAAAACCGCTGGAGGGTCAGCTATGAGCTCCACGCAACAAAAACAATGTGCATAATGGAGAGAAAAACAGTCCATAAAATTGCACAGTGCAACAGATTTACACTAGAGAGATAAAACTTGAAATGTTAATAATAACTATCTTTGGGTAGTGGAAGTGATTTATGTTTTATTTTGTCTTTTCCAAATTTCTATAATGAAATATATTACTCAGTTATTCAGAAAACCAATAGTATTCATTTTTAAATAAGAATAAAATAAAAAGACTAAATTTTGGACTGGAATGAAATTCAATCCAGGCTGAATCCTTTGTTCACTATGTGATAGGTGTAAGGGATTTAGTATTTTAAACCTCAGTTTCTGCATCTGTAAAATGGGGATGATAAGATTTCCTCAATAATGTCTTGTGTGCTTGTGGAATTTAAAACAATACAAGGAAAAGGAATGTGCAAGGAGCATCAAGAATCCTCCGTATTGGATTCACTTCTGAACTCATCACAGCCAATCTAACTCGTAAGTGGTCACCATCAGTCAACGGAGGCTTACGTGTTTCTATGATGTTGAGCGGTTTCAGTGAAACGTACAGACTAAGATGCATCAGGAAGTAAGAGCTGGAAAATGACTTCTAAAATCCCTGTGGATCACAGTCGTTTCCTTTATGCCCATCATGGGATGGTTCAGGACAGGGCAGTGTTTCCTTTTAGTTGTGCATGGAGTGTCCACTACTGAGAACCAGTTGGACAGCAACTAATCACTGATATCAGGTGCCTGTTGGTTCCAAGGAGACTTTGCTAGAGCACACACAAAGCCTTCTGTTCATCTTTCCTCTTTTCCTGTCCTGGGATTCTTACTGAATCAAGAAACCAGGTTTAGGGAAGCTTATTCCTTCATTTAGGGAGTTCTGGATGATAAGGAGCTGCACTGCCAACCCAAAGGGTTAAGATTTAAATCCACCAGCTGCTTCACAGGGGAGAAAGCTCAGCATTCTCCTTCCATGAGATGAATGAACTGCCTCTGAAAACCCACTCAAGGGTCAGCTATGAGTTGGTTCCGAGTTGATGATACAGAACAAGAACATAACAACATTCCATCAGTCACTGCCTCCATCTAGAGGAAAGAAAGGAGCCCTGCAAAGGAACACTCTGCTTTGAATCCCTTAGAAATAAAAGGTTGTGGAGTTTTGTTTGTTTTCTCCCTCTCCCATTCTTTAAGGGTATTTCTGCACTTCCTGTCCCAGCCTTAGGGAGAAGCCAAGGGTGGACGTCACAGAAAACAGCCTCAGGGCCAGAATCTTACATGAGGATTTGGAAGCAGACAGCTTTGACAGACAAGGAGGAGACTGTTGCATGCATGGGGCAGCAAGGAGGGGTGCCGAGAGCCACAAGGAACACAGGAACAAAGGACTTAGTCTCATAACAAGCCTGGGCACAATCAAGCGGAATTGGGGGAGTCAGGAGCGGAACATAGCCTGGTCCCCTCCAGCAAAGAGCAAAGTATGGAATGTGAGAGGAAGGTGAAGAGAGTAATGAAAGGGACTTTGGTTCCTATTTGTATTCCGTTTTAACTCTGCAGCATTCCAAACATGGTGGGAACAAGCCTGTTTGGAAAGGATCGTTATCTGGGTAGGGTAGATAGGATAGGGGAGACGCTTGGGGTGTGGGTGATGGTTGATGGCTGAAGAGTGCATTCCAGCGTGGAGATAAGTGAAGACAGAGGTCAGGGATGATTCCATGAAAGCCTGAAGAACTGCTTTTTCACTTCTGAAGTGAGCTGAAGTGAAATAAATCAGAGAACTTTCAATGCTACACGGATCCTTTCATAATGCAAGGATAATCAGCTGCTGTCAGATTTCCACTTAAGACAGACCCTCTTAATTGGAAAGCTAGTTTCAGAAACTTTTTCTTTCTTATTTCTCTAACTTTAATCACCAGAAAGTCTTAGCCAAGTAACTAGCAGAAAGAAAAACTAAGTGAAATTGCATTAAAACCCCAATAGTTCACATTTTAACAAATATTATCAAATTGTTCTTTAAAAAGTTAATCAGTTTATGTGCACAGCAATAAACTATCTATCTATCTATCTATCTATCTATCTATCTATCTATCTATCTATCTATCTATCTATCATGTTTTTAGTAGTAA
>NW_006399781.1:18189874-18194700 GCF_000299155.1 Elephantulus edwardii
TGTTAAATTTTGCTATTCTGACTGGGGTGAGATGATATCTCATAGTTGTTTTGACGTTTTACTTTTTAAATCGATTGGCATTTCTAGATGTAGGATGGGTATTGAAATTTTGCTATCTCTTTGAAAACAAGCTGAATAAAATGACTAACAATCTGATTTGATTAACTAATGATAACTAGCCCCAGCTGGTTTCCAGAGCCAGTCTTGACAGAAATGTAGCAATACTGTTGTTGTTGCCATTGAGACAAGTATGATTCATAACGACTTTATGAACAACAGACGAACCCAGCTCTATCCTGTGCCAATCTCATCATCCAAAGATGACCCAAAAGAATCTCCATAGACACATCTGATGATAAACCTGACTTCCTTGTCTTAGGCATCTTACCTGCCTCCAATTAAATTGCCTTTTGTCCCGTGCGGTCATCTTGAGTTTTGAAGTCAAGTTGTTCCTTGGAATGGAGATGAGAAATGATGGTGGCAATATGTCTTCAGCATCATCATGCGCCTGTTGACCATCAAGGGATAGAAAGAGGTATGGGACTCTTGACGTTAGACCATGCCTTCTGAAAATGTTAATAGTCTTTCATAGTTTAAGAAGATAAGGGGAATGAGCCATTGAGTGAGAGGTCTCCCATCACCCTGTTTAGGCCCTTTCTCACTGCTTAAAGGATAAAAGGGACTTTCTATCAACTCCAGACTGGTAATAATGTAATATTCCAAGACAATTTGCATTTGAAAGAACCATAGGAAAATTGACTCAAGAACAGCTGGGTTTATTGAGGAGTTATCAGGTGCTAGGGGCTTTCCGCATGCTCTTCACAAAGAATTATTGAACTAGGAACTTTTATTATCCATTTTTTAGAAGAAAGAATGAATTAATATTCAGAAAGATCAAAGATCTCACTGAAGGACACACAACTGGTCAACTAGGAAGTAGCAGATTTTTCTAACTGGACAGCCTATGCTGTTGATCACTAAATTACTCTGCTTTTATTATGTGGTTTCCTTCACTCATCCCCTCCCCATCCATTATTTCATTCTACAATTGTGGGTAGAGCGTGTCAAGTACTTAATTACATTTTGAGAATTACAGTGACAAACAAAGTAGATCCAGTCCAAGACTCACAGATCTGAGATGTTAATGAAGAGACAATCAGATGATCATTTATGAATATAAAATTGCAAATGTGAGAAATATTATCAAGACTTTAATATTTTATTTTGACAATTTCTATATTGGTATTTAAGTGCTTTGTTTGATCTTACTATCTAATAAAATGATGATAAACTCCTTTTAGTTACACTTACATCTTCTTTGGTTTCTACAGTGCTGGACACCCAACAGATTACCCACAGGGTGACTGAGTAGTAGGAAAGCAATCTTCCTCAACTCTTCCCCTAGAAAAGTTACGAGATGCAAACATTTTTCATTTAATATAATCAACCAACCAACAAGTTACTATCAAGTCAATTCCAAACAATGGCAGCTCTATGTGTGTTGGAGTAGAACTGTGCTCTGTTAAGACTTTCAGTAACCTTTGTAGAAGGTTGACTTTATAGAAGCAGGTAGTTTTGTCTTTGACAGTCTTCCTCTTTGATGGAGCTCTGCTTCATGGCCCAAGTACTGAAAGCTGGGAGACAGGTGAGTCAACTCTGTTGATGGAACATCCATGTGTATGTTCAAGTTGAAGCTGATGAAAATGAAAACAAGTTCATTAGAACCAAAATATGACTGAGTTTATCCCACTGAAATTCAAAATCAGCTTAAGAACAAATTTGCATTGAATACCAATGATCAAAGACTAGAAGAGTTGTGGGATGACATCAAGGATTTCAACCATAAAGAGAGCAAAAGACAATTACAAAGACATACAAGAAAGAAAAAGCCATATAGAAGTCACAAGAAACTATGAAAATTGTGCTAGAGCACCAAGAAGCCAAAACAAAGGGATGAGACATCAAAGTAAAAGAGATGAATAGAAGATTTCAAAGGGAAGCTCGAGAAATCAAAGCAAAGTATTGTAACAGAATATGCTAAGAGCTGGTGTGAGAAAATAAAAATGGAAGAACTTGCTCACCATTTCTCAAGCTGAAAGAACTGAAAAACAAATTCAAGTCTTGAGTTGCAATATTGAGAGATGATGTGGGCAAAATCTTGAATGGTTCAGAAAACTTTAAAAGAAGATGGAAGAAATGTACAGTCATGGTATAAAAAATAATTGGTTGTAGAGTGGATTATATTTGGGGCTAGGGGGTGGGGTTTGGGGAGGTGCGGGGGGGGGATTGTGTACCAATGAGGGAGTTTTTCTTGTGCGTTTCAAGGAGAGGAGCAAATGGGGGGGGGAGGGGTTTGTGCGGGGAGAAGGGTGCAACAATGAATGAATGGAATCCCAAAATCTCTGTAGATGTTCATTGAAATGAAAAATAAACAACCTAAATTTAAAAAAAAAATAATTGGTTGACACTGAAATATTTCAAGAAATACATTTGAGCCAGTGGTAATGAAGGAAGAAGTTGAAGCTGCACTAAAAGTGTTGGAATTTGTGGAATACCTACTGGTATGTTTCAACTAACAGATGCAACCCTGGACAAGCTCACAAGTCTGTGTCAGGAAATTTGGAAGACAGATGCTAGTCTGGCTGACTGAATGAAAACTATATTTGTTTCCATTCCCAGGAAAGAGGATAATTCCCAACAGAATGTGGGAATTATCAATTATCAGCAATATAGATAGTATGACACATAAGCAAAATATTGCTGAAGATTATAAAGAAATTACTAGAACAGTACATTGACAGAGAACTGCCAGAAGTTCAAGCAGGGTTTAGTTCAAGCAGGTCATGGCACCAGGGATATCATTGTTAATGTCAGGTGGATCCTGGTTGAAAGCAGAGAATACCAGAATAATGTCTGTTTGTATATTATTGACTATGCAAAGATATTTGACTATGTGGCTGTGGATCACAACAAACTAGGTTTAACAGTGAGAAGAATGGAAATCCCAAAACACTTGATTATGCTCATACGAAACCTCTACCTAAATCAAGATGCTATTGTCTGAATGGAACAAGGAAACACTGCATGGTTTAAAATCAGGAAAAGTGTATGTCAGGGTTGTACTCTTTCTCCATGCCTATTCAATCTGTATGATGAGCAAATGATTCAAGAAGCAGTACTCTATGAAGAAGAATGTGACATCAGAATTGGAGGAAGACTCATCAACAACCTGCATTATAAAGATGACACAACTTTGCTTGCTGAAAGCGAGGAGAAGTGAGGAGAACCTGAGTGTTTGCTACAGAAATCAAAGATTATGGCCTCCAATATAAATTGCATCTGAACATCAAGAAGATAATAATCTTTCCTATTGGAATTATAGAAGAACAATTGATGCTTTTGAGTTGTGGTGCTAGAGAAGAGTGTTGAACATATCATGGACTGTCAAGAGAACAAACAGGTCTGTCCTAGAGAGGGTGAAACCAACCTGCTCCTTGGAGACAAGGCTTTTGAAACTCTGTCTCACATACTTTGGGCATGTGGCCAGGAGATACCAGTCCTTGGAGAAGGACATATCATACTTGGAAGGATAAAGGGACAGAGCAAGAAAGAAAGACCATGGATGAGATGGATTGACTCTGTAACTGGGGTCATGGGGGTAGATGTGTTGGAGGAGACAATGAGATTGACTCAAGATCGGACACGGTTCAGAGCTTTTGTACATAGGTTTTCTATGAGTCTTAGGTGACTTGCTAGCAGATAACAAATTTGACCAATAAGCAACACCATGATAGAGAAAAGATGGAAATAGTCAACAAATTCATTTTCTTTGACTCCACAACCAATACCCTTGATACCACTAGACAAGAGATCAGGAGACATATTACATTGAACAAGTCATCTGTTAGTCACCTCTCCAAATCAGTGAGGACCAATGATACTTGTTTGAAGACTAAGGTGTCCCTGACTCAAGTCATGATCTTTTCAATCACTTGCTGATCATATCTGAGAGCTGGACAATAAAGAATGATGATAGAAGAATTGATACTTTGGAGTTGTGATGTCAGAGAACAGTGCTGAGTATTCCACAATCTGCCATGGAAAGAACAAACAGATAGGCCTTGGGAAAAGTGAAACCTTGGAGGTAAGGATGGTGAAGCTTTTGTCTTATATATTTTGGGCATGGCATTAGGAGAGTCTATTTCTTGGAAAAACACATCATGGTTGAAAAGGTGGATGGTCGGTGAAAGAGAGACAGAGACCCTCAACAAGATGGTTTGACACAGTGACTGTAACAATGAGTTTAAGGGTGTTGGAAATAATGAGAATGGCACAGGCTAGAACAGGGTTCGGATCAAATGTTCATAGCATCACTGTGAGTTGTACTCCACTTGAAGGCACCTAACAACAGTTTGGTCTTTCTTTCAAGGAGTAACATAGTGAACTTGAGCCTCCAACTTTTTTTTACCAACAGAGTACCCTATGCATCACCCACAGAATCCCATTTATGATTAAACAAATAAAAGACTCCAAACACCCTGCAATTGCATTGACTCTGACTCATGACAACTTTCCTGGATTTCTGAGGATATAAATATTTACAAGAGGAGACTGTCTATCTTTCAATCCTGTGGTGGTTGTTGTTGTTATGTGCCATCGAGTCTCTTGCGACTCACAGCGACCCTATGTACAAGAGCCCTAAACATCATTCTATCCTGTGCCAACCTCGCCATCTCAAACACGCTCATTCCCACCACTCCAATCACAGAATCAATCCATCTCATCGAGGGTCTTCCTCTCCTGCGCTGTCCCTCCACTCTCCCAAA
>NW_006399781.1:18195915-18214131 GCF_000299155.1 Elephantulus edwardii
TCCATCTCATCCAAGGTCTTTCTCTCCTGCACAGTCTCACTAATTCTGACACTCCAACCCCATTGCCTCAGTTATTGTATCAATCTGTCTCATCCAGGGCTTTCCTCTCTCCTATGCTGTCCCTCCATTTTTCTGAGCATGATATCCTTCTCCAAGGACCATGGATGGTGAAGTATATTTTGGGCCTGTTCTAGTGTAGGTGAAGGAAAGAATATACCATGCAGTTCTGGGAAATTTCCCTAGTTCTTTCAAGTTTTGGATATATACTCCTCTCTTTATATAGGTGGTATTGCAAATTAAATATATATAGAGACTTCTAGTGAAGTTGGTTGGGGTTTTTTAATGCATTTTGCTACTCTTTTCTCTTGATTGGTGTATTAAGTCCATTAACATTAAGTTTTATTATTGACAGGCCAAGTTGGTTTTTTTTTTAATTTTTTTTTTTTGACAGGCCAAGTTTTATCATTGCCATTTTGCAGTGTTTTCTTTTTTTTGTTGTTTCTTGGTACCATGCACTTTACTTTGGTGTCTCTGTGTGAAGGACTTCCCTTAAAAATTCTTGTAGGTTTGGTCTTGTTCTTTAAGTTTTTTCCTTTTCCTCAAAGGATATGATTTCTCCTTCATATTTAATGGAGAGCTTTGCTGGGTACAGGATCCTTTCAACTTTGTGTATATATTATCCCATTGTCTTCTTGCTCACGTTTTCTGATGAAAATCAGAACTTAATCTGATTGTTTTTCCTTTGTAGGTGACTCTTTGTTTTTCTCGTGCTGCTTTCAATATTCTATCCTTATCTTTTATTTTTGAGAATTTACTATGATATGTTTTGATATTTTCCTTTTGGGGTCTAGTCTATTTGGTGTTTGCTGAGCTTCCTAAATGTGGATTTCCTCATTCTTCATAATACCTGGGAAGTTTTCTTCTAGTACCTCTTCCACAATTTTTTTCAATGATTTATATATCCTCCTCATATTCTGGAATTCCAGTCATATGTATGTTATTCCTTTTGATGTCATCCACGTGATTCTAATGTTTTCTTCATTTTCTTTATGTCTATGACTTTTTTCTAGGCTATTTCCATTGACATTCTTGTATTCCAGCTCACTGACTTTCTGCTCCCTCTCTTCTGTTCTACATTTTTATCCTTCTAGTGCGTTGAACAGTGCTGCCATTTCAATCTTAATATTCTGGATTGCATTTTTATGCTTTTCTGTTATTTCTACAATGTTGGCAGTACCCTCACTATATTGTGATGATTTTTAAGTTCTTATATCTCTTTATATATAGTTTCCATTCTTTCTTCCATTTTTTTTCCATATTTGTGCAAGTTCCTCCTCATCAATATATTTCTTCTGGCTCCATGTTTCTGGAGCTTTTGCTTTCTTTGTGGTTTTCATTGTTTCTTCCATCATTCTGCACCTTTCCTCCATAGCTGTTCGAAGAACTCTTCATCAATATATTTTTCTTCTGGTTCCCTACCTCTAGGTTATGCCTTTTATTTGTTGTTTCTATTGTTTCTTCCATCATTTGTACTTTTATTTATAGCTGTTTGAAGGTCTCAGTATCAACATTTATCATTTGCCTTCTTCTGGGGTATTCATAAAGTCTCTGATATTCTTTGCTCCTTTTTTTGGTTTGTTTTGTTTTTTTGAGAAGGAGTAATTTGTTTTTTCACAGTGTTTGAAGCTACCTGTTGTTTTCTTGACCCTATATGGAAAATTTTCTGATAACTGTTAGTTTGTTTCTATTGTGTCTGCAAAAGTTATTGGTAGTTCTTGCCTTTATAACGTTACTAATTCATAGGCATGTTAAAATGCGGTGAACTACTCACTCCACTGTAAGTCTTTTCTGGGAAATTTTGCCTTTCCTAAAATCCTTGAAGTTCTCAAGCACTGCAGAACTGTAGGAATCTTGACTTGAAGTATTCCCTTGACACCAACTCTATAGATCTCTTTCATGTATGAAGTGGCTGAGTGGTGTGAGATCAGGTGTTCTACTCAAGGAGTTTTTCATGTCTCCTTTCTCCTGTAGCTTAATGTCTTTTTTGTCTCTGGAGTGTCACAAGATAAGAGACCAGGGCTGCCAGCTCAAACAGGTTGCACGCAGGGAGTTTCAAGTCAGCCTTCCCTCTCATTCATAGAGAGCACAAAAATCCCTTCCCTCTGCCTGAAGTTCTGTATGCTATAGTAATTTGTTCTGTTTTCTCCTGCAAGTTAGTGTCTTCCTTTGTGCCTGGTGTGGTGGGAGAACAGGACTGCTCAGTTGGGCCCCCTGTATGCAGAGGCTTGCAAGTCAGCCTTCTGTTACAGAGAGCCAGGAAAATTCTTCCCTCTGACCAAAGTTCTGCACACTAAGGTGTCCTCTTTGGCCCCTGGCTTGGTCCTGCAGCCACAGAGACAACCTCAGGGACACCTCAGTCCTGTTTTCCCACAAACAATGGAGAGTGTTTGCTCTCAGCACAGAATCCTACCTTTCCTGACCTTTTCTCCTGTGACTTGGTGTCCTTCTCCTAATGAAGTTTTTATCCCCTTTAAAAAAATTTTATTTTATTATTATTTTGTGTGTGTGTACCGTCAAATCGGATCTGACTGGTACAGGAGGAGATTGCCCCTCCTCCAGTGGAGCATCTGGTGGATTTGAACTGCATACCTCTGGGATTGCAGTGCAGCTTCTTACCACTAGGCCACCAGAGCTTCCCCTAGTGAAGTTTTTAATAGAAAGTTTAAATACTTAGGCTGAAAGACTCCTCATTGACTATCACATCTAAACTTTATTGTACTTGTTAAGAATCTTTTGGTTGCAGGTAAGAGAAAATGTAATCCCAACCAGCTTACAAAATAAAGGTTATTTATTGGCTCATATAACAAAAAAGTTCAGGCACAAGGTGATGTCTTATTATCTAGTGCTGATACAATAGAGACAGCACATGTGGGTGGCCTCAACAAACTGAAATTTATTCTCTTGGAGTTTCTAAGGCTAGAATTCCAAATAAGGATGCTGGCTCAAGAAGACGACTCTGTTAGTTCTGGAGCAAGACCCTTATTTCCTTCAGCTTATCTGGCATTTTTTAAAGGTCTCCATATATCTTGGTCTCCCTTTGTGTTGAGGAACTTCCCTGTAATGGAACTTTAGTCCAAAGGATGTTTTCATGACGGTACTTAGGTTCCTCCTCTGTACTTGCTTCCTGTGTTTTTATTTCTTGTGAGACACTAAGTATTACAGGTCACACTTCAAGGAAACTCACTTTATACTGTATCAGGACTGTGAGGGAATTACAGGTGTTGCATTCCACTCTTAGACCTTTTATAATTTCTTGGCTTATAAAATCATGGAGAATCATTACAATACTCCCAGATTTTATCATTACGTATGAGAGTTGGACAATGACTAGGGGGGATAGAAGGAGAATTGATGCCTTTGAGCTGTGGTGCTGGAGAAGAGTACTGAATGTACCATGGACTGCCAAGAAAACAAATACATTCATCCTAGAGAGGGTTAAACCAGGCTACTCCTTGGAGGCAAGGATTCTGGGGCTTCGCCTGACATACTTTGGACATATGGTAAGGAGAGACAGGTCCTTGGAGAGGGACATCATGCTTGGGAGGGTGGAGGGACGGTGCAGGAGGGGAAGACCCTCTATGAGGTGGATTGATTCAGTGACTGGGGTAATCGGGATGGGTATGTCAGAGGCAATGTGATTGGCACAGGATAGAGCAGAGTTTAGGGCTGTTGTACGTAGGGTCACTATGAGTCGCAAATGACTCGACGGCACATAACAACAACAACAACAAACAACAAATGTGTATTTTGTTGTTGTTAAGTGCCATCAAGTTGAGTACAACTCATAGTGACCCTATGAGCAATACACTCAAACCCTGCCCTATCCTGTGCCACCTTTATCATTTCTCATATACTTGATCTCATTGTTGCAGCCACTGTGTCAATCCATTTTTTTATGATATTCCTCTCTTTCACTGACACCCCACTTTTCCAAGCATGGTGTTTTCAAAGAAATGATATTGCCTAACAACATGCCAAAAGTATTTGAAACTGAGCTTCACCATTCTTGCCTCTAAGGAGCACTTTGTTTTCTGCAAGACATATCTCTTTGTTCTTTTGGCAGTCAATGTGACACTCAGCACTCTTCTGTAACACCACAACTCAAAGGCATCAATCGTTCTTCTATCATCCGTATATATTGTCCAGCTCTAAGATGCATAGCAGGTGATTGTAAAGACCATGGCTTGAATCAGGTGGACCTTAGTCTTTAAGCTGACATCATGGCTTGCCAGTACTTTGGAGAGGTCTCTGACAGCAGGGCACTTTTCAGATGTTGTAAATCACACAACAGGAGAATGCTCATCTTTCTCCTGTGGAATCCAAGAGTTGTTGTTATTAGGTATCACCTAGATGAGTATGACTCATTCCAACCCTGTGAACCAGATCTGAACCCTCTCCTATTCTGTGTTATCCTCATCATCTCTAACGCACTTGAGTCCATTGTGGTTGTCACCATGTCAGTTCATTTCATTGAGGATTTCTCTCTCTTTTGCTGACCCACCTTTCCCAGCATGATGTCTCTTTCCAAGGAAAACGTTCTCTCCTGGCAACATGGCCAAGTGATGTGAGATGGAGCTTTGCCATCCTTGCCTCCACAGAACACCTTAATGGCTCCTTTTCCAGCTCTCAGATGCATAGCAAGTGATTGAAAAGACCATGACCTGAACCAGATGCCCCTTAGTCTTCACACTGGCATCAATGCTTTGCAGTAATTTGGAGAAGTCCCTGGCAGCAGACTTTCCTAATGAAATATGCCTCCTGATCTCCCAACTGCTGGTATCAAGGACATTCATTATGGATCCAAATAAGATGGAAATCACTGATAATTTCAATCTTTTCTCAATCTATCACGATGTTGTTTATCAGTTCAGTGGTGACAATTTTGTCTTCTTGATGTTAAGATGCAATGCATATTGAAGGCTGTCATCTTTGATCTTCTGCAGCAAGCATGTCAAGTTCTCACTTTCACCAAACAAGGTTATAGGATCAGGTTATTTTCAGAGACCCTGGCCTTCATGGACAAGGAAACCATAACTCCTGAAAATTTGGATGCTATTATGGAAAGGAAGAACAAATAGTAGAGAGGAAAAAGAGAGCAAACATCTGATACATGTTAAGTTGATCCTATATTTAGTGGCAGAACTAGATCTAGAAATTGCATGCCTGTATTTCATGTTGTTTGCAAATTATTGTCTATAATGAGGAACTCACTGTACTAGTGCTATGGTATAATAATGCTTCAGGTCCCAAGAAACCAGAGTTTTTGCATAAGAGAGAGAATATGCACAAATAGCTAGAGTGGAAGGTAGGGTATAATCTATGCTATCAGACAGTAATAAGGAGTGTTTTCCTTGGAGAGTCATTATACAGACACACGGGTCCCCTTCTTTAACAGAACCGTGTAGCTTTTTCTGCACTGTGTGCTGAGGACTCTCACTGTGTGGCTGGTGGACTTTACACAAACAGCACATTGCACAAGCTCTCCACCAAGTCAAGATGTAATATGAGCTAATGTGGATAAAATGCAAGTCTCTTATATCCAAGGCTCTTAGCATTTTCTTCAGAGGAACAAAAGGCTTAAGTGAGTGGTGTAATATTCAGATTTCAACTTTAAAGTGTGCCCTTGAGCCTCCAGGAAATATTCCTGAAATATTTTCCCCTACATGGAATAATGTCTAGTGAGAACCTTCCTTTTTCAGTCCTAAAATAGTTTTCTCTTCTCACATTTCTCTGCTCAATGCCAAAGAAGGGACATAATTCTTTTATTGTTAATTTAATGGATTATATTTTCGAGGATGTCCAGTTTGTAATAGGGCCTTGGTAGATTCTTGTTGAATCCAAGTAACTCTAAGCAATTATTATGTATGCTTATCTTCTTTTTAAAGAAGTCTACTTAAGCATCACCTGACTGCAAATAGTCTCTGGCCTAAGTTTTCATTCCCTGAGCTATTTAAATGGAAGTTACGATCTCCTCACTGGGCCCATTCTTTTATACATCTAATATTATCTTCCTTTTTTAAAGGTAATGAGCTCAGATAGATACAGGGGCTAGGCAAGCAAGCAAACACGTAAAGCAAATAGAATGAACTTCTTTGGGTAGTCCCATGTTGATGCTGATGTCATAGTTATTCTTTTGTGTCTCTCAAAACAGACGATTGAACATAATAATGGAAAGATTTTTAAAAAAAAAGCTCAAACTCCTTGCCATTGAGTTGATTCTAACTGATAGCAACCCTCCATTGGGCTTCTGAGATGTAACAGGAGATTGACTATCCTCCTCCAGAGAAGCAGCTGGTGGATTCCAAGTGCAGGAGATGAGGCCTTTTGATCAACAGTGCAACACTTTACAGTCTGAGCCACCAGAGACAAGAAAGAACATAGAGGCTAAATAACAGGAGCAAAAAATAACCACGCTCTGCATCTGCTGAATATGACCTTCCCCCAGAAGATTTTCTCTCTGCACTACCCTGCTGGTTACTTTATCTGTCTGCCTTCTTTCTCCCACATAAGCTCAGTATGTGTGTAGCAGATTCAGAAACAAAATAATGACAGAGCTTGAGTCTGTGAGGTGTCTATGCTCTCATTTCTTAAAGCATGGTAACCACCCTATGTATCTACCCTGGTGAGAGCCAGAGACCATGAGAGAACAGTGGTGAGAAGAATAGTAGCCAGTCACCAGCCAGGTGCTTCTCCCTTCCCAGGTGTGGAATTAAGATGTGGAACGAGCCTATTGAATATAGCATGGAATATTTAAAGGACTTCAGAGTAGAAAGTCCAAATCCTTTTAGAATTATTTGCCCCTAAACAGTTACAAACCTCTATTCCCTCAAAGTTCACTTGAAACTTGGCTGGCATGGAGTGGGTGGCTCTGTCTCACAGGTAGTGGATGCAGGGTTCACTTCCACAGAGGTTAAGCTGTCGAGAGCTCGAGAAGAATTCCCTCTAGATGGCAGGACACTGTCCCTGATAGTGTGATTGTGACTCACATTACTCCAAACTAACCTGGGACCAAGAGCATCTAGATATGATGACTTTTTAAAAAACTTAAATCTTTTAAAAAGCCTCAAAGTGCTGATCAAATGGAAAAAGATGTATCTCGTTAAAACTAAGTGAAAGCAAAAGTCCACTGAAAGGATTTTGCCCTAACAATTTTTGCCAAATTGGTTCAAGGAAGGGGCAATGGTCTTCATAGAAATGTTATGTGGAAGGAACAGAAACCAAAGCCTAAGACTCTTTAAAAGTAATGATTTAATGATAGCCTCCACAGTTAAAGCACATAGGTAAATCCACCCTCTTGCCTTGACCCTACACCTAGGAATTAACTGCACAAACCGCTCCAGGCTTGTTTCCAGTGTTTGTGCACTAGACTTCTTCCTCAGGTTCATTCTCTTTGGCCTTATCAAGGGTTTTGGATGAGCTCAGACCAGACGGCTGGAGTATCTGCACTCTTTGTACACGGCCCTTCCTGGTGCGGGTTAAAGGAGAAGCAGAGTGAGCAACAGGCCAACTGCCAAGCCAAAGGCACAAGGTTTGAGTGTACCAGCTTCCTCACAGCACAGAAGATGGGCCATCTCCTCCTGTACCTCTGAAAACTTGTGGAGGCTCATAATGAATTCTTTCCAACTTGACAGAATGTAACACAGAAGGAGCAAGAAGGAGAAAAATGAGAAGTCAAGAAATCACATTTAAGGTGGCCTTCCAAGGATTAAAAAGATGTAAGGGTTTAAGAAACCTTACAAAAACCATGAATAAGATTTCAAAGAATACTAGATAGAATAGCACCTATGTGTCTAAAAAAAGGAAATAAAAATTCTCTTTAAAGAAGGGCTTCTTTGTCTTAAGAAATTTATTTGTGAAGATACTCTGGGACAAAGGAACCCTTCTTCAAAGAGAGTTTGTTGTTATGTACTGTTGAGTCAGAACTAACTCATAACTGATCTTCCAGTGGCTTTTGCAGTGGTTCTAAATCAATTAGCCATCTTCTCTCATGGAGCAGCTGGTGGATTCAAACCATGATCCTTTTGGCTGGCATTGCATCTTCTTACCTCTAGAGCAACCAGAGCTTCCTCCTTTGTGGCATGTTGTTTCTCTTGTTGATAGGTGCTATCGAGTCAGATAATACTCATAGCAACCCTATAAACAACAGACATGAACCCTGTGCTATCCTGTGCCACCCTCATCATCTCTGACATACGTGAGTCCATTGCTGGAGTCACAATGTCAATCTACCTCATAGGGGATCTTCCTCTCCTTTGTTGACCTTCCACCTTTCCCACCATGACGCCCTTTCTAAGGAATAGCCTCTACTAGGAACATGTACAAGAAAGAAAGTTCACCATCCTTGCCTCTAAGAACACTCTAATTGTACCTTTTCCAAGACATCTACCTGTTTATTCTTTTGGTAGTCAGTGGGATATTCAGCACTCTTCTCAACACCACAACTTAAAGACATCAATTCTTCCTCTTTCATCCTTATTCATTGTCCAGCTCTTAGGTCCATATCAAATAATTGAAAAGACCATGGCCTGTATCAGGTATACCTTAGTCTTCAATCGGACATCATTGCTCCTCACTATTTTGGAGACGTCCCTGACTGCAGAGTTTCCCAGTGCAGTACTTCTCCTGATCTCCTGCCTGCTAATACCAAAGGTGTTTTGTATGGGTCCAAGCAAAATGAAATCATTGACAGTTTCAGTCTTTTCTCCATTTATTGTAATGGCCTGTTGGCCCAGTGTTAAGTACCTTTGTTTTCTTGATGTTGAGATATAATCAATTTTGAAGACTATAGTCCCTGATCCTCTGTAGCAAGCATTTTAGATCTTCCTCTCTTTCAACAAGCAAGGTTGTGTCATCTGCCTAATACAGATTGTTGATGAGACCCTCCAATCTCTATGCTACATTCCTTTTCATAGAGTCAGCCTTCATGTATTATTTGCTCAACAAAAAAGCAGGTTGGATAAGTATGGGGAAAGAATACACCATTGTGCACACCTTTCTTGATTTTAAACCATAGAGTGTTGCTTTGCTCCATTTGGACAACAGCTTCTTGATCTTGGTAGTATATAACAAATCAGGCTGCTAACTGAAAGTTAGTCAGTGGTTTAAATTTACTTTCTCCAAGGGAGAAAGATGGGCAGTTTCTTCCCATAAATATTTACAGCCTTTGAAACTAATGGAGGGTCCCTGTGAGCCAGAACTGACTCCAGTAGGTTTGGTTTGGGGTAATCTTAATGAGAACAGATGCCTCTTCTTTCTCCAGAGAAGCTATTGGTGAACTCAAGCTGCTGACGCTTAGTTAGCAACCCAACATGTAACTCATTGTGCCACAAGGATTTCTTTCATAAAAAGTCTCACTTACTCACTGCTATGGGGTTTATTCAGATGAACAGTGAACCTGCATAGGGTTTTTGAGTCTGTAAATCATAATGCCTATTTTTCTTTTAAGTAGGCACTGGAGACTTGTAGCCTTTTTAGTTAACACAGCATGCCACATGCTACCCCATCAGAGATCCTTTTCGTAAGAAATGCTGTTGTCATGTACTGTTGACTCATAGAAACCTTAGGAACAACAGATTGGAACCTTGTGCTATCCTATGCGATCCTCACGTGAAAATGCTTGAGTCTATTGTTATAGTCTCTATGTCAGTCCATATTGTTGTGGATATTTCTCTGACCCTCAGCCTTTCCCAAATAAAGTGTCTTTTTCCAAGGACTGGCCCTTCCTAGCAACATGGCCAAAATATGTGAGGCAGAGTTTTACAACTCTTGCCTCAAAGGAACACCTTGGCCGCACATTCTCTAAGATGTTGTTGTTGTTTGTTGTTCAATGCCGTCGAGTCGTAGACGACTCACAGCGACCCTATGAATGAACAGCCTGAGCACTGTTCGTACATAGAGTTTCCGGAGGCAAGCCATTTTGGAAGTGGATGCTGCTTCTGCTTCCAGGCTTGATTTAGTCGGGAAGTTCCAGCCAACACTGTCCCCCATGGGTGCCCATTACCACGATTGGCACATCACTGTCACAGGCTTCAGCATCACAGCAACCACGAGTTACCTCTGTACAGCAACGCACAGACCAGTGCTATACCACCTAGAAGAATGTTTGACAGGAAGACAATTTGAACCTGGACGAATGAATGCCACAGATGACAATCACCCACCTTCAGCTTGGTAGCACAGCTTCCTTCCACTAGGCCAACGTAGCTCTCTCTTGGTCATCGTCATTGTTATTGTTGTTTAATGCCGTCAAGCCGTAGACGACTCATAGCGACCCTATGAATGAACAGCCTGAGCACTGTTCATACATAGAATTTCCGGAGGCAAGCCATTTTGGAAGTGGATGCCGCTCCTGCTTCCAGGCTTGATTTAGTCAGCATAGACTTGGTTATTCTTTGGGCAGTCCATGGGATATTCCGTAATCTTCACCAATACTATAGTTGAAAGGTATCGATTCTAATTGATCATCCTAGCAAATCTTCTAGAACTGTTTTTACTTACTGTGAGTCACAGTGACTTTTAGAGCACACAACAAGAAGAAGCATGTGTGAGGGCTAAAGGCTGTAACATTGGACTTTCAATGATCAAGGTTAGAGACAATCAATTAATAAAGGGCATCATGCCGGGATAAAGCATCAAGTCATTAACATGGCACTCCAATTTTGGTGATTTACTGTTCCATACTGGGTGTGGGGCATAAGGAAGAATAAAGATTGGAACAGAGAGGGGCTGTGTGAATTTCTATTTTAAGGATGGTAGCAAAGTAGATATATCATGGAAGTGCTTAATTTCTAGGAAGATAAATCTAAGAAAAAGTCATGACTAATGTAAAGAAAAATTCAGATCATATCTTTATAAATCCATGTATCAAATCTGAACAGGATACTGGTGACATACAGAATACTCAGTTAAATTTTAAGTTCATATAAAAGACAATATTTTAGCATTGTTTATCTCAGACTCAATTTAACTGAGTATACTATATATTTTTTTCAAATAAATAATAAATTCTGTTTTGGAGATGCAGAAACAATGGAATCTGGGTAAGATAGGTTCTTAGTAACACAAACTGAGAAATTGTTTATAGAGATGACAGTTAAAAGCTGTGTCGGGTGTATTTATATGTTCATTAGGAAGACACACTGGTGTAAAAATACTCAATTCAGGGGAAAACATCATAGGCATCCTAAAATTTTATTTGCTAAATCTGGCAAGGCTAAGTTTAAGAAAAAAATATTCATCCTATTATCTAGACATTTGACATGTGTGTCATCTGGATAAATTAGTCTCCTTTTCATACGAGTGTTTGGCTATTGTTAAAGTGTTAAAAACACAGATTTTCCTAATTGTTTGCCTCTTCTCTTTATAGCTCCTTGACCTGTAGTGTCCAGCTGAAACGGAATTTTTCCTTCTTGCCATACACTGAGTCTTCAGGGATCAAGAACTAAAGATTCTGGGTAATTCCGTTATGATTGACAGTTAGTGGAGGTGATATTGATAAAAGGGGTCAGATTGACCACTCTGGGCATTAAGGATTCCAATGTGTGAAAAAGCCACAAAGTGACAAAACAAATTCATCCTTCACACACTTTCCAGTGTAAGAGTTACACAGACAACCACAAGGGACCATGCCAGAAAACGCAGTCTTAAGGAACACACCCATAATTTCTTATAACAAATGATGGCATAGTTGGGTAAATAAAGCAAAGATATTATTCCCTATAGTATCTACCAATGTATAGATGCTGGGATTCAACATGCAGAAATGGGTGGACATGGAGGAAAATCATCCAAAAATACAGATGAACTTTTAAAAAAACCAAAAAACCACAAACCAGTCACTGAAATAGACAACACAGGACTAGGTGTTAATTTTTTAATTGTTTTTGTGAACTAGATATACATACAAAGAAATGCTATTAACCCATTTTAGTTGAAGGTAGGCCAGTTTAGATTAGAAAAAAGTTGTGTTGTTTCAAAAATTTTAAAAAGTCTTTTTAAAAAAGAAGAATCCCCGTGTGAGGCAAACAATTTCATATTCTAGATTACTAACTGAAATTAGCAGAAGTGCCACCCAGAGGTGCCTCAGAAGAAAGGCCTGGTGATCTACTTTCAAAGAATCACCTATTGAAAAGCCTACCGAGCACAGCTCTTCTCTGACACACGTGGCTGGGGACTTGACAACAATTGAATTTTAAGGAAGAATCAGTTTTATTTCTTTTAAATATGTATTAAAATTGAAATTAGGTTGACCAGGTGTTAACTATTAGAAGGCCTGTTTTAATGAGTACGCACAAATAAGGTCCCAAATCAAAGCGAATCCACTGGTAATAGATTTGATTCAAGGCTGCAGGACAGAGTAGAGCTATGTATCTTTCCAGAAGCAGAGGGCCATATACCATTCCCTGTATAATACTTGATGGTTTCCAACTATTCACCTTAGCCTTATCAATCCATGACTTTAACCACTGTGCCACAAAGGTTAAAGTAAATAAGTAAGTAAGTAAGTAAGTAAGTAAATAAATAAAATAAAGCACAGGGCTAAAAGAATAAAGAACCATTCTAAGAAGTGATTGATATCTTCTATCACAACTCACATACTGCATTAATTATATAGTTAATATAGCCATATAAATGCTAAGACATATTTACAATCAATTCTTTTATATAAGTGTGCTAGAATATTTAGGGTGCCTCTCTGACTTTATAAAATAGACCATGCTGTAATAAGTCTTTGTTCCTCATGGCCATAACTGATTGGTCAAAAGGCAAACAGCTGATAAAAACTGGATCAAGCAGAGTACTTCATACTTTTTGCTGTTCGGGTTTTTTTTTTCTAAACTGAAACCAAGCTGAGAGAGTTCACACCCTCCATGGTAGTATGTGATTCTCGAGCGTTCTCAGTGCCACCTTCTGTGCAGCGTGGAAGGATCCTTCCTGTAGTTGTTGTGAAGTGCTATTAAGTCAAGTACGACTCACAGTGACTCTATGAACAACAGATCTGAACCCCGTCCTATCCTGCCCCATCCTCATCCTCTGGCACATTTGAGCCCATCGCTGCAGTTGCAGTGTCAGTTCATCTGGTTAAGGTTCTTCCTGTCTTTCGTTGACCTTCCACCTTTCCAAGAATGACTAGTGACTAGCCTCTCCTAACAATATACCCAAAGTATGAGACGAAGCTTTGCCACCTTTGCCTCCAAGAAGCACTCTGGTTTTACTTTTCCCAAGACATACAATTTGTTCTTTTGTCAGTCCATATTTTCCAACATCACAACTCAAAGGCATCAATTCTATCATCCCTATTCTTTGTCCAGCTCTCGGATGCATAACAAGTGATTGAAAAGATCATGGTCTGAATCACGCACACCTTAGTCTTTCTTTAAGGTGTGCCTGATGGCTTGATCTCCGAACTAAGATGCGCCTGATTTTTATTTTCTGACTGCAGTAGGAAAAGGACTTTAACATGTGTAGAGAAGCGGAGATAAGATATAGAGGGAGTGTGTGTGTTACTGAATTCCAGTCCCTAGCTCGAGCTGTAAGTCTCAGCTATTCCCCTTTGCTTCCCACTGCTCTGTGAACTCTTATCTATGTACCTGTCATCTATAAATACTGAATACTTACGCATTACATGCCATGTACAGTGCTTTTGCAGAGCATATAAACCTAACCCAAACCAGATGCCATCCGTTAGCTTGTGACTTAGGGTGACCTCAAGTGTCTCAGAGGAGAACAAAGCTCCAAAGGGTTTTCAAAGCCAGTTTTTCAGAACTAAAACTCCCGACCTTCCTTTAGAGGCACCCCTGAATGGATCTGAATTTCCAAACTCTCAGTTGCTAGCTGACAGCATTAAACTACTGGTACCATAAAGAAGACAAAAATTCTCACCCTTGGACCAATAAGAAACATTATGATGGGGGGGTGGGGGAAGATTGAAATTGTCAACGATTTCATCTTACTTGGATCCACAATTAACACCCTTGGTACCAGCTGTCAGAAGATCAGGAGACATATTACATTGGATATGTCTGCTGTCAGGAACTTCTCCAAATTACTAGGGAGCAATGATTTCACTTTAAAGTATGACTGATTCAGGCCAGGGTCTTTTCAATCACTTGCTGTGCATCTGATGACTGTACAATGAATAAAGATGACAGAAGAATTGATGCCTTTGAGTTGTGGTGTTGGCGAAGAGCACTGAGTATACCATGGACTGCTAAAAGAACAAAATTATATGTCTTAGAAAAAGTGGAACCAGAGTGCTCCTAGGAGGCAAGGATGTCAATGATTCACCTCACATTCTTTAGACACGTTGTCACATATTTTGGGCATGTTGTTAATGTGGGTCAGTCCTTGAAAAAGGACATCATGCTTGGAAAGATGGAGAGTTAGCCAAAAAAAAAAAAAAAGAGAGAGAGAGGAAGAGTCTTAACAAGATATAGTAACACGGTGACTGCAACGATGGGCTCAAGCGTGTCAGAGATGATGAGGATGGCACAGAACAGGACAGGATTCATAACTTGTTTCATAGGGTTGCAAGGAATCATACTGGACTTGAGAGCACCTACCAATAACAATAACAACCATCTGAGGACTTAGAATTGTAGAGAATTGGGCCCTTATACTTGAGAAACTTATAAATCAGTATGTTGATATATTATGCTATATTAATTCTATTCTATTCTTATATCAGGTGTTGCAAATACCTTTCATAAGAAACACAAATGGTGACTATACACATGGAATTCACCTGATGGCCTGCACAGGAGTAAGATTGGTTACATATGTAGGAAACATTGTTGGCAAAGCTCAATATCAGATGTGAAAACTAGGCCAGATGCTGATTGTGGGCCAGATCATCAACTATTCGTATGCAAGTTCAAAACGAAGCTAAAGAAAATAAAATCAAATCCACAAGAACCAAAGTTTAACCTTGAGTTTATTCTTCCTGAATTTAAAGACCATCTCAGGTACAGGTTTGAGGTCTTGAATACTAATGAGCGAATGCCAGATGAGGTATGGGAGGATATTAAGAATATCATCCATGAAGAATGTAAAAGGTCATCACAAAGATGGAGGAAAAAGAAAAAACCAAAAAGGATGTCAGAAGAGACTCTGAATATTGCACTAGAGTGATGAGAAGCCAAAGCAAAGCCAAGAAGTTAAGGAGCTGAACAGAAGATTTCAAAGGGCAGCATGGGAAGGGAAAGTATTATAATGGAATGTGCAAAGAGCTGGAGTTGGAAAATCAAAAGGGCCGAACTCGGCATTTCTAAAGCTGAAGGAACTAAAGAACAAATTTAAGTCTTGAGTTGCAATACTTAAGGATGCCTTGGGCAGAATGTTGAATGAATCAGGAAGCATCAAGAGAAGATGGATGGAGTATATGGAGTCACTATACCAAAAAGAATTGGCTGACACAGAAACAACAGATGATCACAAGCCTACAGTGACAAAAAAAGAGGTTCAAACTTCTCTGACGGAATTGATAAAAAAACAAGACCCCAGGAATTGAAGGCATACTAATTGACATATTTCAACAAACAGATGCTGCTCTGGACATGCTCACCAGGTTATGCCAAGAAATCTGGAAGACAACAACCTGCCCAGCTGACTGCAAGAGACCCATATATGTTCCCATTCCAAAAAAGGTAACCAGACAGAGTGTGGAAATTATTGAACAATATCATTAATACCACATGCAAGCAAGATTCTGCTGAAAATTATTTAAAAATGACTTCAACAGCACATCAACAGAAAACTGCCTGGCAACAGAAGAAGCTGTGGCATTAGGGATATTATAATCAATGTTAGATCTTAGCTGAATGCAGAGAGTACCAGAGGAATGTCTATCTGTGTTTCATTGATTATTGAAAGGCATTTAACTGTTGTATCATGACAAAGGGGTGGCCAGCTCTAAGAAGAGTGATTCTGCTTATGTGAAACCTATGCTTGGACCAGGAGGCAGTTGTCAGAACACAACAAGGAAACACTGCATGGTTCAAAATCAGGAAAAGTGCATGCCAGGGAGGCATATTTCAATACCTTTTAAATCTATATGTGGAACAGATCATCTGGGAGGGTGGGCCCTATGAAGAGGAACATGGCATCAGGATTGGAGGAAGACTCCTTAACAAGCTGCATTATGCAGATGACACAGCCTTGCTTACCAAAACTAAGAAGGACCTGAGGATTTTCTGCAACTTTCAATATAGATTGAAGTTCAACATAAAGAAAACAAAGACTGTCACCACTGGGCCAATTGACAACATCATGATAGACAGTGAGGATATTGAGACTGTTAAGAGCTTCAACCTACTTGGCTCCATAGTCAACATTCTTGGTACCAGTTGTCAGGAAATCAAAAGACTAATTGCATTGGGGGAATCTGATGAGCAATGATGTCAGTCTAGAGACTAAGTTGTGCCTGACCTAGGCCATGGTGTTTGCAATTATTTGCTATGCATCAGAGAGCTGGACAATAACTAAGGATGCGAGAATCAGAATTGATGCCTTTGAGTTGTAGTGCTGGAGAAGAGCATTAAATATACCACGGACTGCTAAGAGAGCAAACAGGTTCATCCTGGAGAAGGTGAAACCAAGCTCCTCCTTGGAGACAAGGTTCTAAAGCTTTGTCTGACATACTTTGGGCATGTTGCAAGGACGGACCAGTCCTTGGAGAGTGGCATCATGCTTGAAAGGATGGAGGGTCAGCACAAGAGAAGAAGAGCCTAGATGAGATGAATTGATTCGGTGACTGGGGAAATGGAGGTAGATGTGTCAGATACAATTAATTTGACTCAAGATAGAGCAGGATTCAGAGATATTGTACAAAGGGGCACTTTGACTCTCAGGCTACTTGAGGGCACATAACAACAACAACAACAAAGTTATAAATACTATAAGATAATTCAAGAGCTATAAGAAAAGAAAGATGACAGAAATCACTTCTAGCAGTCGGGTTCACAGACAACTTTTTTGTCCATGAGGCATTTGAGGTGTTTCTAAGGTGGTTGTTGTTTGTTGTTGTTATGTGCCATCAAGTCACTTTTGACTCATAGCAACCCTATGTACAACAGCCACTAAACTCTGCTCTGTCTTGTGCCAATCACACTGTCTCTGACACTCCCATCCAGATTATCCCAGTCACTGAATCAATACACCTCATAGTGGGCCTTCCCCTCCTGCGCTGTCCCTCTACCCTCCCAAGTATGATGTTTTTCGCCAAGGTCCGGTAGGATTAGATTTAATCATGTCAAAATGAAAATAAGAAGGTCTTCAAGTTTGAGTTAAATACGAGCAAAGGCTTCTAGGCAGTCAAAATGAGCATGTGTGGAAACAGCTTTGCATTTAGATTTTGTTTGGTAGGAAGCATCAGGATGGACGGTGAAGAGACTGAGATTGTTCATCCTACTGTGATGGTTAAGACAGCATGGTACTACCAGATGCTCTGCTGAAGAAGGAGGAACAATCGCCTCCTGTACCAGTCAGATCCAATTTGACGGTACACACATTAAAAAAAAAGACAGCATGGTACTGATACAATGACAGATACATAGATCAATGGAATAGAATTGAGAACGCAGAAATCAGCCCATCTACGTCAACTGATTTTTGACAAGGAGATGAAATCAATTAATTGGGGAACAAGAGCCTTTTTAACAAATGGTGTTGGCAAAATTGGAAAAACATCTGCAGAAGACTCAAGCAAGAACCAAACCTCACTCCATATACAAAAACCAACTCAAGGTGGATCATGTATCTAGGACTAAAACCAAGGACTATAAGCTTCAAACTTGGATGAACCCTAGTAGTCCTAATCGACAACATAAAAAGTCTTCCAAGTATCCTGAAGAATCTACAACCAGGAGAAGATACCATAGATGAATGGGATCTTCTAAGAATCAAATCCCTATGCACATTCAAAAACTTCTCCAAAAGGGTAAAAAGGGAAGCCACAGACTGGGAAAAAGCATTTGGTAATGAAATGTCAGATAAGGGACTTATATCCAGAATTTATAAAATACTTGAGAACCACAGCAAGATAAAGGTAAATAACCCAATTGAAAAATGGGCACAGGATACGAACAGACACTTCACCAAAGAAGACATTCAGATGGCCAACAAGCACATGAAGAAATGTTCAAAATCCCTAGCTCTAAG
>NW_006399781.1:18215446-18223625 GCF_000299155.1 Elephantulus edwardii
TGACTGGGGTAATCAGGATGGGAGTGTCAGAGACAGTGTGATTGGCACAGGACAGAGCAGAGTTTAGGGCTGTTGTACATAGGGTCACTATGAGTCACAAGTGACTTGACGGCACATAAAAACAACAACAGGTAATGGGGCGACTTCATGACTTTTAAGCAGGGGAGGGTTATACCCACAATTGGTTTAAGTAGAAGAGATACAACAATTAAAATGTTATTGAATAGGTCCTCGCTGAAAATAATAACTATTCTAACAAGAAGGTTTGCAGCAAGTGCAAAGAAAATGAGGAATTTTTTTTTCTTCTTCTTCAGATCATCACAGTATAGTATGTTGGGTTTTTTAACCCTAGTAATAGCACACACATGCATAGTAGAAACCAGAAATATGTGGGAGATTAAGACTGGGATCCTCTGTACGGAGTGTTGGGGAATCACGGAGACTTAAGCACTGCCAAGGCTCACTGACATTTTCCATGAGGTTAAATAAAAATTGTAAGTCAGCATCTAAACTCCCCAGACGGTGGCTCATCACAGAAGAGGGAAAGGTGGAAGGTGCAAGTTACTTTCTGAGGTAAACAGAAAAAGATGAAAAGAAGACAGAACTGGTGGGGGAAACTTGTAGAAATGGCTGGGACCAAGAACTCAAGCCTGGGAAGCTGAAGATAGAAAGTGTCTACTCAGAGAGGATTGCAAACAAACCCAGAAGGACACTGAGAAAATGACCCGAAGTCAGGGACAAAACCACTGTTCTGAGGGACCCAGAGAGATGAGATAGTTCAGTGCAGAAAGAATTTCAGGGATTTTGCTGTTGAAATTCCCTGGCGTCAGGATTGGAGGAGGACTCATCAACAACCTTTTATGCAGATAACATAAGCTTGCTTATGGAAAGTGAAGATCTAAATAGAATGGTTAGAAATTCAATAGAAGCTGCTGAGTTATATTGAAAACTGGTCAGAAGAAAGGAATTTCTTCTGAACAAGGGATTTATTGGGGCTCTGAGTGGGTGTGTCAGTCTGGGGTGAGAAGGGGAGGTGGGGGAGGAATGTGCAAGTGGGAGGAGAGACGTGTTCTGCAGTTACAGTCAGGAATGATTGTAAATTGATGAGGTAAAGGTTAAGGATATGGAGTGGTTAATTTTCTAAAGCTGCCAGGCTTCACAGGATGCTCTCAGGAGAGCACAAATTGAGATGCAGTGAAACGAGAAGACAGAAGAAGATGAACAAGGGCCACCATTAGTAATTTCCATAGTAAGTCTAATGAAGTTAGCGCAAGACTTCCAATCATGCTGAGCAAGCAGATATAGAAGGACGGGTTCTCCTGAAGTTCTTTTAACGCAATTGTTAACTGCGTGCATCTCCTCCCGCTCACCCTTGCATCATTTATTTGTTTGGCAAACCATGTAGGTACATTAAATGCCCTTGAAAGTGTACATGTGTGCCAATGTGTGCGTATGTACATGTGAGATAGATAACAAGGGCTCATCGAAAAGTTCGCAGTTGGGTATGAAAGATCTCAAAGTGAATAACACTGTGAATGTAATTAGTGCCAGTACATTTTATTGCTTAAAAAATGGTTAAGAAATCGCAAACTCTTCATTGGAATCCACACTTTCTGGACCCTTTAAAGCTAAACAAGTCCTCAAAACAATTGCCATGAGAAAAATCTTTTAGCCTTTAATGTGGAACTAAAGCTGTTTCCTGAAGACTTCTTTGAACTGAAAAATCGCTTATTTTAATTTTTAAAGTATAAAATTGTAGCAGTAACTCAGGAGGTTGGATGGAAAGCTTAGGGGAAATGGAATCAATATATTGGTGGCAGAACAATAATGTATAAAAGATAGTGAGGACGGTAGCACAACTTGAAGAATGTAACCAATGTCACTAAATTGTACATGTAGAAGTAGTACATCTTTGGCTATTGTATGTTGTTGTTATTGTTATGTGCTGTCAAGTCACTTGCGACTCTATGTACAACAACCCTAAATCCTGCTCTATCCTGTGCCAAATTTATTGTCTCCGACACACCTATCTCCCCTACCCCAGTCACTGAATCAATCCATCTCATCCGGAGTCTTCCTCCCTGCGCTGTCCTTCCACCCTCCCAAGCATGAGGGATGTCCCTCTCCAAAGACTGATCCCTCCTTGCAACAGGTCCAAAGTATGTCAGACAAAGCTTCAGAAGCCTTGTCTCTAAAGAGCAGCCTGGCTTCACCCTCTCTCGGATGAACCTGCTTGGTCTTCTAGCTGTCTATGGTATATTCAATACTCTTCTCCAGCCCCACAGTTCAAAGGCATCAATTGTGATTCTATCATCCCTAGTCATTGTCCAGCTTTCTGATGCATAGCAAGTAATTGCAAAGACCATGGCCTGAATCAGGCACACCGTAGTCTCGGGACTGACACTGTTGCTCTTCAGTACTTTAGAGAGGTCTCTGACAACAGACTTTCCCAATGCAATTCGTCTTTTAATTTCTTGGCAACTGGTACCAAAAGTGTTGATTGTGGAGACAAGCAAACTGAAACTGTTAACAATCTCAATCTCTTCATTGGCTCTCATGATGCTGTCAATCAGGCCAGAGGTGAGAATCTTTGTTTTCTTGATGTTGAGCCTCAATCCATATAGAAGGCTACAGTACATGACCTTCTGCAGCAAGCACTTCAGATCCCCCTCAGTTTCAGCCAGCAGAGTTGCATCATCTGCATAACGGAGATTGTTGATGAGTCTGCATCCAATCCTGATGCCACATTTCTCTTCATAGAGCCCAGCCTCCCGGATACTCTGTTCTGCATATAGATTGAAAAGGTATGGAGATAGAACACATCCCTGATGTACACCCTTCCCAATTTTGAACCATGCAGTGTTTCTTGCTCTATTTTGACGACTGCCTCCTGGCCCAAGTATAGCTTTCACATAAGCACTATCAAGTGTTCTGGATTTCCCAGTCTTCTCAGAGTCAGCCAGTTTATTGTGTTCCATACAGTCAAATGCCTTTGTATAGTTAGTGAAATACCAATAAACATTCTTCTGGTATTCTCTGCTTTCAGCCAAGATCCATCTAACATTAGCTATAATATCCCTAACACTAAACTTTTAAATGGCTAAAATGGCAAATTTTATGTATACATATTTACAATAAAAATGAAAATGTTTCCAGAATAAAGAAGTTTTGTTGGTTTTTTTTGTTTGTTTGTTTGTTTGTTTGTTTATGATTCTCTTATTTGGTCTTCTGGGAAAGGGAGACATAAAAAAGAAGAAACAAATGTCAGTACTGATTGGGAGCTGAAGGTCATGTCTGAGATAATCCCGTTTCCCCTTTTCCTCTTTCCGTGGATGGACAACGACCCTGCTCCATTGACTGTGAAATCCACACGGTGGTGCTTTGGTTGACCTTGGAAGCCCAGCCCCGTGCCCAGATGCAGGGAGGGCTTGAGGAGGAATAGATAACAGCCCTGACCTGCCCCCATCATCCAAGAACATGCCCTACCATTCTGGTCCTCAATCCGTTGAGTGGCCTTGCCATCCAAGTCACCAACAGCACAGTTCCGTTATTTGAATCCTGGCTCTATTTCTGTTTTGCTGCGTGACCTTCACTAGTCATTTAACTTCTTCAGCCCCTCAGTGGCCTCACCTGACTCACAGGTGCAATGGTCACACCTAACAAGGTTTTGTAAGGATTATTGCACACGCGGGGAGTGCTTAATTAGCTTTGTGCTGGCTATGGGCATTCCTAGGTTGCTACTTGTAGCCCTGATGCAAACTTTCAGCTCTCTTGATTGCTAACTGAAAGGCTGGAGAGGTTAAAGTCCACCCAGAGACGCTTCAGAAAGAAGGCCTGGCTGTCTTTTTCTGAAAGAATCAACCAGTTAAAACCCACATAAGGAGTGTAGTTCTGCTCTCTCTTACTCAGGGACACTGGAAGTTGGGGTCAACTCCACCACAACTGGTTTGGTTTAATATTATTATAAACTCTACCACAGTCAAGCGACTTGATGGCACATAACAACAACAACAAAAACCACAGTCAAATGGATTCTGATTCATGATGGTCTTCCAGTGGACTTCTCACCCTGTCCATCTTTAGGAAAAGAAGCTGCCCACTTTTATTCAGAGGAGTGGCTAGGGGATTCCAGCGGCAAACCTATTGGCCAGCAGTTCAACATGTAACACACTGAGCCACCAGAACTTCCTCATTATCATTATCATTATCATTATTTCATTCTCACTGTCATAGAGTCAGAACCAACTCATAGCTGACCCTCCAAAGGGCTTCTGAGACAGTAAATCATATAGAAGGAGAGGGTCCATCTTTCTCCTGTGGAGCAACTGGTGAACTGGAATCAACAGAGAGGTAGGTGCTTGCTGCCTTGGGGTTAGCAGTACAACTCCTGACGAACTATGCCACCAGAGTGCCCTTATTATTACTACAAACCACAAAAGTGTCATCCCATTAAAACTGACTCAGAACTGACCTTCCAGTGGTTTCCAAAGCTGTAAATAATGCAGGAGGAGATTATTCATCTTTCTTCTGAGGAACTGCTGGTGGATATAAACAACAGAGAGGAGTGGCCTCAATTAGGTTTAGCTGCACAGCTGTCAAGGTACTGGACAACAATGCAGGTCTGAGAAACTCTCACTAGGAAGCAGCAGGAAGGCAGAGTGCATATTCAGCTCTTGACTGGTACGAGGACAGAGGTGTGGCCCAGGACCACCAGGACAGCAGGAAGAGCCATGCAGAGGGAATGGAGCTTATTGGAGTCTAGAGGCTGAGAACAGTGTCTCCTGGGCTCCTTTTATAATAAGGAACTGTACTCACAGCAGAGTGTCTGATTGGCAGCCCTGACAATCCCTGAAGCTTGTTGGAAATGCTAACTCTTGGGCCCCACCTCAGATCTCCTTAAATTGAAATCCACATTTTAACAAGATGCCTAGGTTATTGGAATTTGAGGTTCACTGTTTGGATGCCTTTGAGTTGTGGTGCTGGAGAAGAGCATTGGACAAACAAACTTGGAGAAAGTGCAGCCAGGGTGCACTTTTAAGAAGAGGGAAGGACAGTTAAACTTTGTCTTACATTGGGCATGTTTTAGGAGGGATCAATCCTTGGAAAAGACATACTCAGAGAAGTGGAGGGTCAGTGAGGAAGGGGAAGATTCTCAATGAGATGGATTGACACAATGACTGTCACTGTGGCAGAGATGGTGAGGATGGCACAGGATAAAGAAGGATTCAGACCTGTTCACAGAGCTGTGCTTGACTCAATGGCACCTAACAACAAACAACATTTGGTAGCTGAAGTATCCTGCTTTCTTAATTAACCAGCATAATCCTCCAACAAAGGTTGGGAAAAGTCACAACTCTAGTTGTACGTCTAGGGAATGACTGAGTTGTGGTGATGACAGGGAGAAAGCTACAAAAATGGAAGCAGGCAAAGAAAGGGAAACTAAAACACCTTCACACTGACCACCCCACTGAAGTATAGCCCCTAGCAGGAAAGCCATTCATGAGGTAGATGAGCCAGACTGGCGCTTTCAAGCACTCTCAGCAGCCTCAGAAAAGCCACTGAACACTTTGGGGGGTGGGGGGACGGGGGAGGGAGCAAATAAATGTAATGCAAAGAGCAGAGACATTCCAGCCTAGGTCTATTCTTTACTGGATGTGTTGCAAAGGGCCTACTGCTATCCTCAAAACTGTAATGAGGATTTACTCTCTATATTTTATCAATTATTGTATTGGAAATGTAAAAAATTATTAAAAATTAGAATTTACATAACTCAAATATTCTTACTTAGAATTTTAAATGTGATTGTCCTGTTCATTGTGCTCTTTTTATGCTATATCTTTACAGGACAAAAGAAACAATAGAAAATTTAAAATTAGCAAAAAAATTAAGGAAGCAGCGGGATTATGCTAATAATGGAGGGAAAAAACCTTATAAAAAGGGGTGAAAATGTTTTCACAATTCAATGTAATCAGTGTCTCTGAACTGCACTTAAGAGTTTGTTGAGTTTGTGTATATTCTACCATGAACATTCTAAAAAACAAAAATAATAAATTATATAAAAGATATTTTAGTTAAAAAATGTGTGTGTATGTGTATATGTGTGTGTAAACAAACCTCCCTTGTAACCCATATGGCAAAAAAAAAAATGTCCATTTTGCTTTCTATCATAAACAAAGCCAGCATGTCTCCATAAAAGAATGTACTATTTAAGACTTCAACCAAAGTCACATCTTCTCCCCCATATGCCCTCAAAATCAATTTTCAAATACAAGGACTTTTTTCACCACGAAATATCACCCGTCTCTCTGAACCCAGCTCTCCTTTTCTCACTGTCCCTTCCCCAACAAGTTTGCTTTGTGTTGTTATTTTTTAACCAAGATTGTACGTTTCCAGCTGACCCCATTCCTGCGCAGCATAAGCGAAAGTGTGTCAGGGAGAAGCTGCTGTCACACAGGCCCCCCGGCCACACACAAGGCAGGGACTCCAGGTTCCCCGGATGCTGGGCCTCTCTCCTGGTGGGGGTTCCGAGCCTGTGATGGTCCTGTGTACTTGTCAGCAGAGATCCCCTGTCCATCAGCACTTCGCATGGCTCATTCCCATTTTAGTCAGAAATGTTCAGATAAAGAACGGAGAGGAATTCAGGCACTCAATCAAAGTGACCAGGGATGGTCAGACCTTGCCGGGGGAGTGTTTGACCTTTATGTGTCACAGGCTGGCAGGGAGAGACTGACTGCTCAGTGTGAAAACCAAAGCAGTGATGACACTAAACACAGAGGACTGAATCGCAGGAAAAGAATGTGCCAATGGTGCACTCTCCAAGATACCTTTGACCTGAAATTGCAATCAACCACTTATTTCCCTGCCTAGCTCCTCCCACTCAAATGACCCATGGGGCTCCAGATTACTTAATCCTTATATTTAGCAAGTCAGAGGAGGGACTGGTCAGTTTCAGCCAACTAGCCTTCCTCCAGAGGCCCTGGATTCCTTTGTCCTTCTCCCTCCTATTCCTTCCTGCGGCTGATTTTTAACCTCTTCTGTGAACAACTCAGGGGCTGTGGACTTGGCCACTCTTGCAGATGCCTTGCTAGCCTCAAACAGACAGAACAAATGTAATGAGAAGAAACCACGCAAGTTAGTACCCAAGCCCCAGTAGAAATTCTGCTTTACACACTTCATCTTTATGGTCTTGAATTTTTTTTTCTTCTTAAACCATCTTGTGTTTCTTAATAAAATTATGCAAGTACCCTTGGGAAGGGAAATGACCTAAATTTTTATCAGCTCATATGATCTGAAGAGCCGGCCCAAATCAAGGCTTTGGAGGAGTGGAGGCAAAATGAAGACTGAAGAAGCTGTTGGGGGGAAATGTCTATCTCCCTAAAATCATTAAAATGAAGCAAAGGGATGGAGAAGACACAGACCTCAAGGACAGAGTTCAACGGAGGGGAAGGCAGAGGACAGAACACATAGTTTTGCTTTCACTGCAAAGAAGACTAAAGGTCAACATAATGGAAACATTAAGTATTGATTTAATAACAATCTGTGAGTGGGAGGAGGGGACGTGCGTGGAGAGAAGGCAGCTGAGACATAGAAGTGCTCTAACTTCCTTGTCCATACTCCAAAGGCCACAGTCGACATCTGGGACAGAAAAGCAAGAAATCACTGCACACACTTTTGTTTCAAAAGTAAAGAGTAAAGAAAAGTAAATGAAGGGGAATTTGAAATGAGGAAGAGCACAGCAAGGGATTTTTGTTTTTCTTTAAAACTCTAGGAGCAGAATTTCATTTTTTTAAAAACTACATTATAGGGGATCCCCCCTTAAAAAGAAAATTCATATTTTAAAAATTAAAAGGAATGAAAAAGAAATGCCTAAATGTCAGGTCTCTGGCCATTCAGGGGACCCTGCCTTTTGCTGGCTGGGCCGAATTATCTCCATCACACCCTGGAAAGGACAGCACAAAGCAGATCCAACGCCTTTCCGAAGAAGAATGACTGAGGACAGAGCTCTCCTTGTCCCTATTTGACTTGAAGAAGGCTCTTCGCCACGGCGGCCAGGCAAACCTGCAGAGAGTATGTTGTTATGTGCAGTCGAGTCACTTGCGACTCATAGCGACCCTATGTACAACAGCCCTAAACCCTGCTCTATCCTGTGCCAATCACACTGCCTCTGACACTCCCATCC
>NW_006399781.1:18224205-18225989 GCF_000299155.1 Elephantulus edwardii
TTGAACCTCAGTCCATACTGAAGGCTGCAGTCCTTGACCCTCTGCAGCAAGTGCATGAGGTCCTCCTCAGTTTCAGCAAGCAGGGTTGTATCATCTGCATAACGCAGATTGTTAATAGATCTTCCACCAATCCTGAAGCCACAATTCTCCTCATTCTCAGAGTATGGAAATCTTAAATTTCAATAGATAGAGGACTTCTAAAATTACGGTTGAAGAGCTTATGGTTTTGTAGCTAATTCTGTGTTCCACGTGCACTGACATGCATACAGAAACCACACAATGCGCACAGTCCTAGCCTCCCATAGTGACTTTCTTCTTGGGTCTAATCTATCACTGGGCTTGGCTTTGTTTGGTGATCCACTGGTGTCTGGACGATGGCAGAGGGTAAGATCTATGTCCCTAGCTCTGAGCCTCAGCAAGGACCTGGTCACAGCCTTTATTCTCAGGTGTCTGGAGACCTTTACCATCATCTCTCCTGTAGATTAGCCAGATACTGAGTCTGCAAAGGAATTTGCTCTCTTTGAGCAGAAGCATGCTAAAACTGGAAACCTGGCTGCTAAAACCCAAAGGCTACTAACCCAAGCACCGCCATCCCTCAGCAGTGTTGTACGCAAATTGCAAATCTAATGCCTAAGATAAAGGGTCAGAGAAAGAGAGGAAGACTCTCAAAATGATAGATTGACACAGTGACTAAAACAATGGGCTAGAGGGAGGATGGCACCAGACTGAGCAAGATTCAGATCTGTCGTTAATAATAGGTTTGATATGAGTTGTAGTTTACTTAATGATGCCTTAACCACAACATTGCCTAATTGTAATAATATGTATGAGAAGGTCTTACAAAATGAATGAGAATGAGATGATATAAGGAAGATATATGAAGATCAGTACTCAATAAAATATCAGTTATTAATTTGGTGATAATCATTATTATCTATTTTAGTAAAAAATTGTGCTAGAAACTATGGTAATTGATGCAGAATACAGGCATGATCCTGTTCCTATGGATACTCACAGTCTGAGGAGAATTTAGACGGTTGTTATATTGTTGGTAGGTGCCATTGAATCGAGTATGACCCATAGTGACTATGAACAACAGACCTGAACTCTACCTCATCCTGTGCTATCCTCACACTTCCTTACACAGTGGAGCCCACTGCAGCAGTCACCATGTCAATCCACTTTATCGAAGGTCTTCCTCTCCTTTGGCGACCCTCCACCTTTCCAAGTATCATGCCCCTCTCCCAGGATAGCCCCTCCTAGCAACATACCTGAAGTATGTTAGGTGAAGCTTCATCATCCCTGTCTCCAAAGAACACTCCAGCTGCACCCTCTCAAAGACATATTTGTTTGTTCTTTTGGCCGTCTATGGGATGTTCAGCGCTCTTCTTTAACACCACAGCTCAAACACATCAATTCTTCTGTCATTCCTATTCATTGTCCAGCTTTCAGATGGATAGCAAGTGATCGGAAAGACCACAGCCTGAATGAGATGCACTTTAGTCCTCAAACTGACATCATTACTCCTCAATAATTTGGAGCTCTACTTTGACCAAGAGGCAGTCGTCAGAACAGAGCAGGGAACCATTGCATGGTTCAAAATTGGGAAGGGTGTACACCAGGGATGTTTCCTATCTCCATACCTTTTCAACCTGTATGCAGAACAGATTATCTGAGAGGCTGGGCTCTATGAGGAGAAATGTGACATCAGGATTGATGGAAGATCTATTAACAATCTGTGTTATGCAGATGACACAACCCTGCTTGCTGAAACTGAGGAGGAC
>NW_006399781.1:18229029-18230499 GCF_000299155.1 Elephantulus edwardii
TATAGAGAGAGATACAACCTGCCACACTTCCTTCTTAATTTTAAACCCTGTAGACGCCAGTCATATTTTTTTTCAATTGTTTCCTATGTGAAAATTGGACAATGAATGAGATGACTGAAGACAAATCAATGTCTTTGAATTGTGGTGTTAGAGAAGAGTTCTAAACATTGCAGGGACTACCAATAGAACAAACAAATTTGTCTTGGAGGAAATACAAGCAGTGTGCCCCTTAGAGGCAAGGATGGAACAGCTTGTACTCACATACTCTGGGCATGCTGTCAGGAGTCCTTGAAAAAAGACATCATGCTGGAAAAGGTGAAGGATTAGAGAAAAAGAGGAAGATCTCCAATAAGACTAGGTGACATTGTGAGTGTAAAAATGGGCTGGTGCCTGACAGATGAGGACAGTTCAGGATGGGGTAAGGTTCAGATCTCTTGGTCATAGGGTCCCTAAGAGTCATGACTGACTCAGTGGCACCTAACAACGACAACAACTCACTGGCAGTACATTAAGACAAGATGGAGGAGGATTGGTGGCAAGATGATCAAGGCAATTCGACTTCCAAGTAAAAGGTTGACTATTTGAACTTCCTAACCTGTCTGTGAAAGAGCGATGAGGTAGTGAAAATTCAGCAAAGATTACAGTCAATGGGAAGTTTTACTCTGTTCTATAGGGTTGCTGAGTTGGAATAGACTTTATGGACATAGTTTTGTAAGACAAAACCAAAGAAAAATACCTCAAACTCATTGCCATCAAATTGGAACTGACTCAGAGCTGATCTCCAGCAGGTTTTCAGAAGTTTTAAGAGCCTGGGAAAAGATTTCTCATCTTTCTCCCACAGAGCAGTTAGGGATTCAAACCAGCAGAGAGATGTCATCTTTGCATTGGCAGGACGACTCTCTAAGACACCAGCAGAGTTTCTGTTTTAGTAAGACAATACATTAGTCTGTTAAGTGAACCTGCTATACTTTATGACTATTTCCAAGTTCTAGATATTTAGTAACTAAATGTTTCTAACTTTTCATATAATTTATGATGTATAAAAACATCTTTGCCAAAGAAAACCTTTTACAATATTTTAAATTATTCCCATATGATAAAGTCATAATAGACAAATACTAAAGGGAAATGAAGATTTTTAAAAGACTCTTGAAGTATATTGCCAAATTTTCTTTTCTAAGAGTTATGTTGACTTATATTCTCATTGGGGATATTTTAGAGTTCTCATTTTATTGAACTCTTGCTAGTATTAAATATTTTTTACTTAATTTTTTTTAATGTTTGATAGATAAATGTACCATTTTATTTTCATTTTACTTCTTAGATTACTAATGAATTTGAACATTTTCTTATGTATCCATTAATTATATTTCTGCTTATTATTTTTGTTCATATCCTAAAGGCTTCCCGACTAAATCAAGCCTGGAAGCAGGAGCGGCATCCACTTCCAAAATGGCTTGCCTCCGGAAA
>NW_006399781.1:18231091-18234223 GCF_000299155.1 Elephantulus edwardii
TTTTTATTATATATTAATGAAAATTTACAGAAAAGTTGGATTTTTATTCATTCACTGTCACATTTTCCTCCCTATCTCCCCAATTTGCTGTTTTAAAACAAATATTCATTCATTTTTACATAAATTCATTCCTTCCCCCGCCCCAGTCCACTTTGCCATGCACGTCTTATTGTAGACTGTTGTCATACAAATAATGTATAATCATATATTCCTTTAAACTGTTCTTTCCTTCATCTGTTCTAAAGCAGTGTTCATTATTTACCCTGGTTTTTCTTAGATTCTCCCCAGCCCCCATGTCAGTCCATTTTATAACAGTGGTGTTATACAGTATTTGTTTTTTGTGACAAAGACCGATATTTCACTCGGCATACATAATGTCCTCCAGGGTCACCGATTTTGTATAATATTTCTTGAGTTTCTTGTTTTATGTCAATATATCACAGTTTCTATATCCATTCATTTGTTGATGGGCATTTGGGTTGTTTCCATCTCTTTGCGACTGTGAATAGCAAAGCAATAAACATGGATGTGTATATATCTGTTTGAGTGGCAGCTCTGGTGTCTTTAGGGTATATTCTTCACTGTGGAATTGCTGGGTCAAATGGTATTTCTATTCCCAACTTTTTGAGAAAGTGCCATATGGCCTTTCCTTGTGGTTGCACCATTTTACAATCTCATTGACAATGTATAAGTGTTGCAATTTCTTCACAAACTTGCCAGCATTTGCTGTTTGCTGCTTTATTGAACTTTGCTATTGTTAATGCAGTGAGGTGATATCTCATAGTTATTTTTATTTGCATCACTCTTAGAGAAAGGGATTTTGAATGTTTCTTCATGTATTTGTTCACCATCTGAAGGTCTTCTCTGGTGAAGTGTCTGTTCATGTCCTGTGCCCACTTTCTGATTGGGTTGTTTGTTTTTATCTTGTTGAGGTGCTGGAGTATTCTATAAATTTTAGATATTAAAAAAATTAGATATTAATCCCTCATCAGACATGTCATTTGTTGGTGGTGGTGGTATGTGTCATCGA
Source organism: Elephantulus edwardii (assembly GCF_000299155.1). Classification (NCBI taxonomy): domain Eukaryota; kingdom Metazoa; phylum Chordata; class Mammalia; order Macroscelidea; family Macroscelididae; genus Elephantulus; species Elephantulus edwardii. Next base: position 18,232,122 of record NW_006399781.1, read on the forward strand.
GTTGCTTGCGACTCATAGTGACCCCATCCTGAGCCGACCTTATTGTCTTTAACACACTTATATCCCTATTACTCAAGTCACTGAGTCAATCCATCTCATCGAGGGTCTTCCCCTCCTGCACTGTCTCTCCACTCTCCCTAGCATAAAGTCCCTCTCCAAGGACTGGCCCCTCCTTGCAACATGCCCAAATTATGTCAGACGTAGCTTCAGAAGTCTTGCCTCCAAGGAGCAGTCTGGTTTCATGAAATATATTTTCCCAGTCTGTAGGTTTCCTTTTTACCAGGTTGGAAACATTTTTGGACGTGCATAGGGATATGATTCTCAGAAGATATCATTGATCTCTTTTCTTCTCTCCTGGTTGTAGGTTTTTCAGGATGCTTGGAAGACAGTTCATATTGTGAATTAGGGCTTCTAGAGTTATTTCAGGCTTTTCTCTGATGACGTTTATAGTCTTTGGTTTTCCTCCTAGGTCCTTGATGGATCTTGAGTTGGTTTTTGTAGATGGTATGAGGTGTGGGTCTTGATTGAGTTTTCTACAGATAGTTTCCCAATTTTGCCAACACCATTTGTTAAAGAGGCTTTCATTTCCCTACTTAACTGATTTAACCTCCTTGTAAAAAATCAGTTGATCATAGGTAGATGAATTAATTTCTATGTTCTCAATTCTATTCCATTGATCTATGCGTCTGTCACTGTACAAGTACCACACTGTCTTGACCACAATGGCTGTGTAGTAGGACTTGAAATCAGGGAGTGAGATGACTCCTACCTTGTTTCTCTTTTTTAAGAGTGCTTTGCTTATTAGGGGTCTCTCCATTCCAAATGAAATTGGAAATTGCCTTTTCCATCTCTTTGAAGAGTGGAATTGGTATTTGCATTGGGATTGCACTGAACTTGCAGATTGCCTTTGGTAGAATTGTTTTCACAATATTGAGTCTTTCTATTCAAGAGCAAGGTATATTCTCCCTTTTTTCTAGGTCTATTTTTGTTTCTTGTAGTAATGTTTTGTAATTTTCTTTGAATAGGTCTTCTGTGTTCCTAGTTATAGTTACTCACAAGTATTTAATCTTGTGGTTAGCTATTGGGATGGGTATTGTTTTTCTTAGCTCCAGTTCTGTATTCTCTTTGTTACCATACAGTAATCCAATTAATTCTTGAATGTTGATCATGTATCCTGCCACTTTGCTGAATTGGTTGACTAATGTCCAGTAGTTTTCTCTCTTAGTCTTTAGGCTTTTCTATGTATAATATCATATCATTGGCATATAAAGATAATTTTACCTCCTCTTTACCAATATGTATACCTCCTATTTCCTTCTCTTGTCTTACTGCTATAGATACAACTTCCAGTACAATATTGAATAGGAGAGATGATATTGGGCATCTTTGCCTAGTTCCTGTTCTCAAAGGGAATGCCTTTAATCCCTCTCCATTGAGAACAGCATTGGCTCCTGGGTTTGCATTTATACGTTTTACTATGCTGAGGAAATTCCCCTCTAATCTTATTTTGTTGAGTGTTTTAATCAGGAAATGGTGCTGGATTTTGTCAAAGGCCTTTTCTGCATCAATTGATAGGATTGTGTGGTTCTTGTTCTTTGCTTTGTTAATCTGACTAATTACATTCATTGCTTTTCTTATGTTGAACCATCCTTGCATACCTGTTATGGATCGCACTTGGTCATGGTGAATTATTTCTTTGATGAGTTGAGTTGGATTCTATTGGCCAGGATTTTATTCAGGATTTTTGCATCTATGTTCATGAGAGATATTGACCTATATATAGTTTTCTATTTTGGTGGTATCTTTACCTGATTTTGTTATCAAGGATATGTTTGCTTCATAGAATGAGTCTGGGAGAATTCCATCTTTTTCTGTTTTCTGAAATAGTTTATGTAAAATTGGTGACAGATTTTCTCTGAATGTTTGATAAAATTCACTTGTAAAACCATCTGGTCCAGGGCTTTTTCTGGTTGGAAATTGTTCTATTACCTATTAAATTTCTTCTTTTTTTTAATGGAAATTGTTTTATTACCTATTAAATTTCTTCTTTTTTAATGGATCTGTTCATGTGTTCTATTTTGGTCTGTGTCAGTTTAGGTAGG
>NW_006399781.1:18234518-18241478 GCF_000299155.1 Elephantulus edwardii
TTTTTTCAAACTAATTTTCATATTTAATTAAGGGTGCTGGGACCAACAATCACCAGCTTCCCAGTAAGCAAAAATTACGCTTCTAAAATCTCTTTATGTCAATTCTGCACATAGAGCAACAGAGTTGCCCTACGTGTTCCAATTCACGACAGAAGCCCTTTTTTCATTTCTGCCCTAATTTTTATTATTTCCATTTTTTTAGAGGATGTTGGGTTTTCTTGCTGTTCTTTTCAACTTTTTGGAGACGTTGGGTTAAAGAATCAATTTTATATTTCTTGCCTTTTGATGTGTTTGTTTTTTGCTGTAAATTGACCTATAATTACTGCTTTGGCTGTTTCCCAGAGGTTTTGGTAAGTTGTGTTTTCATTTTCATTTGTTTCAAGACATTTTTTAAATTTCTGTTTTTATTTCTTCTAGTACTCACTCATGTTCAAGCAAGGTGTTGTTGTTCAGCCTTCAAATGTATGTTTTTGTCCTTCTTTATCCTCTTGTTATTAACATCTAATTTTGTAGCATTGTGGTCTTAGAATATGTGTTATTTCTATTTTTTTTTTCATTTATTGGTGCTTACCTTGTCATCTAAAATGTGATCTATTCTGGAGAATATTCCATTCACATTGGAGAAATAGATAAGCTTGGGGGCAGGGGGGGGGGTGGCATTAGCCTGTGTATATGTATGAGATTGAGTTGGTATATTGTGTGGATTCATTCTTGAGCATCTTCGTTGAGTTTCTTTCTGGTAGTTCTACCTTTTCTTGAGAGTGGTGTATTGAAGTCTCCTACTACTATTGTGATGCTTTCTTTTTCTTTTTTCAATTCTGTTAACATTTGCTTTGTATATTTTGCAGCTCGATTGTTGGTTCATAGTTATTTATCATAGTTGTGTACTCTTGTTCTATTGACCCTTTAAGCATTATATAGTCACCTTCCTTGCCCTTTGTGATGGTTCTTTGCCATCTGTTTTATCTGAAATCTATTTTATCAGATAGTAATTTTGCTACTGTTCCTTTTTTCTGGTTGCTATTTGTTTGATATATTTTTTTCAACACTTTTATTTTTAGTGTTTTCTTATCTTCACTTTTCAGACATGTCTCTTGTAAACAGCATTTTGATGGGTTTTGCTTTTTTTATTTTTATTTGTTTGTTTGTTTACCCAATCTGCCACTCTTTTTCTCCTCAATGGTGCATTTAAACCATTCCCATTCAGTGTAATTAGTGAGACTATTTCATTTTTTACTACCACTTTATTGAGTTCTTTTTAGTGTTGTTGCTGGTTACTTTGATCCATCCTAATTTCTGTGACATCTCTGTAAGAAGGACTTCTCTCAGTATTTCCTACAAGGCTTGTCTTGTTTTTACAAACTCCCTTAGGTTCTGCTTCCCTGAGAATATCTTGATCTCTACTACTAGTATATTTACAAAATTCAAATACAAATTTGAACAAATTCTTTTAATTTCCCTCACCCCTCCACCCATCAAATTGTACAACCCAATGATTAATCCACCCTTCCCCCTGTACATCCACATCCTTCTGCTTCCAGCCTCTCCCACCCCTCCTGGATCCTGATATTCATTCTACCATAATGGTTTTATACAATATCTATCCTTGAAGGACTGAGTTAGTTCACTCAGCATAGTGCTTTCCAGTAACTCACAAGTTAGGCAATAATTTACAAAGTTATTGCTCCTGTGTGCTGCATAGTATTCCATTGTGTGAATGTACTGTAATTTCTCAATCCATCCATTTGTGGTTGGATATTGGGGCTGTTTCCATGTTCTTGCAATGGTGAATAATGCTGCTATGAACATTGGTGTACAAATCTCAGTTTGTGCCTCAGTTCTCATATTCTCAGGGTACATTCCAAGTAGAGGAATAGCTGGGTCATATGGAATTTCTATGTTCAGCTTTTTGAGGAAGGGCCAAAGAGCTTCCAGAATGGCTGTACCATTTTATAATTCCACCAACAATATATAAGAGTTCCTTTCTCGCCACATCCTCTCCAACATGTATTACTTGCAGCCCTATTAAACTTTGCCACTCTTACTGGAGTGAGAGGGTACTTCTTTGTGGTTTTTATTTACATCTCTCTTACTGCCAGTGATTTGAAACATATCTTCCTGGGTCTTTTTGCTATTCGCATATCTTCCTCTGTGAAAATTCTTTCCATGTCTTTTGCTCATTTTGTAATTGGGTTATCGGTATTTTTCTTGTGCAGGCCCAGGAGTATTCTGTAAACTTTTGTCATAAGATTCTTGTCAGACCTCTCCAAAGTCCTTAAAAGCACTTTGTCAGTTTAAATATTAATGGTGTACCTTACCTAAAAAAAAAAAAAAGATTCTTGTCAGAGATGGTATTACCAAATGTTTGTTCCCAGTCTGTAGGTTTTCTTTTCATCTCGTTGGAAAAAGTTTTTAATGCGCACAGAGATTTAATCTTTAGAAGGTCCCACACATCAATTTTATCCTCTTTAGAGTGTACATTTCTGGTTGTATTTGGCAGTCTCTTTATACCTTGGACTAGCTTCTAAGCTTAGTCCCATTTTGTCTCTTAAAAACATTATGGTTTGGGGCTTTACTCCCAGGTCTCTGATCCACTTGAGTTGACTTTTGTGTATGGTGTGAGATTTGGATCCTGTTTCAGCTTTCTGCAGGTGGAAGTCCAGTTTTGCCAGCACCATTATTGAAGAGATTATCATTTCCCCATTTGATAGCTTTGATTTACTTGTTGAATATCAGTTGACCATAGATAGCTGGGTCTATTTCTGGGTTCTCAATTCTGTTCCATTAGTTGGTGTGCCTATTATTGTACCAGTACCATGCTGTTTTGGTTACCACTACTGTATAGTAGATTTTGAGGTCAGGGAGGGCTATACCTCCAACCTCATTTTTGTTTCTCAGAAGCGTTTTGCTTATTCGTCTCCTTCATTTTTGATGGATAGTTTTGCTGAGAACAGTGTTCTTGTTTGATAGTTGTATTCTTTGAATGTTGGTATATGTCATTCCACTGTTTTCTTGCTTGCATGGTTTCTGCTGAGAAATTGGCACTTAATCTTATTTGCTATCCCTAGCTGCTTTCAGAATTCTCTCCTCTTCTTTAGTTCTGGCAATTTGACTATGATATGCCTTGGTGTTTTTCTTTTGGCATCTATCCTATATGGAGTTTGCTCAGTTTCTTGAATAAATATTCTCTCATTCTTCATTATGCCTGCAAAGTTTTCTTCTAATAATTATTTCACTACTTTCTCAGTGCCTTTACTTACTTCTTCCTGTTCTAGGATTACAATTATGTGCATGTTTATTCCTCTTGAAGGTGTCCCACAGTACTCTTAGGCTTTCTTCTTTTTCCTTCATTTTTGATTCTGCTTTTTGTTCTGGCACATCAGTTGTGAGAATTCTTTTTTCTGTTTCTCTGGTTCTGTGTTCCATCTCTTCAACTCTGTTCATATGTCCCTCCAACATGTTGATAGCATCTGAAACATTGGTCCTCATATTCTGAATTGTGGTTTCTTGAATTTCCAGAGCCTCTGATGCCTTATTTGTTTTATGTGTATTATCTTGGACTGTTGATTTTAAGTTCCTCTTGGTTTTTGCTTGCAGCCTTGTAATTCTTTGATATTGCATGGTTATTAGGAAGGGTGTGTGCCAGGGATGTATCCTATCTCCATGCCTTTTCAATTGATATACAAAACAGATCATCTGGCAGTCTGGGCTGTACGACTAGGAGTGTGGCATGAGGATTGGAGGAAGACTCATCAACAATCTGTGTTATGCAGATGAGACGATCTTGCTTGCTGAAACTACGGAGGACCTGAATTAAGCATTTGCTTGGCTCCACAATCAACACTCTTGGCACCAGCAGCCAAGAAATCAAAAAGCGAATTGCAGTGGGAAAATCTGCTGTTAGGGACCTCTCCAGAGTACTGAAGAGCAATGTCAGTCTGGAGACTAAGGTGCCCCTGATTCAGGCCATCATCTTCACAATTACTTGTTATGCATCAGAAAGCTGGACTATGACTAGGGATGATAGAAAGAGAATTGAGGCCTTTGATGTGTGGTGCTAGAGAAGAGTATTGAACACACCATGGACTGTTAGCAGAACAAACAGGTTTGTCCTGAAGAGGGTGAAAGTAGGATGCTCCTTGGGGGCAAAGATTCTGAGGCTTTCTTTGACATACTTTGAGCATGTTTCAAGGAAGGACCAAGCCTTGAAGAGGGACATCATACTTGGAGCATTGGACATTGTGCTGGAGGGACAGCAGAAGAGAGGAAGATCTTTGATGAGATGGATTTTTTCAGTGACTGAGGTAATGAGAGTAGGTGTGTCAGAGACAATAAGGTTTGCACAGGATAGAGTAGGGTTCAGGGCTGTTGCACATAGGGTCACTATGAGTCACAAGCAACTTGATGTCACATAACAATAATAACATCTTGTTTTTGGTTTGTGTAGGGCCTGAGATATTCTGCTTCTTCTGTGTAATTACTGTGGTGAAGTTTTTCATGCCCAAGGCCTTAGCAGGTCTTTGGTCTGATAACCCTGGCTCAGGAGCTCACTGCTCCAGATGAGGGAGGGGCAGCTACCCTGCCTGAGATTCTCTTTGATCCTTTGACTCAAGGGAAGACTTGTTTCAGTTGGGGAAAGATATGGCCTGTGAATTAGCAATCTTTTCTGTCAGGCAACTGCCACAGCTAAGTGAGTCCAAAGAGTCTGCAGCTGATGGGAGCTCAAGCTCTGGAAATGGAAAGGATATGCCTTCACTTGTGATAATGGTGCTCCTGGCACAGTTCAGAGGGGCAATAGCAGGATGTCCAGGCAGCAGGGCCTTGGTCTGGTGCTCTCTGCAGGATAATGGTCCAGGTCATGGTAAAAAACTTTTAGGACAGCTATTTAGCTAATTGACTGGAAGAGATCCACGTCTGTAATATTGGTGTGACACAGTGCTATTGATGAGGTTGTGTTAGACTGATTCTTTAAAAAAAATTTTTACCATTTCTTTAACCCACCTCTCCCTCCACCCATCAAATTGTGCCACCTTATGATAACTATCCCCACCCATCCTTACCCATCTGCTCCCACCTTTCCCCTCTTAGGTCCTCATACACATTTTACTACTTATCTATTTGTACAATAGTGGTCTTACGTAGTATTTGTCCTTATGAGACTGAGTTAGTTCACTTAGCCTAATGTTTTCCAGTCCCTCTCAAATTAGGTAGTGATTTACAAAATGTCTACAAACCTTGTAAGAAAACTAGTAAAAGATCAATATTTTTTTGTTAAAACAATTTTTTTTAAATCCTGTGAAACAGTAGCAAATTGCAGTCTAGGATCTAACAACCAGGAAACATTTTGTTCTGTTACACAGAAAGCTACTATGAGTCAGAGTCAATTCAATGGCAATGAATCACAACACAAATTTGAAAGAAAAAAGATCAGATTTTACTTTTGTGATAATAGAGTAGTGAAAACCAGTATTAATGTCACGCCTCAAGCAATTAAAAAAGGAAAAATATTCCAGCAGTGCATAACAATGTACCCTGGGAAAATGAAACAAATGAGGTAGATCTTAAAACGGCTCCATTTTATCTTCTAGATTAGCATTTTCAAATCATAGTTCAGGGAGTGAGAATGCAAACACACCCTTTGAGTGAGGAGTTATTGTTGTCCTGTGCTGTTGACTTGGAAGTGACTCATTGCTGACCCTCCAGCTGGTTTCTCTGAGGCTCTAAATCTCATGGGAGGAGATTGTTTCTCTTTCTCCTTCAAAGTTGCTGGTGGATTCTAACTGTCAGAGAGATGTGGCTTTAGGCTAGCAGAAATCCCTGTTATGCCATCAGAATTCCCATAGAGATTACAGCCTTGGAAGTTTCGTGGGGGCATTTTGTCTGTTCTATGAGGTTGACATGAGTCAGAGCCATCAAATACCAACAGATATATTTAAAAGTAATCTTCTCAAACAGATATGTTTTAGGGAGGGTGCACCCAGAGTGTTCCTTGGAGGCACGGATGGTGGGGCTTCATCACACATATTTTGGGCATGTTGCTAGGAGGGGCTATTCATTGGAGAGGATTATCATGCTTAAGTAAGACCCTGGACCAGGTGGATTGGCACAATAACTACAGCAGTGGGCTTGAGGGTGTCAGGCATTGAGAGGATGGCACAGGATGGGACAGGGTTCAGATTTGTTGTTTATGAAGTCGCTGAGTTGTGCACGACTTGGCAGCATCAACCAACAAAAACAAATAAATGACAAGTACAGTTCTTAGTGTCTTATGTATGTATTGATTAATTTTCAAGCAATCATCTCAGTATAAAAAAAATAATCTTCTCACTGATGCTGTTATGTGCCGGTGAGTCACCTGAAACGCATAGCAACCCTATGTACAACAGTCCTAAACCCTGCTCTATCCTGTGCCAATCCTTTTGTCTCTGACACACCTAATCTCTTACCCCAGTCATTGAATCAATTCATCTCATTGATGAAGACCCTCACAGAGGAGGGTCTTCCTCTTCTGTGCTGTACCTCCACCCTCCCAAGCAAGACGTCCCTGTCCAAGGACTGATTCCAGCTTGCAACATGCCCAAAGTATGCCAGACAAAGCTTCAGAATCTTTGCCTCCAAGGAGCAGCTTGGCTTCACCTTTTCCAGGATGAACTTGTTTGTTCTCCTAGCAGTCCATGGCATATTCAATACCCTTCTCCAGCACCACAGCTCAAAAGCATCAATTCTCCTATCATCCCTAGTCATTGTCCAGCTTTCTGATGCACAACAAGTAATTGCAAAGACCATGGCCTATATCAGGCACACTTTAGTCTCCAAGATGACATTATTGCTCTTCAGTATTTTGGAGAGGTCTCTAACAACAGACTTTCTCAATGAAATTTGTCTTTTAATTTCCTGGCTGCTGGTACCAAAAGTGTGGATTGTGGAGCTGATTGGCAGCATCATGTTAATCTCTTCACT
>NW_006399781.1:18250368-18258554 GCF_000299155.1 Elephantulus edwardii
CCATATCAGATATGTCATTACCAAATATTCTTCCCCAGTCTGTGGCTTCCCTTTTTTACCCTGATGGAGAAGTTTTAGATATGCAAAGGGATTTTATTCTTAGAAGGTCCTGTTCATCTACATTATCCTCTCCTGGTTGTAAGTCAATAAAACCATTTTTAAGAAGAATATTCTGGGACCATAAAAAAGTATTAAGTAGGTGGGTAGATAGAGTGAGGTATAAAGAAGCTAACAAAAGAAATGCAACATAAACTTAAAATGACTGAATTTAGATTAGGGGTAAAAGGGAGATTATTTATCATTCTTGTAAATTCTTTGTGAGTTCAAAATTAGTTTTAAGTTGAGGGGGTTTTGTTTGTTTGGAAATAAATGTTAAAAAATACACAACCTGTTTTAGAGTTGGTTATCTAGAACAAAACTGATGAGGTATATGTTATTGTTGTGTGCCATTGAGTCAGAATCAATTCAGTTGCCCCTCCCCTGATTTTCAGAGGGAGTGAATCACAGGAGAGGAGCTTGCTCATCTATTTCCTGGGGAGCAGCTGGTGGATTCAAACCTCATACCTTTGCTAGGTAACACAGCTCCTTACCATCACGCTATCGGAGTTCTCAGTTGAAATATATAGACAGATTTATGTTAAAGAAATAGCCTTATGTTCTGGAAAAGCCTTTATGCTCTTAATACTGTATCCAACTCAGTATCTTCTTACCCCCCTCCCGCTCCCCATTCTCCAGACATGAGCCAGCAACCTTCAGATTTTTTAGCTTCCACAGTCATGTGAACCAGAAGCTTTTCTGACCTATTTAGTGTTCTGGAGGTGGCCAGTCCCAAAGTCATGGCGCAAGCTGACAAGCTCAAGGCTTTTCCTGATTCACATGTTACAGGAGATGACAAATCCAAAATCAAGTTATTCTTACAATATTCTGGTTATTTAGTCTATCATTTATTCAGAGATGAATAAAAAAATATCTAACATGTTGGAATTGTTTATTTTTCCTTTAAAGTCTATCTATTTTCTGTCATGTTTTAGCATCCTATAATCCCCTCCTCCTCCTCCTCCTCCTCTCAAATTAACATCATTTCTTTTTATATACTGGTTTATTTACAGAGCTCAAATACATTGTTTTTCACACCGGATCTTTCCCATTTCCTTCACCACCCCCACCCATCAATTGTGGACGTTATGATTAACACACCCCACCCCACCTCCACCACCCCCGCCCATCTCCACCCCTCTGCTTCCACCCTCCCCCTCATCCTCATTCTACAATAATGGTTTGTGCTATATTTTGAGGTACAAAATATTTAAGATTATTATATCCTCTTGTTGAACTATCGTTTTGAAGTGATCCTCTTGATCACTGATAATATATTTTGTTCTGAAATTGACGTAAAATTAACATAGTTCTTTTAGTCAACACTAGTGAAATAAGATGGTTTAATGTTATGTGTTAGCAAACATTAGACTAATCACTTCTGTAATCATCCTCCATTTTGTGATCTAATTTGAGCAATCAGTCAGTTAAAGTCAATCTGTTTTTCTGAGGGAACTTGAAATAACACCAACAATAAACCTTACCTAATTTCCTTTATGTAGCACTCCTGCCAATATCCAGAGAATACATACTATTTTTTAGGTACACTTGTAATAGTTACCAACATAAATGATGCTGTGGTTTATAAAATATTATTGAAGCCATTTAAAAATGGCTAGAACAGTACGATGATTACCTAAATTATCTAAAGGGCAAGGTGGTTTTAGAAGAGGTTGCAGCACCAGGGATATCATTGCTGATGTCAGATGGATACTGGCTGAATGTAGATAATACCAGAAGAATATCTATTTGTGTTTTATTGACTATGTAAAAGTATTTGACTGTGTGGATCATGACAAATTATGGTTAACACTGAGAATATTTCGAATGCCAGAACACTTAGTTGTGCTAATATGGATATACCTAGGTCAAGAAGCTGTAGTATGAATGGAGCACGGGGACATAGAGTAGTTTAAAACAGAAGGTGTGTGCATTAAGGTTGTAGCCTTTCTTCACATCTACTCAATTTGTATGCTGAATAAATAATGCAGGAATCCAAATCTATGTAGAAGAATGTGACATCAGGATCAGAAGAAGACTCAACAACAACCTGTGTTATATAGATGATACAATTTTGTTTGCTGAACATGAAGAGGATATGAAACACTTGCTGCAGAAGATCAAGGACAATAACCTTTGTTATGGTTTGCTTCTTAACACCAAGAAAACAAAGGTTCTCACGTGAAGCTGTCAGTGATTTTTGTCTTGCTTGTATCAACAATCAACACCCTTAGTACCAGCAGTCAGGAACTCAGGAGATGTATTGCTATGGGCAGATCTGCTATTAAGGCCTCTCCAACATATTGAAGAGCAATGTCAGTTTGAAGACTAAGGTGTGCCTGACTCAATCTTCTCAATCACCTGCTATGTATCAGAGAGCTGGACAATGAATAAGGATGACAGAAGAATTGATGCCTTTGAGTTGTGGTGCTGGAGAAGAGTACTGAATATCCCATGGACTGCCAAAAAAAAAAAAAAACAAATAGGTATGTCTTAGATAAAGTGTAGCCCGAGTGCTCCTTGGAAGCAAAGATGGCAAAGTTTCATCTTCCATACCTTGGACATGAAGCTAGGTGAGGCTATTCCTTGGAAAAGGACATCATGCTTGAAAAGATGGAGAATCAGCTAAGGAAAGGAAGACCCACAACGAAATGAATTACCATGGCGACCTCCGCAATGAGTTCTAGTGTATTAGAGATGATGAGGATGGCACAGGATAGGGCACCAAAAGAGTCATACTCAACTTGACAGCAACTACTACCATCACCATCATGTACATGACACTGTAATTATGATTCCGTTTTATTTTTATCATATCTGAGGCTGGGCTGTATGAGGAGGGAGGTGGCATCAGGACTGGAGGAAGACATCAACAACCTGCATTACGTAGATGATACAACCCTGCTTGCTGGAACTGAGGAGGCCCTGAAGTGCTTGCTGCACAAGGTCAAAGACTGCAGCCTTCAATCTGGACTGAAGTGCAATATAAAAAAAAAAAAACAAAGATTCTCACAACTGGTCCAACTGGACAGAATCATGATAGATGGTGAAGAGATTGGATGGTTAACAGCTTTTGTTTGCTTGGCTCCACAATCAACACTCTTGGTACCAGCAGCCAGGAAATCTAGAGATGAATTGTACTAGGAAAGTCAGTTGTCAGGGACCTCCCCAGAGTACTGAAGAGCAATGACATCAGTCTGGAGATTAAGGTGCTCCTGATCCAGACCATAGTCTTCACAATTGCTTGCTTTTGCATCAGAGTGCTAGACAATGACTTATGTCATTGCTAGAAGAATAGATGCCTTTGAGCTGTGGTGCTGGAGAAGATTGTTAAATATACCATGAGCTGCAGGAGAACAAACAGTTTCATCTTAGAGAGGGTGAGACATTTAGGCAAAGATTCTTAGGCGTCTTCTGACGTATTTTAGGCATGTTGTGAGGAGGGACCAGTATTTGGAGAGGGACATGATGCTTGGAAGGGTGGAGGGACAGAGAAAGAGAGGAAGATATTCAATGAGATGAATTGATTCAGTGTCTGAGGTAATGAGATAAGTTTTGTCACATACAATTAAGTTGGCACAGGATAAAGCAGGTTTTAGGGCTATTGTACATAGGGTTGCTATGAGTCACAAGAGACTTGACAACACATAACAACTACAGCAACAACATATCAGAAACATCTTCTTCAAGGTTTTAATAGCTCTCATTTTTAATGACTGTGTCCTATTTCATCGCACCCTATAGTTCAGTTGTTCCTACCCTGGTAGGTCTTTAGAGTCCCTGGGAAGTGTAAACCAAAAAACTCTAGATCTCATTCTCAGAGATTCTGATTTAGCATTTCTAGGATAAGGACTGAAGTTTCTGGAAATTTTATTTCTTTATGTTCCCCGATGATTCTGTTAAGTCAGACATCAAAATCACTGATGGTGTTTACTTAACGATTACACTACTATTTTTCTATATCCGAATTTCATGTCTTTTCTGAGTCTTTATTCTTTCTAATTGTCCACAAATAAAAAAGTAAATACTCCCCAAATAAATAAATACTCAAGTCTAGATGTTGTTGACAGTTTCAGGTTTAAACTCAGCCATGTTCACACTTTTCCTTTCTTTCTCCTTTCCACAGAGCTAATTCTAATTTCTGGGGAACCTTATGACATTGCTATTGTTGATGGGGATGGTGCATCAAGTCCCTAGACATGAGTTTACACAGGTCACACTCTGAGGAGGTGCACCACGTCCCATAAGTCTTGTGAGCCTTACCATGTATCTCTTTGGTGTGCACTGAAGTGTCCAAGTCTTGCCACAGTTTTTGCTTGTTGATCTGCATACTCTGCACATTGTTACTGCAGAAAAACTGAAGGTCAGTCTTTCTCCACCTCAGCCTTCCTTGTTGGTTGCCAGGGTTCTGATAAGAAGTTCAGGTTCAGATTCTCCTAGATGTAGATAGGATTCTACTGTGGCTGGTTTTCACTGGCCAATTTCTTTTTTGTAATTATTTCGGTAGGTCCTTTCTCCTAGTGTGCCTAGACAGGAAGCTCTGTGAAAGCCTGTCCACCACAGATGACCTTGCTGGTATCTTAAATACACTGGCATAGCTTCCAGCATCACAGCAATATGCAAGCCTCCATTGTGTGACAAACTGACAGAAAAATGGTAGACACTATGGAGGAGAACGTAATGCTTCATAAAGCAGAATCAGCAAAAAAGAGGAAGACCCTCAAAGAGATGGATTGACATCAACACAGCAACACTGATCTCAAGTCCAGCAGCAACGATGGCGGTGATGCAGGCCCACGCAGCTTTTAGTTCCGTTTACTTAGGGTACCATGAGTCGAACCTAACAACACCTAACCACAGCAGCGTTGTTACCGGAAGGGCGCTGGTGGTGCGCTGGTTAAAGAGCTCTGCCATTAACGGAAAGATTAATGGGAAAAGATGTGGAGCTCTGCTTCTGTGAAGCTTTAAAAACAAAACCAAGCCCACAAACTCACAGCCATCAAGTCAGAACTGACTCAAAGCTGATCTTCCAGCAGATTTTCCGAGGCTATAAATTGCATAAGAGGAGATTGCCTCTATTTATCCTGCAGATGGTGGAATTGAACCACTTGACTTTGAGTTGACAGCACAATTTCATACTCACTAGGCCACCAGAGTTCCCTCCCTCTTTAGTATAAGTCCACTAAAAAGATCAAAATGCATATAATGTGAATGATAACGTTCTGTAGTTATACTAAATTTTGAAGACTTTGTTTTAAAAAAGAGCATAATATATCTCAATGATTTTTATATTAATTACATACTAAAACAACATTTTGCACTTACTGGGTTAAATAAGTCATACCATTAGAACTAAATTTATATATACTTTCTCTTCACTTTTCTATTTAAAAAGTATAGCTAGTTGTCATGTCAACAAAAACGTTAAATATACTGGGAACAAATAATTCAATTTTAGAAGTACAAGGAAAGACTAATCTCAGGAAAGGGACAGCATATTCAGTAGGGGGACAGCGAGAAGGAGGGAAACTCTCAGTGAGATGGCTTGACATGATAGTCACCACAATGGACTCAACACCAGCAAACATGAAGCAGGGCTGAGGATCCATTAAACATAAGGTTGGCATGAAAGAGAGATGACTTGACAATAACTAACAACAGCAACCAGAGAGCTTTAAACTACACATATGGCTGCATTCTCTAAGTAACTATATATCTGTGTAATTTTGTATCTATTTCTATTCAAAGCAGTGTGGTAAATAGATGTGAAGCCTGGCTATCCAGTAGTCATTTTTGTCTGTATTTGGGGAGTCAGTTTAAGATGAAGCTGAAACTGGGGAAGGGAGAACAGAGAAAGAAGCAGGTCAGCTCCCAAAGAGCATCACAAAGCCACTGGGTCCATGAACCATGAACCATGAACCACAAACTTTCTTGTTTCTTAACTTCTCTTCTTTACTTCTACAAGTTAATACCTTTCCCCCATAATCTAAAACATAAACACTGGATAAATATTTAGACAATTATAAAACTTTTTAAAAATAATGCTTTTAAGAAGTGGTAAGAATGTCACATGTTCATTGTGGTGGGATTTGCCAACACAGTAAAGGAAGAAGACATTTGTGAGTCTGCCACTTAGACATTGCCTCTGCTGGCATTTGCTTCTCCTCCCTAACTTATGCAATCATTCTATTCCAGAATGTCTTGGACAACTCAAACTGTGTTTAAGTCCAAATGTGCAGCAAACATTACACCATCCAGTGAGCAGCATCCGGATAATTTTTTACTAGTAAGACAACAGAAGTGAGCGGCAGCTGACAGGATGCAGAAGGCACGCACCTTCTCACATCTGGAAGGAAATGTTAGGAGAGTGGAGGTTTCCCCCCTTCATTTTAGTCTTGATTTCTTCAGCCACTCTGATCATTTCCACAACTGTTTAGGATTTGAGTCTCTTCCCAACCTGTGCAACTCATTTCCCCAGCACATTAATGCCGTCTCCTTGATGATGAAGCTTTATGGCTTTCTTTGTCCTCCTGCCGTTTCTTCACCCCCTTCCATTTAAACTTGTTCCATGACTTCCACTGAATAAAGTTATTTATTGTCAGGCAAGATCAGCATTCCAACTGCACTGCAAGCCTCTTGTAATTGTACGTGCCTTGCTCAGTTCCAATATGAAAGTTGTGTCTGCCTCTACCTAAGCAAAGTTTAAAATGTAAATAGGATAAGACTTTTTCTAAGTTGGAATAAAGCCTTGTCAATAATAATATGAAATTCCTATAGGCAAAAGGTGAAAATCTCACAATAACAGGGTGCGAAGCTAAAAGCGTCCTGGGAGCGGCCTCCTGCTGTGTGTTCTAGCCTGTAAGAAGTTATCCAAGCTCTGAAAGTTTTGTGTCTTCAAACATAACGCAACGTTTTTTATATCTCTATTTTTATTTTTTATTTTTTTGAGCACCAGACTAACACTGACCAGCTTACCTTCTCTTCTAGAATGACTTTTTTATAGGAGTGAGAGTCAGGCATATTACAGACCTGAAATGAGAATATTCTAGAACAGGTTGTATTCTATTACATGCTATCTTTTATTGCTAACTATTTCAAATTTATTTTTACCAATTTAGAAGTTAGCTTAGTCATATAGAAATTTGAAATCTATTAATGGTGTACAAACACTTTATTTGTTGTTGTTTGGTGTCATTGAATCGAGTATGACTCATGGTGATGCTATGAACAACAGATATTCATATCTGTCCTATCCTGTGCCATATTCAACATTCCTGGCATACTTGAGCAGAACTCTCTAGTATTTAAATATGAGCAGTACGAGAAGTTAAAAGTTAATATTTTGCCAGTATTTGACTGGATTATGGCCAGGAGCATAGAACTGCCTTGATCCTATAACCTTCACTTGTTATATGCCATCAAGTCACCTGCAACTCATAGTGAGTTCTCCTATGAACAATACCTCTGAATCATGCCCTATACTGAGACAATCTCAGTGTTTCCGATACACCTGCGCCCGTTGCTACAGGCACTGTGTCAATCCCTCTCGTCCACGGTGTTCCTCTCCTGTGCTGACCTTCCATCTTTCCAAGCACAATGTCCTTTTCCAAGGACTGGTCCCTCCTGGCAACATGACCAAAGTATGTGAAATCGAGCTTCAAAATCCTTGTCTCCAAAGAGTAACTTGGCTTCACCCTCTCCAGGACGTATCTGTTCTCTTGGCGGTCCATGGTATGTTCAATACTCTTTTCTAGTACCACAACTCAAAGGCATCAGTTCTCCTTCTATCATCCTTAGTCTTTGTACAACTCTCTGATGCCTAGCAAGTAATTGTAAAGACAATGGCTTGGATCAGACACATCCTAGTCTCCAGACTGACATCAGTGCTCTTTAGCACTCTGGAGAGGTCCCTGACAAGAGGCTTTCCAAGTGCAACTCATCTTTTGATTTCTTGACTGCTGATGCCAAGTGGAGCTGAGAAAGATGAAATTGTTAACAATCTCAATCTCTTCTCTATCATGATGCTGCTAATTGCCTGGTGGTGAGAAATCATTGTTTCTTTCCCCCCCCCACCCACCCTTTTAAAAATT
>NW_006399781.1:18259429-18281721 GCF_000299155.1 Elephantulus edwardii
TGAAACGCATACTTCTAGGATTGAAGTGCATATTATATTATTTTTTTATTCTTTGTTGCACATATTCCCTCCACTCCCTCAGGCCACTCTGCAATGCACCTCTTTTTCTAGATTATTGTCATACAAGGTATAGGTTTTGTATGAGCACAATCAAGTGTTCTGGGATTCCCATTCTTCTCAATGTTAGCCACAATTTGTTGTGATTCACACAGCAAACTGCTTTTGCATAGCCTAAAAACACGAATAAATATCCTTCTGGTACTCTTTGCTTTCAGCCAGGATCCATCTGACATTGGCAATCATGTCCCTTAAACACTTGCAAAATGCTGGGACTCCTATAAATAACAGAAGCTCTTAAGACTTCCAAAGGCGTTCTGGTGGCAGAGTCCTGTTAAATTAAAGACAGCCAATTTGAAACCACCAACAGCTCCATGAGAGCAAGATGGGAAATCTCATATGTGATTTACAGCCATCAAAAACTCACTGGAAGGTCAGCTAAGAGTTGGCTCCAAATCAATGACAATGAGTAGTAGTAGGAAGACTTCCAAGCAGATTAATGACAAGATCAAAATGGGATTAAAGTCTTTGGGAAATTTTACCCCAAAACCATGATAGTGTTATTATAGTGAATTTTTCCATTACTTAATTTCTACAATTTGAAATTATAACTAAGTCTTTTCTTGTTAAAACTTATCTTCTAGTGTTCATATATTAATTTCTGTTACTTCTATGCTCTGTTTCCCCTTTCATAGCTTTTGCCATTTGGTTTTGGTTTTGGGATTTTGTTTTTTGGGGGGGTGGTTTTGTTGGGGTTTTTTTTGCATTTGGTTTTGATTTCAGTAAGTCCAGGTGCCAAATTGACTTGCCAATTCTACTTGGGATTCTATCCAAGATTTGGGACAGAGCCTTACGAAACACATAATGTGTCTCTCTCTCTATTTCTTGCCTACACATTTGTTTCTTGAACAAGATTATGGGTTATTCCTCTAAATGCCTAATTAGTAAGCTTTTAGCTTTTCTTCATTCATAATCTTATCAGAAAGAGGGAGATGTTTTTATTTTATTCTTTATTCAAGCACATATTGATAATACTAGAGTCATATCTTGAGTTGCAATACAGAAGGGTGCCATGGACAAAATCTTGATGATCCAGGAATCATCAAAAAAAGATGGAGGGAACACACATAGTCATAGTACTCTCTACAGAGAATTGGCTCACACAGGACTATTTTAGGAAGTAGCATATGATCAAGAACAATGGTAACAAAGCAAGAAGTTCAAGCTGCAATGAAGGCATTGGCAAAAAAAAAAATCCTCACTACTAGACCAATAGTCAAAATTATGATAGATGGAGAAGATTGAAGTTGTCTATGACTCCATCTTATTTGGATCCACAATTAACATCCTTGGTACCAGTAGTCAAAAAAATCAAAAGACATGTTGCATCGGGAAAATCTTCTGTCTAGAGAGTGCTAAGCAGCAATGCAGTTAGTTTAAAAAGTAAGATGCACCTGATTTAAGCCATGGTCTTTCCAATTACCTGCTGTGCATCTGAAAATTGGACAATGAAAATAAATTACAGAATTGAGAAAGAAAAATTTATGCCTGTGAGTTGTGGTGTTGAAGAAGTATATTGAAAGGACTGTCAAAAGAACAAATAAGTCTTTCTGACTTGGAGAAAGTACAACCAGGGTGCTTCTTAGAGGCAAAGATGGAGAAACTTTGTCTTACATACTTTGAGCATGTTGTTAGAAGGGGCTAGTGGTTGGAAAAATATATTATGCTTGAAGGTGGAGGGTCAGTGAAGGAGAGAAACTCCTTCAACAAAATGGATTGACACAGTGATGGTAACAATGGGCTCAAGTATATCAGACTTGATGAGAATGGTGCAGGATAGGGCAAGATTCAAATCTCTTATTCATAGTGTGATTATGAGTCATAGTCAACTCGATAGTACCTCACAACAACCAGAATCTTATCTCTAAGCATAGAACAAGTTTCATCTTAATAGGAAGATATAGTATGGTCTTTCCTTCTACATTGCTCATTTGAACCTGATTTCTTTCATCATTTTTTATGAAAATGAAAATAAAAATAAACTGGAGAGTGATATGTAGGGTAAAAGAAGGAGGATAAGATGAGTTCCTCCAAAATGTAGTGTTGGGGTCTTATGTGTGTTTGTGTGTGTGTGTGATTTGAGTGAAAGTTTATGAGTATAGTTTTACCACTTAATCACTTGTGCACATTTGTTTCATAACATTAATTGTAATACCTAATGTCTGATCATCTGTTCATATCATATTGTCTTTCCATTCACTTATGTTAATAAGTAGTTATTATCTATTAACTAATTTTCTACTCACTTCCTGTCTCTAGTAGCTACACTACAGGGGTTCCCTCTGTGTGTAACCTTTTCTTTAGCTTTTTATAATAACAGTCTTTTTTTTTTACTTTTCTTTATTGAGATTTTAATGAAAGTTTATAGAGAACTTGGATTTCCATTCATTGTTACACATTTTCTTCCCTTTCCCCCCTCACCCCCAGTTTGCCTTTCTCTTTGTTAAAAAAAAATTCTTTCCTTGTTATACAGTCCCCCTCTGCCAGTCCACTTTACTATGCAGCACTTATTCTGAACTCTTGTCCTGTCAGTAATATTTAATCATACATTCCTTTTAAACAGTTCTCTCATCTGTTACAATGCTGTGTACATTATTTGTCCCCTCTTTTCTTAGTTCCCCTCCAACCCCCATGTCAGTCCTATTTTATAACAGTGGCATTATGTGGTATTTGTTCTTTTGTGACTGAGATATTTCACTCAGAATATTGTCCTCCAGGGTCACCCATTTTGTATAATATTTCATGAGTTCCTTGTTTTTCAGTGTTGCATAATATTTCATTGAATATACCACACTTTTCTACCCATTTGTTTGTTGATGGGCACTTGGGTTGTTTCCAACTCTTTGCTAATGTGAACAAAGCCACAACAACCATGGGTGTTCAATAAACATGAGATGGAAGTTCTGGTGTTTTATGGTATATCCCCAGTAGTGGAATTGCTGGGTCAAGTGGTGTTTCTATTTGTAACTTTTTGAGAAAGCGCCATACTGCCTTGATAGTGGTTGAACCATTTTACACTCCCACCAACAGTGAATAAGGGTTCCAGTTTCTCCACAACCTTGCCAGCATTTGTTATTTGCTGCTCTGTTGGATTTTTGTATTCTTACTGAAATGACATGATATCTCATAGTTGTTTTGATTTGTATCTCTCTCTTAGAACTAGGGATTTTAAACATTTCTTCATGTGTTTGTTCACCATCTGAATGTCTTCTTTGGTGAAATGTCTGTTCATATCCTGTGCACATTTTGCAATTGAGTTGTTTACCTTTATCTTGTAGTGGTGCTCGTGTAGTCTATAAATTCTAGATATAAGTCCCTTATCAGACATGTCATTACCAATTCTTTTCCCCATTCTCTGGCTTCCCTTTTTACCCCGTTGGAGAAGTTTTTTAAATGTGCATAGGGATTTGATTCTTAGAAGATCCATTGCTCTATTTTATCCTATCCTGGTTGTAGGTATAGCAGCAGTCTTTATTTATCCTTCTATGGCTGTCCTGGAGAAGGTGAAGCTGGAATGCTCCTTGGAGTCAAGGATTCTGAAGCTTTGTCTGACATACTTTGGGCATGTTGCAAGGAGATGTCCTTGGAGAGGGACATCATGTTGGGCAGAGTGGAGGGGCAGCAAAGGAAAGGAAGACCTTTGATTGGATGGATCAATTCTGTGACTGGAATGATGGGAATGAGTGCGTTTGAGATGGCTAGGTTGGCATAGGATAGAACAGCGTTTAGAGCTCTTGTACATAGGGTCGCTATGAGTTGCAAATGACTCAATGGCACATAACAACAACAACAACAACAACATGGCTGATCTATTTCACTCAGCATAATGCTCTCTTAGATTCATTCATGTTATGCAGTATTTCATAAATTCTTTATTGTTTTTCATTGTTGCATAGTGCTTCATTGTGTGAATGTATTCTTTATTCTGTTGGGCTGTTGGGTCCATCGCTATACTGCATGCCTTTGATTACTGTGGCCGTACAGTAGGTTTTGAGATCTGTAGGTATGAGGTATCCTACTTCATTTTTCTTAAGTCATGCCTTGCTTATGTGGGTCTCATTCCTTTCCCTATAAGTTCATAGTTATCTTTTCTATCTTTTTGAAGAACAATGATGGGATTTGAATCGAGATTGCATTTTACCATTGGATTGCTTTCTGTAGTGTTGCTATTTTCACAATATTAAATCTTCCCACCCACAAGCATGGTATATCCTTCCATTTATGTAGTTCTCTTTGAGATTTTTTTTAAAAAGTGTTTTATAATTTTCTTGGTATAGATCTTTTTTATCTCTAGGTTCCTAAGTACTTAAACTTTTATATGGCTTTTGTAAATGACATTGTTTTTCTCATTTTCTCTTTGGTGTGCTCTCTGTTAGTGCAGAAGAATCAGACTTATTTTTTGTAACCTGGCAGTTTAGTGAATTGGGAGATTAGATGCAGTAATTTTCTTAGTGAAATTTTGGGATTTTCTATGTGTAGAATTATATCATCTGCAAATGTTGCTGTTTTTACATTTCCACCTTTTGGCTCTCTAAGCACTACAATGGCAGCTGGCAAGAAGAAGTGCCTTACAAAAAGGTGGCTAAAAGGGAGCCGAGAAAAAAGTGGTTGGTCCATTTTCTAAGTATGATTGTTATGATATAAAGGCACCAGCTATGTTCATTATGGAAAATATTGGGACGACCCTAGACACAAGGACTCAAGGAGTCAAGATTGCATCTGATGGACTCAAAGGTCATGTTTTTGAAGCCATACTTACTGATTTGCAAAATGATGAGATTGCATATAGAAAATTCAAGCTAATTCCTGATAATGTTCAACACAAAAACTGCCTCACCAACTTCCATGGCATGAATCTTACTCGTGACAAAATGTACTCCACGGTCAAAAAATGGCAAACAATGATGGAAGCTCATGTTGATATCAAGACTACTGATGTTACTTGCTCTGTCTGTTTTGTGTTGGTTTAAACAAACAAAAAACAACCCAATCCTGCAACAATAAAATATGAAAGACCTCTTATGGTCAGCACCAACAAGTCTGCCAAGTCTGGAAGAAAATGATGGAAATCATGACTCAAGAGGTGCAGACAAATGATTTAAGAGTTGTCAATAAATTGATTCCAGATATCACTTGGAGAAATAGAAAAGTAAAAATGCTGAAGAAGTCCAAATTTTAATTGGGGAAAATTCATGAAGCTCCGTGGAGAAGATGTAAGCTCTGGAAAAGCTGCTGGAAATGAGACAGGTGCTAAAGTTGCATGAGCTGTTCTCCAAGAGATGTCTGTTTGTTTGTTTTTTATTTTTTTGTAAACTACTTTTAATTAATTTTTTTTTAAATTTTTGTGTGAGTGTACCGTCAAATCAGATTTGACTGGTACAGGAGGAGATTGTCCCTTCTTTTCCCGGCAGAGCATCTGGTGGATTCGAACCGTGTGCCTCTGGGATTGTAGTTGCAGCTCCTTGCCACTAGGCCACCAGAGCTCCCCCTGTTTGGTTTTTTTTGGCAGAATATGGGATATTTAATACTCTCTTCCAACAGGACCATTCAAAGGCATCAATTTTTCTCCTGTCATTCATATTCATTTTCCAGCTCTCAGCATTATAACAAGTGACTGAAAAGACCATGTCTGAATCAGGCGCACCTTAGTCCTCAAACTAATATCTTTGCTCCTCAGTAGTTTGGAGAGGTCCCTGATTGCAGACCTTGCCAGTGCAATATGTCTCCTGATCTCCTGACTACTAGTACTAACTATACTGACC
Source organism: Elephantulus edwardii (assembly GCF_000299155.1). Taxonomy (NCBI): domain Eukaryota; kingdom Metazoa; phylum Chordata; class Mammalia; order Macroscelidea; family Macroscelididae; genus Elephantulus; species Elephantulus edwardii. The sequence goes on from NW_006399781.1 coordinate 18,265,309, forward strand.
TTGGATCCACCAAATAAGATGAAGTCATTGACAGTTTTTATCTTTTCTCCATCTATCATGATATAGTCTAACAGTCCAGTGGTGAGAATTTTTGTTTTCTTGATGGTCATTTTGCTTATTCTTTTTTTGCTAATTCATTCTGTCTCTTATTTCCTTTTCTTGCCTTATTGCTCTACCTACTAATTTCCATATAATAGGAGTGGTGCTAGAGGGTATTCATGTCAGGTACCTTTTTGCAAGCGGAATACATTTAAAGTCTCCTCATTGAGGATAATGTTGGCTGTTGGTTTTGTATATATGCACTTAATGATGTTGAGGATTTCTCTTCTACTCCTATTTTGTTCAATGTTTTTATTAGGAAAGAATGTTGAATTTATGTCAAATGCTTTTTCTGCATCAATTGATGTAATCAGGTGGTTCTTTTCCTTTGCTTTATTGATATGATAGATTGTACTGATTGTTTTTCTTATACTGAGCAATCCTTGAACTGGTTTGACTCCTATATGTTTATTATGGTTTATTTTTTATATGATACTGGATTCTATTGATGAGGATTTTGTTGAAGGGTTTGCATCAATGTTCATGAAAGATATTTGCCTATAATTTTCTTTTCTAAAGGCATATTTACCTGGCTTTGGTATCATGATTATGCTTGCTTCATAGAATGGATTTAGATCTAGAGAGCACATCACCCTCTCCTGGGAGACTCTCCTCTTGTGTCAGCAGCTGGCCGCAAATGGAAAGGAAGAGGGACTAAGCTACAAGAAGTCAGTCCTGGACTAGAAGTTCAAGGCAAAGGATTTTTCTTTAGAACCGTCTGAGATAGGAAGCCTTCCCTGATACTAGTACCTGGTATTTGGACTTAGAGAGACACCTAAACTCAAGAGATACTGGCCACAGCATAAGAAATTGGCAGCAGTGAGTCATTAAAAACCACAGAAGCCCAGAAGGCTTGAGACCTAAGCAAATGTATCAAGGAGTAGGTAGGGGGAGAGAATGTTGTAGGCAGGAGTGGAAGGGAGTGCTATTGGAGCAGGGAAAGGGATGGGTCAAAGACACACGTGCCCAGGGGGGAGAGCAACACTGAATCTATTGGTTGCTTCTATGATTGGGGAAATATCTTTCATCTGTTCCTTTCTGTAAAATGCTCATCTGTCAGATACTGTTCTAAATCTGAGCATTTGAATTAAGACAGACTAGGAAGAAGGATTGGTTATCCACTTCCAAAATACCAGGCCTTTGAAAACCCTGTTTACAATAGAGCACATTTAGAATAGCAGATATGGCAATTGAGGCTGACCCCTCAAATGTGGAAACATAAAAGAGGAGGAACAGTTGTAAGCAGACACTAGTGGTTGGAATATGGAATATGAGAAGCATGAATGTAGGAAAAATAGATATTGTAATGAAAGAAATGAAACACATAAACATTGACATATGAGGTATGGGAAAAATGAGATGGACTAGCATGGGGACATTTTGAATCAGATGATCATATGATCTACTACACTGAAGAAAAAAAGGTGGGGAAAAATAGGGTTGTTTTCAAAGTTTAAAAAAAGTCATTTCTAGAGCCATCTTGAATTACAATGTTGTGAGTAATAGGATAATATCCATACACATAGAAGGAATTCCAGTAAATGTCACTATCATTCAAATATATGCACCAATAACTAGAGCCAAAGAGGAGGAAATAGAAGATATCTACCAACTTTTGCAGTCAGAAATTAATCGAACATGCAATCAAGATGCATTAATAATAATAGGTGACTGGAATGCAAAAGATGGGAACCAGAAGGAAAGATCAGTCATTGGAAAACATGAACTTGGTGACAGAAATGAAGCTGGAGATAGAAAGATAGAATTCTGCACAATCAACAATTTATTCATTGCAAATACTTTTTATAAGAACATAAACGCAGCCTATGGATTTCACCTGATGAGATGCATAAAAATCAGATTGATTATATCTGTGGAAGGAATTGTTGGAGAAGCTCAGTATCAGCTGTGAAAACTACCAGTTGCTGATTGTGAAACAGACCACCAACTACTCCAATGCAAGTTCAAACTGAAGCTAAATAAAATTAAATCAAACCCACAGGAACCAACATTTGACCTTGAGTCTATCCAACTCAAATTTCAAAACAATCTCAAAAATAGGTTGAGGCCATAAACACCAATGAATGAAAAGCAGATGAGCTGTGGGAAGATAAAAAAAAAAACACATCATCCATGAAGAATGCAAAAGGTCATTACAAAGAGGAGGAAGAAAAGACCAAGACCAAGATGTCAGATGAAACTCTGAATATTGCAGTAGGACACCAAAAAGCCAAAGTAAAGGCAATAAATCAAGAAATTATGGAGCTGAATAGAAGATTTCAAAGGACAGCTTGGGAAGACAAAGTAAAGTATTTTAATGAAATCTGCAAAGAGCAGGAGTCAGAAAATTAAAAGGGCCAGACTCACTTGGCATTTCTTAAGATGAAGGAACAGAAGAACAAATTCAAGCCTCAAGTTGCAATACTTAAAGATGCTTTGGGCAGAATAAAAAATTATCCAGGAAGCATTAAATAAAGATAGAAGGAGTATAGAAAGTCACTGTACCAAAAGGAATTGGCAGACACCGAAGAATTTAATGAAATAATGCAAGAGCAAGAAGCTATGGTGATGAAGGAAAAAGTTGAAGCTGCTCTGAAAGAATTGGCAAAAAACAAGGTCCCAGGAATTGAAGGCATACCAACTGACATATTTCAACAAACAGATGCTGTGCTGGATGTGCTCACTAAGTTGTGCCAAGAAATCTGGAAGATTGTGCCAACTGACTGGGAGAGATCCATATTTATTCCCATTCCAAAGAAAGGTGACCTGACTGGGTGCAGAAATTATCGAACAATATAATTAATCTCATATGCAAGTAAGATTTTGCTGAAAATTATCCAAAAATAACTGAAACAACAGCACATCAGTAGAGAACTGCCAAATGTACAGACTGGGTTAGAAGAGGCCATGGTACTAAGGATATTATAGCTAATGTTAGATGGATCTTAGCTGAAAGCAGAGAATATCAGAAAAATGTCTGTGTTTCACTGACTATGCAAAAGCATTTGATTGTGTGGATCACAACAGACTGTGGATAACTCTGAAAACAATGGGAATCTCAGAACACTCAATTGCAACTTATGCAAAACCTATACTTGGAACAGGAGACAGTCATCGGAACAGAACAAGGAAACACTGCATGATTCAAAATTGGAAAGAGTGTACACCAGGACTTTATCCTCTCTATATAACTTTTCAGTCTATATGCAGAACAGATTATCTGGGAGGCTGGGCTCTTTAAGGAGGAATGTGACATCAGGATTGGAGGAAGACTCCTCAACAACCTGTGTTATGCAGATGACACAACTCTGCTGGCTGAAATTGAGGAGGACTTGAAGCACTTGCTGCAGAAGGTCAAGGACTGCAATATGGATTAAATATGGATTGAAGCTCAACATCAAGAAAACAAAGATTCTCACCACTGGACTGACTGGAAGTTGCCGCTGTCCACTCACCAGCAACCAACAGTGAAACCCTGATGGGGGTAAGCACATCGGAGACACACCACTCTGGGAGAGGATCAGAGAGTCAGTTCAGCTCAATTTTACTGGTGGCTGACGTGCACTTATCTACATAAACAGGAAGACAGGATAGGGTGGGCTTGCAGACGTGAGACATGCAGATTCCTTAGGAGAACCTCAGCCTGGTGCAGACTACTCCCAGCTCAACAGATGCAGCAGCCATCTTCCCAGGTGGCGAGCTTTCTCAGGCTGGTACAGCCAAACACAGGGGAGCTTCTCTACCCCATATTAAAGGCCGTTGAGAGGCTTGCACTTATCCAATCTGTCCTGGCCAGAGGCTCTCCCTTCCTCCCCAACATTCCCCAACAGGCAGTATCATCATAGACAGTGAAGAGATTGAGATTAACAGCTTTAATTTGCTTGTCTCCACAATTAATCAACACTCTTGGTATCAGCAGCCAGGAAATCAAAAGATTGTATTGTGAAAGTCTACTGTCAGGGACATTTCCAGAGTACAAAAGAGCAGTGATGTTAGGCTTTAGACTAAGGTGTGCCTGATTCAGGCATAGTCTTTGCAATTACTTGCTATGCATCAAAAATCTGGACAATGACTAGGGATGATGGAAAGAAAATGAATGCCTTTGAGCTGTGGTGCTGGAGAAGAGTATTAAATATATCATGGACTGCAAGGAGAACATACAAGTTTATTCTAGAGAGAGTGAAACCAGGCTTCCCTGGAGGCAAGGATTCTGAAGCTTCATTTGACATACTCTGGGGATGTTACAAGAAGAGACCAGTCCTTGAAGGGGGGCATCGTTCTTGGGAGGGTGGAGGGACAAAGCCAGAGAGGAAGACCCTCGATGAGATTAATTGATTCAGTGACTGTGGTAATGGGTAGGTGTGTTAGAGACAATAGGTTGGCACAGGGTCAATGGCACATAACAACAACAACATAGTGTGAGTAGAATTGGTGTCATTCTTCTTTAAATGTTTGGTAGAATTCACCAGTAAATCCATCTGGGCTGGACCACTTTTTGATTGAGAGTTTGTTTTATGATTTGTTTTGTTTCTTCCTTTTTGACAAATTTGTTAACATTTCTATGTTTAGGTAGGCAATGAGTTTCTTTTAAATCATCATTTCCTCTACATTTTAAAATATGCTACAGTATAGTTGTTTGTAGTATTCTGCTATTATCTTTGCCATTTTAGTTTATTTTGTTGTGACGTCACTAATTTTATTTCTTATTTGCAATATTTGCATCCTTTTTACTTGGTTTTAGATAGTATTAGTTTATTGATTTAATTAATGCTTTTGAAAAACCAATTTATAGTTTTGTTGACACTTTTTTCTGTTTCATTTATTTCTCTTCAAATGTTAATTATTTCCTTTACTCTGAAGACTATAGGGTTTGCCTTATTGTTATTTTTTCTTGTAGTTAGAGACACAGGGGTAAGGTGTTGGTTGTGATTGTTCTTTTAATGTATATGTTTATTGTATATTGATCTCTGAGTACTGCTTTTGCTGTGTGACAAAGATTTTGGAAAGTTGTGTTTTGATTATTATTTGTTGCAAGAAACTTTTTAATTTTTATTTCTTTTATTTTCCAGTAGTTCTTCAAACAGGGTGTTTTTTCATTTCCAAGTTCTTTTCCTCTTGAGCTTTCAGTTGTTATTTTCTCATTTTGTAACATTGTGATCTAAGAAGATGCTTTGTTGTGTTTCAATGTTTTTCAATTCCTGAGGCTTGCTTTGTGATCTAATATATGATCTGTTCTGGAGAATATTATATGTGCACTTGATAAGAATATAGTATATTGAGCTCCTGTTCAGTGGAATGTTCTATATCTGTCTCCGAGGTCAATTTCGTTAATTGAATAGTTTAATTCATCTTCATCTTGATTTAATTCCTTTCTAGTAATCTGCCTTTCATTGAAAATAGTATATTGAAATCTATTGTTATTATGGAGTTGTCTATTTCTTTCCTAAAAATCTGTTAAAATCTCTCACAACAAAATAAAGATAAACAACCAAATTGGAAAATGGGCATAGGATATGAACAGACACTTCACCAAAGAAAACATTCAGATGGCAAGCAAACACATGAAGAAATGTTCAAAATCCCTAGCTCTAAGAGTGATGCAAATCAAAACAACTATGAGCTATCATCTCACCCCAGTAAGATTAGCAAAATTTGACAATGCAAAAACAACAAATGCTGGCCAGGTTGCAATGAAACTGGAACCCTTATTCACTGTTGGTGGGAGTGCAAAATGGTGCAACCACTATGGAAGGCAGTGTGGTGCTTTCTCAAAAAGTTGGAAATAGAAATATTCCACTACTGGGAATATACCCTAAGGAAACCATAACTACCACTCAAGCAAATATATGCACACTCATGTTCATTGAGGTTTTGTCCACAATAGCAAAGAGTTTGAAACAGTCTAAGTGCCCATCAACAAACAAATGGATAGAGAAGCTCTGGTATATTCACACAATGGAATACTATGCTTCATTAAAAAACCAAGGAACTCATGAAATACAAAATGGGTGACCCTGGAGAACATTATTCTGAGTGAAATATCTCTGTCACAAAAGAACAAATACTGCATAATGCCACTGTTATAAAACAGGACTGACATCAGGGTTGGGGGGAATCTAACAAAAGAGGGGATAAATAATGTATACTGCATTGAAACATATGAGGGAGAGAACTATTTAAAAGAAATATGTGATTAGGTATTATTTTCATGATAAGAGTCCAGAATGAGAACTTCATGGGAAAGTGGAATGGTAGGCAGTACAATAGTGAAAAGGTTTGGGTTTTGGGGTTTGTTTTTTTTTATTATTTTTCAAAGAAAAACTAACTGGGGGAGGGATGGTCAGGGAGGAAGATGTGCAACAATGAATGAATGGAAATCCAAAGTCTCTATAAACTTTTATTAAAATTTCAATTAAAAAAGTCTGTTAAAATCTGATTTGTGTGTTTTTCAGCTCTATTATTAGGTGTTCATAGGGTTTTCAAAAGCCTTGTATTCAGGAAATAGATCACCTATCCTGTATCCAAGTCTGTCTTAATCTGAGAGCTCCACCAAAACCTGCTCATGATGAGAAACCCTTTTGGAATGTGACACACCAGTGGCATAGATTTCAGTATCACAGCAAACTCAAGTAATTTCAGTACAGCAAACTGATAAACAAGTGCTGCACCATTTAGAACAATGTTCTTGTCAAACATAATTAATACCAGGCCTGAGGGCCACAGACCCACAGCTAATTAGAAATGAAATCAGAGACAATTAATCAGCTACCACCCACAGCTGATTGTAAATAAGAACAGATACAGTTAAACAGCGTCCCACTCACAACTGATTGTAATTGAAATCAGAGACAGTTAATCAGCTTACACGTTATTGCTAACACAATCAGAAATGCATGAACACTTTACTCCCACCATTCAAGTAAATAAAAAACACTTACCCTCTAGGATCCAACTGCACCAAGCTAAAGGCTCACCCTCAGGGAGGACCACACCAACTTTTAAATACAAAGGCCTGCCCAGCCAGATCCTGTTTTTTCTGCACAAGAGGCTTCCCACCCACAGCTGATTGATTGTAAATGAAATCAGAGACAGTTAATCAGCTCCCACAGCAAAGAGAGGAGTGTGGCCTCAGGGTTGGAGGGAGACTCATAACCTGTTTTATGCAGGTGACACAATCTTTCTGAAAGTGAGGAGGACTTGAAGCACTTTTTGCAGAAGATCAAGGAATGCAGCCTTCAATATGGATCGTGTCTCAATATCAAGAAAATAAAGATTCTTACTACAGGAACAAAGGCAATATCATGATGTATGGAGAGGGGATTGAAACTGTCAAAAGCTTCATCTTGTTTGGATTCACAATTAACACCCTTGGTTTGAGCAGTCAGGATATAAGGAGACATATTGCACTGGGAAAATCTGCAGTTAGAAACCGTTCCAAATTATTGAGGAGTAGTGATGCCAGTTTGAGGACTAAGCTGTGTTTGATTCAGGCCATAGTCTTTCTGATGACTAGCTATGCATCTGAGACCTGTACAATGAATGAAGATGACAGAGAAAGAATTGATGCCTTTGAGCTGTGGTATTGGATAACAGCACTGAACATCCTATGGTCAGCTAAGAGAACAAACAGGTATGTCTTGGAGATGGTGCAGCCAGAGTGTTCTTCGGAGGCAAGAATAATGAGGTTTTGACTCACATACTTTGGACATGTTGCTAGGAGGGGTTATTCCTTGGAGAAGGACATGAAGTTGGGAAGGATCAGTGAAGAAGAGGAAGACCCTCAACCAGATGGATTGATACGGTGACTGCTGCAGTGGGCTTTTGTGTGTCAGAAAGTGTGAGGACGGCTCAGGATAGAACAAGGTTCAGATCTTTTGTTCAAAGGGTCAATATGAGTCGTGCTGGACTCAACAGCACCTAACAACAACAACAGCATTAGGTGGGTACATATTAATTACAGTTATGTCCTCTTGCTCAGTTGATCCCTTAGTAATGATATTGCTCAGTTGGATGGCTGGTTTGACTAATGAGACATAAGTAGAATTTGATAAGCACTTTCATATTGGAACTTGCCCTATACTAACTGACATAAGTTCAAAGAAAGGTTTCAATCTTCCAACTATTCTCACCACATGAGGCCAACTAAGACCCAGCCAACTACTTGTTTTTGTTAGGTGCTGTCGAGTTGACCACAACTCATAGTGCCCCTGGATCTGAACTTTGCCCTATCCTATACCATCCTCATCATATATGATACATACTTGAGCCCATAGCTGAATGCAATTTCATGAGTAAGTTTCATGCAACTAATGAAAGAACTACCTAGCCAAAAAACAAATCATGAGAAATAATAAATCATTTGTCCTAAACCACTAAGTTCTGAATTGGCTTGTTAAGCAGTAATAACATCATGAATAAAGCAGTATTTTAAAATACTTATGTGTTTCTACTATGAGCCAGGCACTATGTTTATCAGCCATGTTGCAATCAGGAAAATAGAAATCACATGGTGTATATCAACAGCGAGGATTTAATACAGGGAATTGGTTGCAGATGTTGGAGGGCAAGCCCAGCAAAAAGGAAATAAATACTGACATAACCTCGAGGGCTGCAGGAGATGAGTAGCACTTCTAGGGCTATATGACTTGACCCAAACAAAAGAGAAGGAATTGGAGTTACTGAAGCCTAGAAACTTGGAGGAGAACCTCATAGAGCAAAAGTTAATGCTTCTGTTAATGTTTTTGATAGCATGAAGCTAGAACCAACCAACTACTATAGTTAGAGTAGTCCTTGGCTATGACTTCATCCTGTTTGACATAAGGTGAATTCTCACTTTTTTTGTTGTTGCTGATTATCATTGTCTTTTATCATCGGTACATTTATGAGTCATAACATTGAACACCTGCAATTGAACATCTGAGAAGGATAGCATCAGCAAATTATGCCCTGCAACATTGTAAGTAGTATATATTATTAAGGATAAAATGAACTTTAAAAACAGTAGAACAGGTGGTTTTAAGAGTAGTTCATTGTAATGAAAATACATTCTAGGTCTGCTACTGAGAGGACTTTAGTGCAAACGAGATTCCATTTTCTGTTATTCTTTACCTCCACTCTTAAATTACGTCCTTCGTATTTTCTTCTCTTCTTTTCTGCTTAAATCTCCCCCTAACACCTTATTGTCAGAATCTACAGGAATCTTCAAACAAAACTATGAAGGGATTTTGCACAATCCTTGATTGAACAGAACAGAGCAGAAAAGGATAGGTGAGAGGTTGAAAAACTACAAATAAAGGACTAGGATTGTGCAGTTTTGGCTAACACTAGATTTTGCCCAATATTCCAATCAAGATAGCATTTGTTTTTAATATCTGCCTTTATTTTAAGAAATTATTTTTAAAAATTCTTTCAAAATAAAACACCTTTATAAAATACAAAAATAGAATGGACAAGGGAGGGAGAAGAGTTAAATAACGGATAGATAATAAACACCACACTGGAATTGGTAAAAGGGAGTACTCTCTGAAAGGAATGGTTGTTTTGATATTATATGTATAACAACAATCTCGAACAAGATGTGCATTGCAAAGTGAATTGGGGGAATGGGAAGAAAAACATTGATTAATAAATGAAAACTTAAACTTTCTGTAAACTTTCACAAAAATCACTATGAAAATATACTGAGAAATGCAAATGATCTAATAAAAATTTATACAAAGTAATATACATATAAACAAATCATTGTTGTTGTTGTTAGGTGTCATCGAGTGGAATACAACCCATAATAAATCTATGAGCAACAATGTCCTATCCTGTTCCATCTTCACAATCACCTGTAGTCATTGTGTCAAACCACCTGGTTGAGGATCTTCCTTTCTTTTGCCATCCATCCACCTTCCCAAACATGATGCTTTCCAAGGATTAGCCTCTACCAAGAACATGCCCAAACAACTATTATTATTTGTAATTATAATATATATATATTAATTAGTAATTATTTAACAATATAATTAATATCACATGCACGCAAAATACTGCTGAAGATCATTCAAAAACAGCTAGAACAGTGCATAGACAGAGAACATCCAGAAGTTCAGGCTGAAATGGGAGAGGCCATAGCATAAGAGATATTATTGGTGATGTCAAGTGGATCCTGGCTGAAAGCAAAGAATACTAGAAGAATGTCTGTACATTATTGACTATGCAAAAATATGACTGTGTGTACCATATATTATTTGTTTGTTGTTGTTGTTGTTGTTGTTACGAGCTGTCAAGTCGCCTGCAACTCGTAGCGACCCTACATATAACAGCCCTAAACCCTGCTCTGTCCTGTGCCAATCCCACCGTCTCTGATACACCTACCCCCAATACCCCAGTCACTGAACCAATCCACCTCATAGAGGGTCTTCCTCTCCTGGACTGTCCCTCCACCCTCCCAAGCATGATGTATGTCAGATGAAACTTCAGAATCCTTGCCTCCAAGGAGCAGCCTGGTTTAACCCTCTCCAGGACAAACCTAATTATTTGTTTACCATAAATTATTTGTATCATATTTGTTCCCATTCCCAAGAAAGGTGATCCAATAGAATGTAAAAACTATCCAACAATATCATTTGCAAGCAAAATACTGCTGAAGATCATTCGAAAATGGCTAGAACAGTACACAGATGGGGAATTGCCAGAAGTTCAAGTAGGATGTAGAAAAAGCTGTAGCACCAGGGATATCATTGCTGATGTCCGATGAAACCTGGGTGAAAGTGAAAAATAACAAGAGAATATCTATTTGTGCTTTAATGACTGTGCAAACACATTTGACTATGTGGATCATAACGAGTTGTGGCTGACATTGATAATGAGAATTTCAGAGTATTTAATTGTCTTCATGTGAAACCTAGACCTAGACCAAGAGACTCTTGTGCAAACAGAGCAAGGGAATACTATATGGTTTCCCATTAAGAAGGCAGCATGCCAGGGTTATGTTCTCTCTTCATACCTATTCAATCTGTATGCTGAGCAAATTACTCTATAAGCTGGACTCTGAAGAAGAATATGGCATCAAGATTGGAGGAAGACTCATCAATAACCTGTGTTATAAAAGTGACACAACCTTGCTTGCTGAAAGTGAGGAGGACTTGAAGCACTGGTTTTAGAAAATCAGAAAATACAGCCTTCAATATGGATTGCATCTCAACATTAAGAAAACAAACATTCTTAGCACTGTACCTATAGGCAACATCATGATAGGTGGAGAAAAGATTGAAACTGTCAACAACTTCATCTTACTTGGATCCACAATCAACACCTTTGGTACAAGCAGTGTGTCAGGAGTGTGAGGATGGCACAGGATAAGACAGGGTTCCTATTTGTTGTTCAAATAGTTGCTATGAATTGTACTTGACTTAACATCACCTAACAACAACCACCATGAATTATGGCTAATATTGAGAAGAGTGAAAATCCAGAACACTTACTTTTGCTCACGAGAAACCTATACTTGGGCTAAAAGGCTGTTTTAGTAACAAAACAAGGCAACACTGTTGTTAGGTGTCATAGAGTCAAGTACAACCCATAGCAATCCCATGAGCAAAATATCTGAATCCTGTTCCATCCTGCACCATCTTCACATTTCCTAACATACAAGAGCCCATTGCGACAGTCACCACATCAATCCACCCAACCCTACACCCTTCCTAAGGAATAGCCCCTTCTAGCAACATGCCCAAAGTATGGGAGGTGAAACCTCATCATTCTTGCCTCCAAAGAGCACTGCAGCTGAACCCTCTCCAAGACATATTGGTTCTTTTGGCAGTCCATAGCATGTTCAGTGCTTTCCAATTCTACAGTTAAAAGGCATCAAGTCTCCCGTCATCCTTAGTCATTGTCCAGTTCTCAGATGCATAGCAAGTGATCAGAAAGACCATGACCTGAATCAGACACACCTTAGCCCTCAAACTAACATCATTACTCCTCAATAATTTGGAGAGGCCCCTAACTGCAGACTTTCCAGTTCAAAGTGTCTCCTGATTTCCTGACTGATGGTATCAAGGGTCCAGTGGTAAAATTCTTTGTTTTCTGGACTTTGAGATGTAATCCATACTGAAGGCTGCATTCCTTGATCTTCTTAAACAAATACTTCAAGTCTTCGTCACTTTTAGGAAGCAAGGTTGTTTCATTTGCATAAAGCAGGTTATTGATGAATTTCCCTCCAATCTTGATGCCACACTCCTCTCCATAGAGTCCAGAATAGTTTTCCCAGTATACAGATTAAATAGGTATGGAGAGAAAAAAACAACCCTGACACACTCCTTTCTTAATTTTAAATCATGCAGTGTCTGCCTGCTCTGTTTGCACAACCTCTTGGTCTAGGTCTAGGTTTCATATGAGCACAGCTGAGTGCTCTGAGGCTCCCATTCTTCTCAGTGTCAGACACAACTTGTTATGATCCACACAGTCAAATGCCTTTACATAGTCAACAAAGCACAAATAGACATTCTCCTGGTATTCTTTACTTTCATCCTGGTTCCATCTGACATCAGCAATGATATCCCTGGTGTCACAGTCTCTTCTACATCCTGCTTGAACTTCTGGCATTTCCCTATTTATGTACTGTTTTACCCATTTTTTAATGATCAGTAGCAGTATTTTGCTTGCATGTTATATTGATGATATTGTTCAATATTTTCCACATCCAGATGGATCACCTTTCTTGAGAATGGGAACAAACATATAAGGACCTCTTCCAATCCATTGGCCAGACAGCTGTCATCTAAATTTCCCGACATAGCCTGGTAAACACATCCAAGGCTACATCTGTTAATTGAAACAAGTCAATTGGTATCCCATCGATTCCTGGGACTTGATTTTTTTGCCAAGTGCCTTCAATGCAGCTTCCACTTCCTCTATCATTATCATTGGCTCCTGTTCATTTGGTACTTTCTGAAATTTTTCAGTGTTAGCTAGTTTTTAGCTGACCCTCCAGCGGACTCTGCAGAGGAGATTGCCCATCCTTCTCCTGTGAGAAGCTGGTAGATTCGAACCACATGCCTTTGAGATTTATCAATAATTTTAAAACATTCAAAATACATCTTGCAAGACACTGAGCAAAGGAGTTTTGACTTTTAGACTCAGTTATGTGAGAGGAACATTGGCCTCTGGAAATTAGTCTCCACAGTTTGAAGCAATGTGGGACAAACCTCAACCCCATCTTCTTTCTTGCCCCCCTCTTCACCAACACAACTTAAACCATGAAAACAAACACTCTGCACTACACAGCACATTTAAAAACTAACAGTTTCTTATCTGTCTCCAGCTGCCTCACTCAGCAACCCTGTCTTGGTGGCCCATTGCAATTGGGTGGCGGGGAAGGCTGAGGGGAAGTATAATTAGCACATTAACATTCCAGGCTTAGCTTATTACCACTATACTTGGGGGGCCTTGGTACTCTTTGTCTTTGTGGGTTTGTTCTTCCAACTCTGATTAGGTGTCCCTAGCAGGGGAAAGCATATCTGCAGTATAAATATTTTCAGAGTCAAACCAGAGTAAAATGGTGAAATGAACTCAGATCCTCCTCATTTCCCTTTTAGTGATTCCTCTTGCTCTTTCTTGCTTCCTCTCCTTGAGTGCTCCCTGGTGGCCCCAAGTCTTTTCTGGGACAGAGAACTTGTAGCTGAAGAAAATATCCAAATTCACTTACCTCAGAGGATTTTTGGTTCAGTATCTCATGCCCCTAAGGATCCAGTCCGGCTTCCATTGATTTGTGTTTCATCCAACAATTTATACTAGGATCTCAAATTCTCATCTCAACCCTTTGGCTACACTGGACTGGGCATTTCATTTGAGTAGATAGCCTATTTGTTGTAAGCTTTCCTAGTAAGTATGACCTGAGTTGCAGCCCCCAACCTTTCTTCCATTGCCACCTTTTTGCCATAAGCACACTGAACAACTGTAAAGGAAAGTCTTCCATCACCTGGTATGTTTTATTCATCTTTGCATTTCCCGTGGCCTTTTATTGTATCTAATGGGCTATCAATAAGTTTAATGGCTGAATATATTATGCATACAAAGAATGGATGAATAAATTGCATCTTCCTTGTTACTCTAAGGACTTAAAGGTGTTTGGAAGCTAGCTAAATTACCTACGTATAGCCAGGAGCATTGCAGTCTTACATGACACTATTAAAAAGGGTTTGTGATATTTACAAGTAAACCAGTCATTTTGTAAGAAAGGTCTTAGACTCTGTTAACAATTCCTAACACTGTTTATTGAGTAATGAGACACCTAGAAGCATTGCTAGTCCTTTGAAGGAGGTTAATGAGTGTAAGGTGTGCCCTTTCCTTCAGGGCACTGGAGTCAGGCTAGTTGGAGAAGAAAAGAGTCACACCATTGATGCAGGCAGTAAAAAGGCCAATAATCAAATAATCACTTGAACTAATGGCAGAGCTGCACCAGCATTAAATAAGAAATGGAGAAGTAAGCAGCAATGCATAGACACCCAGCTTGAGTGTTGCCTAAGAAGGTGACAAGTGAGCAAAAAGTGGCAGACTAATTTCAGTGCAAGAGAGGTGTTTTCCAGGTAGAGGGACTAATGAGTAACAATGTCCTGACAGAAAGTATTTCAAGTGTGAAGTAATAACAAAGGCAGGAGATTGGAGGAGTGTGTGTGTGGGAGGACAATGGAAGAGAAAGAGAGAAAAGACAAGATCCCTGTGAACATTTTAGGGAATTGCTTTAGGGTGATATGAATTGATTTGTATTTGAAACAGGAATTTGAGCTTGTTTTTTCTGGTCATTATGTCTGACGGAAAGGAACCAGAAAAGCATTTGTAAAACATGGATGTACTGGAACAGAAGAGGGCAAGTTATAGGTCAACACTTTACTAGAAACTTAATCTTCCTCTTAGAGAACAAGGGCGTCATGTGTGTTATGGCAAACAAATCTTTTGGCAAAGATGGTGGCTGGTGGCAAATCATAACCTTAAAAACAATAAAAATCTATGGACATTTATTTTTACTATTTGGGCTATTAGGTGAATTTTCTTTTTTATTTTATCTTTTTTTAAAAAATTGTGTTTCATTTGGTTTTCATACTAAGTTCATATACATTGTGTTTCACACTATCCTTCATTCACATTGTGTTTCATACAATCATTTGCATTCATTCTGTTTTATAAAATTAATCACCATTGAACTATGCCAACTATTACCCCATCTTTCCAGACCCCCTTTAGATCTTTCCCATTTCCTCTACTCACCACTCCCTCCACCCACCAGATTGTGCAGCCCTATGATTTCCCCCATGCATATCCTCACCTCTCTGCTTCCATCCTCCTCCTCCCCTCTTGGATCCTTATAAACATTTTACTAGTTATCTTTCTTATCGACAACAATGATTATAGTCAGTATTTGTCGCTATAAGACTGAGTTCACTCAGCATAGACTCCAGTCTCTCCCAAAGTACATAGTAGTTTTTGAAATCGTTGTTCCTGAGTGCTGTATAATATTCTATTATGTGAATGTACTATAATTCCTCAATCCATTTGGCTGTGATTGGACTGTGATTTGGGCTATATCCATGTTCTTGTGATTGTGAACATCACTGCTGGGAAGATTGGTGTACAAATCTCCATTTGTGTTTCAGTTCTGATTATCTCATGGTATATTCAGCAGTGGAATGGCTGAGCCATATGAAATTTTCATGTTCATCTTTGAGGAAACACCAAACTGCCTTTCAGAGTGGTTCTTCCATTCTACAATCCCATCAAGAGTGTGTGAGAGTTCCTATCACTCCACATCCTCTCCAACATTTATTGCTTGCTGTCCTGTTAAACTTTGCCACTGCTACTGGAATGAGATGGTATCTCATTGTGCTTTTCATTTGCATCTCTCTTGTTGCTAGTGATTTTGAGCATTTCTTTCTCTGTCTGTTGGCCATTTAAATGTTTTCCTCTGTGAAAAGTCTTTAAATGTCTCTAGCCCATTCTGTAATTGAGTTATTGGTCTTTTTCTTATGGAGGCCCTGTAGTATTCTATAAGATTTTGTTTGTATCAAATATTATCCTTGATATCACATGCAGTTCAAGCAGGATTTAGAAGAGGTCATAGCACCAGGGATACCATTGCTGATGTCAGATGGATTCTGGCTGAAAGTAAGGAATACCAGTGTTGTTGTTGTTGTTATGTGCCGTCGAGTCGTTTGCGACTCATAGCGACCCTATGCACAACAGCCCTAAACTCTGCTCTATCCTGCGCCAACCGCACTGCCTCTCACACACCCATCCCGATTACCCCAGTCACCGAGTCAATCCATCTCATAG
>NW_006399781.1:18282791-18286381 GCF_000299155.1 Elephantulus edwardii
TGCATGTGAAATCAATGACACTGTTCTGTAGTTTCCACACTCAGTTGGGTCACCTTTCTTTGGAATGGGAACAGATATAGATCTCTTCCAGTCAGTTGGCCAAGTGGTTGTGGGATTGACTTAGAGTATAATAAAGAAAATGCCTCCTCTCTCTCTATTCTCTTTGCAAGGTTCACTTATTGCCAAAGCTCAGAGCAGGGAGATGGGGTATGCATCACATATCTTATTTTATACTGGTTTACTTACAAAGTTCATAAAGTTCTTTGAACTGTTAAAAAAAAAAACAACAAAGTTCATAAAGTTCACGTACATTCTTTTTCACACTGTATCTTTCCCCTTACCTTTATCCATCCCTCCCTCCAACCATCAAATTATGTGACCCTATTAATCTCCTCCCCCTCCTCCTTGTATCCTCATACTCATTCTGCAATAATTGTTTTATACAGTATTTGTCTTTATGAGACTGAGTTAGTTCACCTACCATAATGCTCCAGTCCATCCGATGTTAGGTAGTAATTTACAAAATCATTGCTCCTATGTGCTATATAGTATTCCATTGTGTGAATGTACAATAATTTCTCAATCCATTCCATTGTGGTTGGGCATTTGGGCTGTTTCCATGTTCTTGGTGAATAGCGCTACTATGAACATTGTTGTACAAGTCTCTGTGCCTCAGTTCTCATTTTCTCAGGGAATATTATAAGCAGTGGAATAGCTGGGTCATAATGAATTTCTGTGTTCAGCTTTTTGAGGAAATGCCAAAATGCCTTCCACAGTGGTTGTACAATCTTACAATCCCACCAACAATATATGTGTTCCTATCTCTCCACAGTCCTCTCCAACATTTATTACTTGCTGCCCCGCTAACATTTGTCTCTGCTACAGGGGTAAGATGGTATCTTATAGTGGTTTTTATTTGCAGCCCTCTTATTGCCAGTGATTTGGAGCATTTCTTCATTTGCTTGTTGGCCATCCAAATGTCCATCTCTGTGAAAAGCCTTTCCATGTCTTTTGCTCATTTTGTCATTAGATTATATCTTTTTTTCCCTGGAAGCCCAGAAGTATTCTGTTAACTTTCATTATGGTATTGCCAAATTTCCCCCACCCCACCCCGGAATCAGTAGGTTACCTTTTCACCCTGTTGGAAAGTTTTTGATGAGCACAGAGCTTTAATCTTTAGGAGGCCCCATTCATCAATTTTATCCTTGTCAGATTGTTCATTTCTGTCTATACTTGGCAGTCTCTTTATACCATAGACTAGGGCTTCTAATCTTGACACCAGTTTGTCTCTGATGAACTTTACGATTTCAAAATTTACTCCCAGGTTTCTGATCCGCCTTGAGGTAATTTTTGTGTATGGTGTGAGATGTGGATCCTGTTTCAGCTTTCTGCAAGTAGCAGTCCAGTTTTGCCAGCACCATTTGTTGAAAAAGTTGTCATTTCCCCATTAGATAGATTTTATTTCCTTGTCGAATATCAGCTGACCATAGATAGATGGGTCTATTTCTGGGTTCTTAATTTTGTTCCCTTGGTCTATGTGCCTGTCATTATGCCAGAACCATGCTGTTTTTGTTACTACTGCTGTGTACTGGGTTTGAGGTCAGGAAGTGCTATGCCTCCCACTTCATTTTTGTTTTTCAGAAGTGCTTTGCTCATTCAGGGTCTCTTTCCTCTCCAAATACACTTGACAATTTCCATTTAAATCTCCTTGAAAAATGAATTTTTTATCTGTATTGTGATTATGTTAACCATATAGATCGTTTTTGGTAGGATTATCATTTTCACAATATTAGGTCTTCCTATCCATGAACAGGGAACATTTTTCCACTTATTTAGGTCTTGTATCGTGCCTCACAATGTTCTGTAGTTTTCTTTGTAGAGATCTTTTGTGTCTCTGATTAGGTTCACTCCCAGGTATCTCAATTTATCATTGAGTTTTGTAAATGGAATTGCTTTTTTGGTTTCCTTCTCTGAGTTCTCTTTGTTACTTTAGAAGAATCCCATTGATTTTTGGAGATTGACCTGGTATTCTGCCACTCCACTAAATTGATCTACTAAGCTCTAACAAGTTTGTTTTGTTGAGGCCTTGGGGTTTTCTGAGTACACTACCATAGCATCTGCATATAGTGACAGTTTAGCCATCTCTTTGCTGATGTGGATGCCTTTTCTTTCCTTCACTTGTAATATTGTGCTAGCAAGTACATCCAATACAATATTGAACAGAAGTGGTGACAGTGGGCAGCCTTGTCTGGTCCATGTTTGCAAGGAAAATGCTTTTAGTCTTTCTCCATTGAGAATGATACTGGCTTTTAGGTTTGAACATATACTCTTCACTATGCTAAGGAAATCCCTTCTTTTCCCATTTTGCTGAGTGTTTTAATCAGGAAGGAGTGTTGGATTTTGTCAAAGGCCTTTTCTGCCTCAATTGTTAGGATCATGTGGTTTTTATTATTTGCTTTATTAATGTGATGAATTACGTTAATTGTTTTTCTTGTGTTGAACCATCCTTGCATACTTTTTATGAATCCCATTTGGTCATGATGAATTATTTTTTTGATGTGCTGTTAGATTCTATTAGCCCTGGTTTTGTGAAGAATTTTTGCATCTATTCTCATGAGAGATATTGCCCTGTAGTTTTCTTCTTCTTCTTTTATTTTTTTTTTAATGTCTTGCCTGTTTTTGGTATGTGAGTTTTCCTTCTTTTTCTATTTTTTGAAACATAAGTAGAATTGGTGATAGATCTTCTCTGAATGTTCGGTAGAATTCAGTTGTGAAATGATCTGGTCCAGGCCTTTTTTTTGTGAGAGGATCTTTTTATGATCTGCTCAATTTCTTCTTTTGCAATGGATCTGTGTTCTACATCTATTTGTCTCAATTTAAGTAGAGCATGATTTTCAAGGAATTTATCCATTTCCTCTAGGTTTTTTAATTTATCAGAGTATTGTTTTTCACAATATTCTCATATTATCGATTTAATTTCATCTCATTCTGTTTGATGTCACCCCTGTCACTTCTTAATTATTTGTGTGTTCTGTTTTTTTCTTTTTGTTAAGTTCGCCAATGCTTTGTAAATTTATTGACCCTTTCAAAAAGCCAGCTCATGGTCTTGTTGATGATTTCAAAGTTTTTTCTGTTTTCTATCTCATTGATTTCAGCTCTTGTCTTTATAATTTATTTCCTCTAGAGGTTGTGACTTTAGATTATTTTTATTTTTCTATTTGGTGGAGATATTAAATTAGATTATTTATTTTGCTTCTTTCTTCCTTTTTTGGACAGAAGAATTCATGATACTTTTAATTTTCCCAAGAAGAAAGTTTATGAAATCAAGAAATGTCTTTTCCAAAAGGGTTTCTTCTGAAGTAAATTACCAATGTGAAGATAGCCCTAGTTCAGCAAAATTCAGTATTATTTTCTTAGTTACTTTCTAAATAGTATTTTCTTCTACTTGTATCCATTTCCTGGGGCTTATGTACCCATTTAAATTCTCCATATTTAGAATTAAACATTCCTTTCTGAAGACATCTTAATTTTTATAGTCCTTGGTTTTAGTCCTAGGTCCATGATCACCTTGAGTTGGTTTTTGTGTATGG
>NW_006399781.1:18289331-18299216 GCF_000299155.1 Elephantulus edwardii
CGCCTCCTTCTCCGGCAGAGCATCTGGTGGATTCGAGCCATGTTCCTCTGGGATTGCAGTGCAGCTTCTTGCCACTAGGCCACCAGAGCTCCCTGCTCATTTTAAAATAAGCTTTTGAACCATGTGGCAAGTGACTAAAAATAATTACATTTGGTGTTTTACAATCTTCATTTATAAAAATCAGATTTATGAAAACTCTTGAGATATACTGAGCAATTTTTTTTCAGAGTCAGTCCTCTTCTGTAATAAACATATACGTTTAGTATAATTGTGGAAAGTTGTTCACAGAGTTTTACTGTTCTACAGTGAGGTCTGTCTGATGTTGTAATGAGAATCTTGGGAGACCTTTGTTGAAATAAGAAGCAAATTCGTATGTAGCTTCATCATAAGCAACCTCTTCATCATTAGGATCTACTATGGTTTCATCATATACTTGTTGGTTGTCAGTAGCTTTGGGCACAAATTTGGGTGGAGTTTTATCACCAATAGCCTCTCTTTCTTGAGTTTTTCTTAGCCTCCAACTTTGCGTTCTGCTGTTGCTGCTTCCGTTGCATGAATACTAAGTGTCGCCTTTGCTTGCTCTTAATCTCCAAAATACTGAAACCAGCGGGGAAAGGCAGCTGCTTTTGGAGGGTGGACTCCACATTCCACCATCCCATCTCCAGAGTCTGTAGTCTCCTCTGGTTCTTCATTTCAGGCCTTTCTTCTCATTGCTGCTCTAACTGCTGGCTTTTGCCATCATGTTTGCTCCTTTGCCTCTCTTCCTTTTTTTTTTTTTATTCTTTATTTTCTTCTTTTTTTAAAAATTTTTTAAAAAATATGGAACGCTTCACGAATTTGCGTATCATCCTTGCGCAGGGGCCATGCTAATCTTCTCTGTATCGTTCCAATTTTAGTATATGTGCTGCCGAAGCGAGCACTCTCTTCCTTTTTTTATGTGTGTGCCTCTTGCTATGAACTGCTCCCTGAGAACTGACTCCAGAGGTTTTGGTGTGTTGTATTTTCATTTGTTTCATGTTTTATTTCTTCTATAACCCAATCATTTTCTAGCTGGGTGTTATTTACCTTTTATATGGGTGGTTTTGCAAGTTTTACCCTCTTGTGGTTAATCTCTACTTTTATGAAATTGTGGTCTGAGAAGATACTCTGTATTATTTCAATATTTTAAAAATGTTTTAGGCCTGCTTTGTGTCCTAATATATGATCAATTCTGGAGAATGTACCTTGTGCACTTGAGAAGAAAGTCAACTGAGTTTTAGTTGGATGCAATACTTTGAATACATCTGCAAGGTTGAGTTGACTAATCGTATAGTTTAGATCTTCTGCATCTTTGTTAAGTTTCTTCTGAGTTGACCTATTCTTTGGTGAGAGTGGTGGGTTAAAGTTTCCTACCACTAATGTGGTGCTATCAATTTCTTTCTTCAGTTCTGTTAATTGCTGTTTTATGTATTTTGTTGGTCTATCATTTGTTACATAAATGGTGACCAAGATTATATCTTCTTGATCTACTGTGCCTTTAATCATTATTTAATGCCCTTCCTTATCTTTTATGGTGGTTCTCATCCCAAAGTCCATTTTATCAGAGATTAGTTTGGCCACTCCTGCTTTTTTGTGGATGCCGTTTGCTTGGTATATTTTTTCCCCCAGCCTTTGATTTAGAGTCTATCTTTCTTTTTGTTTTTTAGATGTGTATCTAAACATATTGATGGGCTTTGTTTTTTTATCCATTCTGCTACTTTTCCCCCCTCTTAGTTGGAACATTTAGTCCATTTATATTAAGTGTGATTATTGACAGGCCAGATTTTATCATTGCCATTTTGTTGTGTTTCTTTTTTTGTTGTTTCTTGTTACTGTAGTCCATCTACTTTCCTTTGGTGGCTCTGTGTGAAGGACTTCCCTTAAAATTTCTTGTAGTGTTGGTCTTATTTTTACAAATTCCTTAAGTTCCTTCTTTTCTAGGAGTGACCTAATTTCTCCTTCATATTGATGGACAGCTCTTCTGGGTACAAGATCCTCCTCCACTGGCAATTTCTCTCTTTCAACTTTTTGCATATGCCATCACATTGTCTTCTTGCTCACATAGTTTCTGCTGAGAAATCAGAGTTTAATCTTATTGCTTTTCTTTTTAAACATGTTGCTGCAAATGATGCCAAACATGTTCCTAAACATGGTTGTCAATTTAAAAAGTGTGCGGCAATGTGTTAAGTGGCACTGTTTTTCTCATGGTGCTTTAATTATTCTTTCTTTATCTTTTAACTTGGAGAATTTTACTATGCTATATTTTGATGTGTTTTTTTGGGGGGAGGGATCTAGTGTATTTGGTGTTCACTGAGCTTCTTGGATGTGGATTTCTTAATTTTTTCATAATACTTTGGAATTTTTCTTCTAGTATCTCTTCAACAATCTTCTCAGTGATTTCCCTGTCCCTCTCATGTTCTCAAATTCCAATCATACATATGTTGTTCCTGTTGATGTCATCTCACATAATTCTGATGTTTTCTTCATTTTCTTTATGTCTTATCTCTGATTTTTCTTCTAGTATGTTTCCATTGAGGTTCTTGTCTTCCAGCTCACTGACGTTCTGTTCCGTGTACCCTGTCCTGTTTTTTTGTCTCTCCAGCATGTTGGACACTTCTGCCTTTTAAGTCTTAATGTTCTGGATGGCATTTTCTTGCATTTCTGTTATTTCTAGTACTGTGTTGGCTGTACCTTCTCTGTCCTGTGATGATTTTTTAAGTTATTATATCACTATCTGTCGTTTCCATTCTTTCTTCTACCTGTTTCACTTTCCTCTGTAGTTGTTCAAGTTTGATCTTCATAGATAAATTTTGTCTAGTTCCCTGTCTCTGGAGTGTTGGTTTTCATAATAACTTCCATTATTTCTTCTATCTTTTGCACTGTCTTCTCTACCTGTTCAAATAACTGCATCAGCATGATTCTTCTGGTTCTCTGTGTATGGGGGTATTCATTTGGTCTGTAATATACTCTATCTTTTTAGGAGAAGGATTATTTTGGTTTTTCATGATATTTGATCCTGCCTGCTGCTTTCTTTGTATTATACAAATCTTTTTGTATAATCTTTTGTTAGGTTGTTACAAGTGTGTAATGTCCCCGGGGAGGGTGATATTCTGTGAAGAACCTGTATATGAGTGCTCCCCTGATGGTCCATGGACCCAAAGTGGGGTGAGTGTTATTCTCCGGAAACTGCATCAGGTATACTCTTGTTTCCCTTTGTTGTTGTTATGTGCCATCGAGTCGTTTCTGACTCATAGCGACCCTATGCACAACAGCTCTAAACCCAGCTCTATCCTGCGCCAACCACACAGCCTCTGACACACCCATCCCAATTACCCCAGTCACCGAATCAATCCATCTCATAGAGGGTCTTCCCCTCCTGCGCTGTCCCTCCACCCTCCCAAGCATGATGTCCCTCTCCAAGGACCCGTCCCTCCTGGCAACATGTCCAAAGTATGTCAGACGAAGCCCCAGAATCCTTGCCTCCAAGGAGCAGCTTGGTTTAATCCTCTCCAAGATGAATCTGCTTGTTTTCCTGGCAGTCCATGGTACATTCAGTACTCTTCTCCAGCACCACAGCTCAAAAGCATCCACTCTCCTTCTGTCCTCCCTAGTCATTGTCCAACTCTCTGATGCATAACAAGCGATTGCAAAGACCATGGCCTGTATCAGGCGCACCTTAGTCTCCAGAGAGACACCGTTGCTCCTGAGTACTTTAGAGAGGTCCCTAACAGCAGACTTTCCCATCGCCATACGCTTTTTGATTTCCTGACTGCTGGTACCAAGAGTGTTGACTGTGGAGCCGAGCAAAGTGAAGCTGTGAACACTCTCAATCTCTTCGTCATCCATCCTGACGCTGCCAATTGGTCCAGTGGCGAGAATCTTTGTCTTCTTGACGTTGAGCCTTAGTCCATACTGAAGGCTGCAGTCCTTGACCCTTCGCAGCAAGTGCATGAGGTCCTCCTCAGTTTCAGCAAGCAAGGTTGTGTCATCTGCATAACGGAGATTGTTAACAGAAATTGCAAGCCTTCTCTGCATGTTGCAGTCAGGAAGGTTCAAGAATAGAAATACCTGGATTACAAAGCACACAAATATATTATCCATTGGAAACCGAGTCATGTCTACTCCTATTCCCCTTTGGCTTAAGATATTCCAAGCCTTTTCCACATGTTGTAGTCAGGAGGATTCAAGGACCAAAGTCAAAGCATATTTTTAAAAAAAATGTGTGCTGCTCTTCACATTGCTTGTAGTAATTTGGGACTCTTGAAATAGCTCACTAACCTCTTCTAATTTTCTTCTTATTCCAGGGTTTTCACTAAAATTTTTTCCCATTTCAGTTATCATTCTAGTAAACCCACAATTTACAAATTTGGATCTGTTTCCATTTTGCTGTGTCCCCATGACTGCTTTACTTTGAGCCAATGTGAAGCTCATTATGCAGAGAACAGACTAACAGGGACATAAAAGTGGGTATAGTCAGACCCAGTCAAAAAATTATTATAATAGCAGAGGAAAGAGATGATAAGAGCTTGGAATTGGGCAATGGTGACAGAAATGAAGAAAAACAAACATATTCAACAGATATTCTGAAGATAAAATCAGTAATATTTAGAAAGGAATGTAATGTAAGGGTGAGGAGTGTTTAAAGAATGACTTATTGGTGTTTGACTTGTGTGTTTTGATGGATAGTGGTGACAGATTTTAGAGAGAAGATCTAAAGATTGATACTTCAAAATGTTTACTTTGCAGTGCCTTTCAGGCAGTTAGAAAATATATGTCAAACTAGCAATTGGATATAAAGGTCTGAAGCTCAGAAATACCTGGGCTAGAGAAAGAAATGTATAAGCCACCTACCTACAAGTGGAGTTCTGTAAATCTTGGTCAAAAGGAGACTACTTCAAAAAAAAAAAGGAGACTACTTCCAGTAAGAGGATAGACTGAGAAAAAGAGTGCTTTGAGATAGTGTCAGGTAAATTATTATTTTAATAGTTGAGCAGAAGAAGGCACATCTAAGAAAGAAGAAGCCAAAGGACGAGGAGGGATGCATTAGGACACAATAAATACCAGAATAGAGGTCTCCAGGATGTGAATAGTCAATAGAATTTACTGCGGGTCAGAGAGAACCGTGGGGTTGGAAACACATCTGCTAACTGAGCTACAGGAATATCTTTGATGCTGACAGTGAAGAAGGTGAAGAATGAGTGGGACGTGAGGCTCTCAAGGCAGCAGGTATGTATGTATCCTTTTTGAAAGTAGATAAATTTCCATGTACTAGCAATTCTAAACCATGATAGTGTTATTACAATTGATGGTTATACTCTAAGACAAAAAAAAGTCTTCATTAGAGATAAAAATGATTACTGACTTAACTAATGTTCCTGTCAATAAATCTGGAGTGTGTGTAAATCGTGTTTTCAGAGTGCTCTTAGATTATCTGTTACCAGTGAAATTGGTTACTCTCTAGTCAACTGGCTTATGGTGACCCTGTGAATGTTACAGTAGTATTTTGCACCACAGAATTTATGGTGATTGATATTGTTGGAAGTAAATTGCCAGGCCTTTCTTCTGAGGAGAACACTATGAGTACAAGCAAACTTCCCTCAGCTTTTCAACTTGTAGCTGATCACCCCTTTGCTCCACCCAGGACTCCTTTACAACTAACTGCTGTAATGGTTAGCTGCTGTTGAATTAGCCCCTCAGTTCATAATGATTCCACATACACTAATACCAGATCACTGTGATCCATGGAATTTTCATGGGCAGTTTTTAAAATTAGCTCTCTAGGTCTTTCTTCCTAGCTTGTCTTGGACAAGAAACTCTATGAAAACCTATCCAACATTATGGTAACACTCTTGCCTCCAGTCATAGATGGAGGCTGGCTGCGCTTGAGGTGAGACTGCTGCCACTGAACTATCACTGACTTCTGATTTGATGCTCAAAACACCAAAACAAACAAGCCAACCAATCAAGTTGCTTCCAACTCATAGCTGCTGTAAGAAACAGAGTAGACCTGCCCCATTTGGTTTCCAAACCTGTGATCTTTTCCAAAATAAGCTGCTGCATCTTTCTTCCATAGAGTGGCTGGTGGGTTTGAACTCCTGACATTTCAGTTAGCAGAAGAGCTCTTACCCTGTGCCACCAGGTTCTAAGGAATGCCATTGTAACTCATCAAATAGATTTTTGACTCATTGTGCCCCTATGAGACTGAGTAGAACTACCCTATAGAATTTTCTTGGTTGTAATTTTTATAGAAACAGGTTGCTGCTAACGCCCTAGGTAGGTCTGAATTGCCCACCTTTGGGTTAACAGCTGAACCCTTGACCTTTGAACCACCAGGACTCTGGATTGGCTGCTAACCCACAACCACAAGCTAAACTTAATGCTATAAAGGAGATGTTGCCCAGACTTTAAATCTTTATAGGAGCAAACTGTCCATTATTGTCCCATGAAACATCTGATGGATTCACACTACTGCTCATTTGTTTTGCAACAAAACAAGTAAAACACTACAGAACTTGCGCTCCATAGCTATTAACCCACTGCCTTTGAACTGATTCTGTCTCCTAACACCCTCTTCCAAGTTTCCAAGGCAATACGTCTTTGTAGGAGGAGACTGGCCAGAGTTCTACAGAGTGGCTAGTGGAATTAAGCTGCTACAACCCAACAGGTAACACACCACACCACAGTTAACCTCTCTCTTACTTTCTCTCTGTCTCCCTCTCTTTCTCTCTCTCTCTGTGTCTCTTTCTCATTGCCCTGTAGTTAGAACAGATTCATAGATGACCATTGGTTTTTTGAGGCTATAAACTCTAAGAGAGGATTGCCCACCTTTCTCCCTTAAGCCATTGGTGAATTTGAACCACAGAGAGACTTAGATTTAGAGTTCGCAGCACAACTGCTTATAGACTAGACCAGCTGCCCTTCCTGTATTCCTAAACAGACAAACAGCTAGCCAGCTGAAAACTACATTTCCCAAATGTCCTTGCAGGTAAATGTGGCCACCTGACTAGTTCTGGCTCTGCAGTATAAGTGGAGTGATAGATGTGAACACTGTATTTTAGATTAAAAGGAGATTGCTTACTCTCCACTTTGTCTTCCTCTTTCCCACAGGCTGAAGCGTGGATGTGGCCATGACCCAGCTTCAACCGTGCAGCCAAGGACAACATCCTAGAGATGATGAAGCAACAAAATGGGAGGAAGCCAAGTCCCCATTTGACCTGATGGACTTGAGCAGACTCACCATTCTGGACCTCTCATCTCTGGTCTTTCTTTCACATGAGAAAGAAATTAACTGTACCTTGTTTAAGCCACTATGTTTTCTTTTTGTTTTTGTCACAGCATCAAACATCTTAACTATAGTTTAAACAATTCTCTCCAGTACCCAGTCTGGCACCTTATAAAGAATATTTCATAAATTTCTGCTAATTGATTGAACAACTAAATTGCTAAAATCTAAGATTGTAAAAATTGTAAAAAGTGAGTCTGAAGAGGCTGGTATATCTTTGTTAGGGATGTGGGCTTTATATTGCCTACAGTTAAGACCCACAAGAGGATTTTGTTGTTGTTTGCGCTTGTTTTTTCCTTTATCTTTTTCTTGTTATTTGAGTGATACAATTGTGTGTTTGGTTGCTTTTTTTTTTTTAAATGAAAGTTTATAAAGAACCATTCATTCATTGTTGCACGTTTTCCTCCCTCTTTCCCCCTACACCCCCACCCCCAGTTCGCTTTTTCCTTTGGAAAAAAGTTCTTTCATTGTTACACAGTCCAACACACCACTACCACCACTTTACTATGCAACTCTTATTCTGGACTCGAGTGATACCGTTTTAAAGTAGGGACTTTGCATGTCATCCTTGCGCAGAAAACATACTAATCTTCTCTGTATCGTTTCAATTTTAGTATATGTGCTGCCGGAGAATTGTGTAAGTTTTGGGCTTTAAAAAAAATGTTTGCTAATGCCACCTGCTGGCAACTTGAAGCATTGCAGTCCAAGCTTGGCTAATTCCTCACGCAAAAATCGACCAAGCGCCTGTTAAATATTGTGTTACAAATAAACCTCAAAACCCACTAATGTCAGTGAATTTCAACTCATGGTGACCACAGAGTTTCTGAAGCTATAATCTTTATAGGCAGAGACTGCCCATCTGTCTCTCATGAAGCACTTGATGGATTTGACCGACTTCCCCAGAAAAGTTCTTTTATTTTTACAAATTGTTGTTTCTAGGTGCCATCAAGTTGATTATCATTGATGTCGACCTAGTGAGCGACAGATAGGAGCCCTGCCCTATCCTGTGCCATCTTCACGCCCTCCACCATGCTCAAGGACATTGTTGCACATCATCTTGTCTGAGGGTCTTCCTATCTTTCACTGACCCTCTATCTTTTCCAGCATGATGTCTTATTTTCAAAGGAAAAAGATATCATGTTGGCCTCTCTTGACAGAATACCCAAAAAATATGAGACAAGTTTCATTACCCTAGCCACTAAGGAATATTTTGGTTGCACTAAGATGAACTTGTGTAAATTAATTACAGACCCTGTTACAAATGTTCTTTTTATGTGCTGTTAGAAACCAACTCATAACTCAGTCTCCAGAAGCTGTAAATCGTAGAAGAGGGAGATTGCCCATCTTTCTCCCACAGAGTGGCTAGTGGATTTGAACTGCGTGCTTTTGGGTGGGCAGTGCAGCTCTTCACCAGCACTAGGCCACCAGAACTCTCTACTAGGAGGAATTTAAGGTAATGAAAGAGTTTGAGGCAATAATTGGGAACTCATTTTGTCTCTCTTTGCTGTTGAGTTGGTTCAAAAGCACAGCTGACCTCTACTGGATGTCCAAGGCTGTAAATCTCACAAAAAAGGATTGCCCATCTCCCTCTGTGTTGCAGAGAGGGTGGAGCATTTAAACCACCAGAGAAGTTCAGTCTTTGGGTTAGTAGCGTGGCACTTTAAGGACTACCCCACTACCACTCCCTTTGAAGCAATCTCTGGATCATTCTCTGTGACTACTGTTGTTGTGTATATAAAAAGTTTGGAGATGTGGTTGTAGTGGGAAGTTTTGATGGCTTGGTGTTGTGTTGTCATTGTCATGATTGCTTGTTTTGGTTTTTTATTTTTCCTGTCCTTTGGTACTGATAGTCTCAAAATGCTCCTCCCATCCTTTTCTTCTTTGATTCTTCTCTGTTTGAATTGTTGTTGTTGTTGTTGTTGTTGTTGTTATGTGCCATCAGCTCATAGCATTACCGTGTACAACAGCCATAAACCCTGCTCTGTCCTGTGCCAATCTCACCATCTCCGACAAAACCACCCCCATTACCCAAGTCACTGATTCAATCCACCTCATAGAGAGTCTTCCTGTCTTGCGCTGTCCCTCCACCCTCCCAAGCATGATGTCCCTCTCCAAGGACTGGTCCCTCCTTGTAACATGTCCAAAGTATGTCAGATGAAGCTTCAGAATTCTTGCCTTCAATGAACAGCCCGGTCTAACCTTCTCCATGATGAACCTGTTTGTTTTCTTAGCAGTCCATGTGATATTCAATACTCTTCTCCAGCACCACAGCTTAAAGGCATCAATTCTCCTTCTATCCTCCTTATTCATTGTCCAGCTCTCTGATGCATAACAAGTGATTGCAAAGACCATGGCCTCTATCAAACACACCTTAGCATACAGAGTGATACCATTGCTCTTCTGTTTGAATTAGCTCAATATCAGCTGTGAAAACTAGGCCAGGAGCTGACTGTGGAACAGACCACCAACTACTCATATGCAAGTTCAAGCTGAAGTTGAGGAAAATTAAACCAAATCCAAGGCAACCAAAATATGACTTTGAGTCTATCCCACCTGAATTTCAGAACCATCTCAGGAACAGGTTT